>NC_140170.1:140192987-140589972 GCF_963971535.1 Notolepis coatsorum | reverse complement strand
CATTTGACGTAGAAACTGTACATTGGAGGAGGTTGGGTAGGTGGGGGGGGGGGGGTTGGGTAGGAGTGGGGGGGAGGTTGGGTAGGTGGGGGGGGGGACACTGTACAACTGTACAAGCAACACTGTACATTGGAATATTGACAAGACCATACTTGGTAATTTTTACTGTACATTGGAGGGGATTGTGTTAGGACATTTACAGGGGCCAGTTTCGAATTGCAGTCTCCCGTAGGTGTTTTTTGAGTGTTTTTGAAAGTGGGTAGTGATTCACATTCCTTTACAGCTTTGGGTAGTGCGTTCCACATTGATGTGGCATAATTGCGAAACGTGTTTAGTCCCTTGTTTGAGCCGAATCTGGGTTTAACATGATTTGTGGAGCTCCCTCTGGTGTTGTGATCGTGGTATTCACTGACCTTTGGGAAGTATTTTGACATGTACATGGGTACCTTGGTCGTGTAGTGTATCTTGTAGACCAGGCCCTTTGCAAGTTGCTGTACTCTGTCGTCTACTCTAAGCCATCCTAGGTTGTCAAAGTGGGCAGGGGTGAGGTGGGTTCTAGGAGTAAGGTCAAGCAGTAGTCTGACCAGTTTGTTTTGAGATGTTTGTAATTTTGTTTTTAGCGCCTTTGAGGTGCTTTGGTAGTGGTACCATGAGGTGCAAGCATAGTCGTAGTACCCTTGAATGAGTGCTGCTGCCAGAGTCTTCAGGGTATTCTTGTTTACCAGTGAGGAGATCCGGTACAAGAAACGAGTTCGTTGGTTGACTTTTTTATTACATTGGATGCCATTTTGTCACAGGAAAGATTTGCCTCTAGGATTGAGGGATGCACGATAATTATCGGGCCGATATCAGCAATTATGACGTCATCCCGAAAAACCCGATAACGTTATTAATAGCTCCGATAATATAATATATTTTTTGGTAAAAAAAAATGCGGTGTGGGTGAATTGGAATGAAGTGCGTTTGTTTTGACTGTAGGCTCCTCCCGTTTTGTCAGTACTGTGCTACGACTGACAGCGTGTGGTTTAGGAACAGGGCGTTTTACACAAATCCAGCGCTCCCTTTCTTTGCTGTGACGTAGCCACTCAAGTTAACGTTAACAACAAAGATGGCCGCGTCGGTACTCAGAGTTTCAGAGGAAAAAGATCGCTTGCTATTTGTAATAAATGCAATGCAGAAGTTCCACAAGGAGGGAAAAGGGCAACAACTTGCAATACATCCAGCCCGACGGGTCATCTGCGGCATCACCACCGCCACGACGGTGTGTTATTGTGTTAACTTAGAAGCCCACGACGACGCGAGGAGCTAAGCAAAGCTAGCCCCTTTCGTGGCTGTGATGCAACCCTTGGTTGAATACGCAGTCACTTATTGCTCCGTAGTAGCCAGGTTAATTTGCACCACCAAGGACTGCTTAAAAGCTAGCGGCTTGAGCCCTTGTGTCATTTCTGTCAAACTTATTTAATTTAGCAAACGACTCGTCAATAGGTACAACTTACAAGCGTGCTCGCGCCGTCGTCGCCGGCCCCAACACTGTGGCGGTGGTGATGCCGCAGGTGACCCGTTGTTGTGGTGGTGATGTGAGGTGGTGATGTGTCCACTCAAAGCCTCTTTTTCAAGGCTCCGCTTTGAAAAAAGAAGAACAAAAAGCTTTGAGCGTCTTAGGTTGGATGCACCACAAGCTGTTGACGGATTGTGAATTTTCATTTGGAAAAATAAATATAGTCACTTTATCAGTCAAAACTGTTGTCTTGGCTTTTGTTTCTGTTGTCTGGTTAGGTCACATTTAAGTTGGTGTTAAGTTATTGTCCTGGGAAGTCTTTTTATGTATTATTATTGTATTGTGATATGTTTTGTTTCATGTTGAGAACATTTTTTTTTATCAAAAAAAAATATATACATTACATTTTTTTTTTATAATACAATAAATATCGGTTATCGGTTATCTGCTTGAGGAGCATAAAGTTATCGGTATCGGTGTCAAAAAAGCAATATCGTGCATCCCTAGATTGAACCCAGGTAGGTAATATCTTCTTTCCTTGTGACAATATTGTCACCCACTGTAACTGAGAAGCCGTCGGTCTTGCTGAGTTTGTTATTTGAACCGAAGAGAATGGACTCTTGTTTTGCCCATGTGTAATGATAGTTTGTTATCAGCGAGCCATATGCAGATTTTGCCTAGTTCCGAGCTGAGGTTTTTTTCAACCTGTAACTTGTTCTTGTCAGAGACCAGCAGGGCTGAGTCGTCCGCAAACAGGAACAAGTTGCAGTCACAAGCTGACGACATGTCATTTGCATAAATTAGGAACAGTAGCGGACCTAGTATGCTTCCTTGTGGAACACCACAGCTTACTGTGAGGGGGGGGGATAGATTTTTTTGCGTGCAAATATTGCTATTTTCAAATGTTCAGTTAAAGGAACTATTTCTTACTTGAGGTGTAGTTTGACCAACTGTCAAACTTCTCGCAGATGGTTTAGAATCTGTCTGAGAGATGCATCAAATGCTTCAAACGCATATCTTTTGACTCAGAATTGTTATTGACATCTTTACAGCAGTAGTTTGTTTATACAAAAATGTATTTGCAAACTGCTAGTACCACATAACTAAGCCAGGGGTTCCCAAACCTTTTCAGCTCGAGACCCAAAACAGAAATTTGGTGTTTCCCCGGGACCCAAACTTACAAAAATACATCATGAATTGCCATAACATACATTTATAAACTACTGATAAAGAACACAACAAACCATGTATATGAAATGTATTTATTTAATTATAAAAGTACATCACAGCAATAATGTGTAATGTTATCACTTTGACTGCCCAAGTGTAATTTCTTATTAGTCCCTTGAATGCCCACATCCACTCCAATGTTAACGTTAATATCGCCTAATCTATGTTTTAAATTATGGCTATGTGTCTAATCTGCCCGTCGCTTATCAAAGACTAATTTTCCAGTCAACATTGTCATGGCAGATTGTTTTTTTTATTTCATTTCCGTTTTCTAGCATTTTGAAAATCACTCGATTTCACGGAAAAAACAACACATTCCATGATAATCGCCTTTTACTGGAATATTCTAGAACGTTGTCATTGTTCGGCCATGTCATGAATCGTTTTCAAATAAATGCTAGATTATCGATAGTATATGTGTACGCACGCATGCTCTTGCGGCGAGCCGAAAATCGAGTCTCCTATTTCCTGACGGCGCTCACAGTCAAACAGCGATAACACACAATCACATAAAAGCTTATATCTCTGTGAAAACTAGTCTGATTATCCTAATACTGATGACATAGATTCCTTACCTGAGATCAGATGGTATCCAAATGGTTTATTCCAATTCCCGATCGCCATTCGAAAAAATCGCTCATTTGATTGATCCATCGTGTATACAGTAAAACACATTCTCCGCGGCTCCGAGGCTCCAGAGTGAACTCTGGTAGACCCCGGTTACATGAGTGAGAAGTAAAATGTGGAGTGCAGGTTTTTTCCCCCCAGAGTCTAATCCAAAAGGGTGATTTACCATCTGGGAGACGATAGGGGGTGCTTTTTTCACATCTGAGCGCCGGGGGTGCCTGGATCTCCAACGATGCAATATGGTTTCAGATCGCTAATAAAAAACAATAAAAAAAAAACGAATATTCTCGTGAGTGGGCATTCAACCCACGGGGGGTAAACATGAGAACTCGTGGATGGCATTCAAAGTGTTAAAGGAAAACGCCAACATTTTGGGAAATTAGCTTATTTGCCATCTTCCCTGGAGTTAGACAAGAAGATGCATACCTTTGTTGTCTCTGTGCGTGCGTTAGGCTTATGGAACGCCTGCTCCGTTAGCTTAGCTTAGCTTCATCACTGGAAGTGGGGCAGACTTGTTCCCTGAAGTTCCCTACAGTGCCCTACAGTCACGAAATACAACTCCAAAACGTTCCTGTAAACATGTTGTGACTTGTGTATTTACCACGTGGAGAAATAAAAAATTTGAATTTGACAATTACATTTTCTAAGCAAGTATACTCTGAACTATTTTTTGCCGAACCACTCCTCTCGGGGCGCAGTCAGTGATTTCACGCACCGCAGTGATACTTTCTAACGTGACTCAGTGTTTGTTTACATTCTCATTTCATTCAAAGCAGGGCTGGGCGATATGACGATATTATATAAATATCGGGTACAGTTCATTAACGATACACTTTTTTAACGTATCGTGGATATCGTGATGTTTTGCCCAAGAGGATTGTGTCGCGTCAATCTGGTCCACACCCGTTCAAACTTTTGAACAACGCCGCCCCCACACACACACACTACTGCATCAAAGTTACTACTTATTATTAACAAAGGCATTCGTTTTGTGGCATTAACGTTATATATAGAGCTGGGCCGTTAACGGTGTTAACGTGCTGCGTTAACGTGCTGCGTTAACGCTATACTAGTATCGCGCGATAATATAATTAACGCATTAATATAATTTTTTTTTTTTTTTTTTTTTTTTACATTTTTTTTTAACCTTTATTTACCCAGGGTAGGTTCGCTGAGCACAGATGCTCTTTTTCAGGAACGCCCTGCTTCACATTCACACAGTTCCATTCACACCTGGGAGCTGCCCAGTACAACCACAGTTGACACCATTGGCCACTGAGCAACTCCACTGGAGCAGTTGAGTCAAGCCATGTCACATAGTTCAAGTTTGAAATGATTCTTTCTGTTTTGCTCCTGAGAGTGTGCTAGATACTGTACTGTACTGGTAATATTATTTATTTGTGTTAACTTCTGAATAAAACAACTTATTAAACACAAGTACATCTTATTGAACATTATTTTGATATTTCATTACCAATTATCATAGCAAAACAGCTTTTTCAAACAGTCTGTAATGCATTTTGGAAACGGGAGATGGGCTCATGGTGTAATGGGCCACCTGGCCTGAGAAACATAAGGAGGAAAGAAAAAGTAAGGACTTACTTCTGGTCATTATTTGGGTAGAACACACATATTTTGAATGCCTTCGGCAGGTTTTTAAAAAAAAAAATTTAGCCATTTTAATCTAGATTAAATCCAGGATTGCAGATAGATTAATCTAGATTAAAAAAATTTATCTATGCCCACCTCTAGTTATATAGTTACACGTTCAATAACATCAGCGTATTTACCCAAACATAGCAACGTCCGATGACGACATAGATAGCAAGCGTTACTGTTCATATCTTAGCCTGTGCTGAGTTGTGCATGCCCATTCTGCGGTCTGTTAATAAAGTTTTCAATCAGACGGATGTATGGAAAGGCTTTTATTATAACATTCGTTGCATTTTGCCTCGTTTAGTCATGCTGCGGTGCGCTGGTAATCACTCGTCGGCCGCGGGGAGCTGTTGTCGTTGTCGTTGAGCTGAGCTCTCGTCAAAATCAATGGAGGACTTTCAGGAAAATAAAAAACGCATAGCACTTGCCGATTGGTGCTAAGAACAGCAGGGCGGGTGCAAGCGGTGTGACGTAATTGGCAGACTCGACTGTCGATCAAAATTATTCTGTTGCCGGCTGAATGATTGAATGAATGAAAACGTTATTAACGATTGCAGAATGGGTACAATACAGTACAGCTCAATACAACAACAGTGGACTGGAGGATGAAGACCAGAAAAAGACTTTCGGCTTTTTTACATAAGGGTCCTCCATTTTCAATTCATCAAAACATTTAGAGACATACAAATATACAGTAGTTTCATAAAAATGCTAAAATGCTATTTATTGATTGATTGATTGATTAAAAACTTTATTAACATATTGCAGAATGGGTACAGTACAGCTCAATACATACAATTGTTAAGGGGATGCAGACCAGAGAAAGACTTTAGTCTTGTTTACATCAGGGTCCCCCATTTTCAATTAATCATATTTCATATCTAAATCATATAATATCTCATATGCAATATATAATCTAATAATCCAATAATCTAAATCTAATATATAATATAAAAATGCTAAATGCATGGGTATTTTATTTTGTCTTTAATGTTAGCTTGCAAACTCAAATACTGTCTTGGTAAGCCTCATAATGAATTGTTTGGGGAAAAAAAGAAAAACATCGTGATGTGTATCGTGTATCGCTGAAAGGTCAGAAAATATCGTGATATCATATTTAGGCCATATCGCCCAGCCCTAATTCAAAGGATCCGAACCGATTGAAGTTTATGGATACCATGACTTAAAATCCTCTTACCTTGACGATTTAAAAGCCTCCCCAATTTAGAAAACAGTATTCCCATGGCTGGTGTTGATGATATGCTGCACGCTAACGGAGCTAACCAACAACCAACCGGACACTCAAGCAGATAACTAGGCTAACTTCCGCTCGGGGGGGTTCCAAAATAAAAGAGCTATAGTGCTATAGACGTCGCTCTTTTATTTTGGAACCCCCCCCGACCGGAAGTCAAAATGTACCCTCGTTATTTGCTTGAGTGTCCGGTTGGTTGTTGGTTAGCTCCGTTACCGTGCAGCATATCATCAACACCAGCCATGGGAATACTGTTTTCTAAATTGGGGAGGCTTTTAATAGTCAAGGTAAGAGGATTTTAAGTCATGGTATCCATAAACTTCAATCGGTTCGGATCCTTTGAATGAAATGAGAATGTAAACAAACACGGCGTCACGTTAGAAAGTATCACTGCGATGCGTGAAATCACTGACTGCGCCCCGAGGGGAGTGGTTCGGCAAAAAATAGTTCTGAGTATATTTGCTTAGAAAACGTTATTGTCGAATTCAATAATTTTTTATTTCTACACGTGATAAATACACGGGTCACAACATGTTTACAGGAACGTTTTGGAGTGTATTTCGTGACTGTAGGGCACTGTAGGGAACTTCAGGGTACAGGTCTGCCCCACTTCCAGTGACTAAGCTAAGCTAACGGAGCGGGCGTTCCCTAAGCCTAACGCACGCACGGAGACAACAAAGGTATGTATCTTCTTGTCTAACTCCAGGGAAGATGGCAAATAAGCTCATTTCCCAAAATGTTGGCGTTTTCCTTTAAGTTGCTCACCACCTCATAACATATGTACATACAATTTCTTAACACTTTTAAATGAACAAACATGTTCTCTCCTTTTCTATTTCTCACCCCTTTTTCAACTCTTTCTTACATTGAGCAACATTCTGATTAATTTGTACTGACTTATTTTAAAATTCTACTGACCTGACATCATGCTAGAATGGGTATAATATTTCATCTATGGCACAATGAAATCTAATGAGAGGTATGTGGCTGGTTGAAGTTTTCAACCAGCAGATCTATTCTGGGCTTGGTTTTTGAAAGTGCTATTCTGAGGTCATGCTGAGCATTTAGTCTGTTTCATTTGTTTTTCAGGTATGCTAGAGTAGAAAACCCAGATTCACATAAGTATGTGGTGCCAAACTGAATCAACACATCTACAGCTTTTTTATTTAAAAAAATTATTTATTGGCGACCCAATAAAAATGGGTCTGTGACCCATTTTGGGAAACACTGACTGACATAAGCTAATGGGGATCATTTTAAATAAACAAACAAATACTTCAGAAGCATGAAGTGCTTCCACAAGATGAATGGAAGTGACAGTGGGAGTGAGAGCCTGACACCTGGGAGGAATGGTGGTGTTGACAACAGACGACAAGGACAGCAGTGGTCACTAGTTTACTTGTAATTACTTTAGATAAGAGCGAGGTAATACTGCACATTTTCTACTAAAGTGAAATATCCCTTTTAGGCAGCATTTATTAATGATTGTATGTCTTCCTTGCTAGGTGAAGGATCTGTTCAAAGAGCTGAACATCAAGTGCAATGTTGTGGAGTTGGATCTCATTGGTAAGGAAATGCATCAAACTTATTGATCAATGTTGGAGATTACAAATAATCAGTACTGCAGCATGGGCCAATATTCACATAATCACTTGCTCCCCCCCCCCCCTTTCCAGGCATTAATTCCACCAACAGCTAGAAGCAATACGTGGAACTTCACTGTCTTAACCGATTTGCGGCCAACCACGTATATACGTGATTGGGCGCCATCCTTTGAAGGCCAACCACGTATATATACGTGGTAAACTCTGTTTTGCTTTTATTCCATTTTAATATCCTACTCAATGTCACGGAGCTATATTTTGGTTGGAAACGGCATATCGGGACTCTGAAAGTGCAGTACCGGCCAGATCCTGGTATTGGCGCTGTCTCGAGAATGCAGTTTCCCCTGTTGCAGACCGGGTGTCACTTTTTTTTTCGCTCCGGGTTAGCTTTTATGTTAGCCTGAAGCGAGGGCTTTACCCGATCGTCTGGAATAGCTTATTTTTGCACAAAATGAGTTCCCTTCTATCACTAACATTATTGTTTGAGAATTTTTGGTTGAAATAAAATTTGGCGATAATTCTTTATGATTAATTGCTAATATTTTCATGTTGAGCTATAGATTGTGGATGAATAAGCACAGAAAGGTACTAGGCTTGGGCGGTATGACTGTATTACGGTTTACCAGGGTATTTAGAAATCCCGACGGTATTGAAAATCAATACGTCAAAATCACAGATGCGCTTCAGTTTCTATTACAGTGAAACAGAGTTTTGAGTGTACTGCACACACACGCCAGCAGAGGGCGAGACCAGTCCTCACTAGTGGAGCGAGTGGGTCACAACGGTGTTCACGTTTTACGGTAATTGTTGTGACAGTGCTGTGAAAATACCGTAAAGCGGTGTGACGAGAGTTGGTGTGTGTGTTGTTGTGGTGCACTGGTGGAGCAAGCAAATAATCCGTCTCTTATATGTGAACTAAGAGTACAACGTTTACACAACAGCCCCCACCCGCTTTTTTATTGTATTTGTACCGTCCTGTACTATCCGCTGTCAGCTGTTTATCTCTCTCTGTGAGCTTGATTAACTAGCGTTAGCTCACGTTAACTAGCGTTAGCTCTGCGGCTAATCTTAGATTACCCTGAACTAAATCAATGACTAGGTTATAAAGCATTCGAGTAGTTTTCACTGCACATAGAAGTAGCCAAACAGCGGGAGCATATGACCAAAACCCAGGCAATTTCGAGCCCTTAAGGAATCAAATCGTTTGCCATGGCTAGGCTACATGCTAACGCTAACGGTGCGGGCTTCTGACTACCATTCTGAGAGCTAACGATGATTTGTTTACTAGGAAACATGGGTTGCCCCCCCCCCCCGCTGATGAAAATGAAAGTCATACCATCATATAACGTATACCAGGGTATTATGTCATCAAGGTATGATGGTGTGAAAAAAATTATACCGCCCAAGCCTAAAAGGTACACTATGCAAATGTTAATGCTTTATTTGTTTTAAACAAGACTATTTAGAAATGGGCAATGCATTGGGAAATACATTGCGTTGGACAGAGGGTGGAACACGAAAAACGGCAATGACGTAACCACTACACCTCCCTATTGTACTTTGTTCACCTTTTTCTTTTTTGGTCCGATGTGCAGGTTGTAGTTTATTAACTTATACTGTGGAATGAGGTGTGGCCAGCAGTAGCAACCTATACCAATGAAATCTCAACACACACAGACAAAAATATAAACAAAGCGCAATTCAAAGATGGTCTCTTCTGCTTAGTGGTCACTGTTTGACAACACAACATATTCTACCTTTTAAAGGGGACATATGTATCTTTCCATCAATTTATCCAGTGTCCTTGAATCTGTGGAACGTGAATCAAATTCAATGGTTTTGACTTTTGACTAATATTGATTTGGAAGATATTTGTTCTCCTGCTCCTTTACAAAGCCAAGACGTTAATGTTTGACTCCAAAAAGCACACTATGCAGCATCACAAAACCTGCTGAGTCACTCACCAATGATATCTCGGCCTCATTCCATATCTATCTAAGCTTGTTTGCACATGAACACACACACACACACACACACACACACACACTCCTTTGGTATTATATGCCTGGCTATTGTATTTGTCTCCAGTCTCGGTTGTCCTTCATACATAGATGGTGAAGACACCTAGGACACTTGGATTGATTGCTTGCAGTTTCTGTGTTGTGCAGCTATAGATAAATACCCAATTTTAAAAGCAGTCCTAATTAAACAGAGTCCCTCTTACCAACCAGGTATATAAGTTTTGACAAATAAAGGCCAGTCTAGTCACAGCCGGCTCTAAATTAATTATTTTTGCAATTACCATGGGTGCTGTTTTGTTTGTCTTTTAGTCGTAATTTAGAATCATAAATCAATTTACTCCCCATTAGTAGTTGTAAAACAGAGTGAAACCTTGTGAGAACGTCGCTCCATTCCTCCAAACTGCTCTCACTCTGAGTGAGTGAGATCAAATTATTTGTATTTTCTGTCTTTCAACAGCCTCATGTTTAGCTAATATTCATACTTAAACTGGCAGAGCAAGAGTTTTGTACAAAAGGAATATAAGACCGGCCCCTTTTATAGATGCCTGTCCCAAATATAAGCCAGTTGTATTCAATGATTGAAGCAAATAAAAGCCTGGTCTGTTAATTGAAGTTTTACAATACACTATACTAACCGGGAGCCTGTTGGCACTCAACATTTGTTTTTATTATTGCTGTTGAGGCAGAATGTATGATTGATGCTATGAGCTGCTGAGCCTCTCTGACCACATTACTGTTTCTGTCCAGAGGATGGCTCCAACTTCCAGGAGATGCTTGTGGAGATGACTGGGCAGAAGACTGTCCCCAACGTCTTCATTAACAAAACACACATTGGTGGCTGTGACAAGACGATGCAGGTAGGCTGCAAGAACAGTGACAACACAATGCAAGTAGGCTGCAGGAACAGTGACAACACAATGCAAGTAGGCTGCAGGAACAGTGACGAGACAATGAAAGTAGGCTGCAGGAACAGTGACGAGACAATGAAAGTAGGCTGCAGGAACAGTGACGAGACAATGCAAGTAGGCTGCAGGAACAGTGACGAGACAATGAAAGTAGGCTGCAGGAACAGTGACAACACAATGCAAGTAGGCTGCAGGAACAGTGACAACACAATGCAAGTAGGCTGCAGGAACAGTGACGAGACAATGCAAGTAGGCTGCAGGAACAGTGACGAGACAATGCAAGTAGGCTGCAGGAACAGTGACGAGACAATGCAAGTAGGCTGCAGGAACAGTGACGAGACAATGCAAGTAGGCTGCAGGAACAGTGATGAGACAATGCAAGTAGGCTGCAGGAACAGTGATGAGACAATGCAAGTAGGCTGCAGGAAACAGTGACGAGACAATGAAAGTAGGCTGCAGGAACAGTGACGAGACAATGCAAGTAGGCTGCAGGAACAGTGATGAGACAATGCAAGTAGGCTGCAGGAACAGTGATGAGACAATGCAAGTAGGCTGCAGGAAACAGTGACGAGACAATGAAAGTAGGCTGCAGGAACAGTGACCAGACGATGCAGGTAGGCTGCAGGAACAGTGACCAGACGATGCAGGTAGGCTGCAGGAACAGTGACAACACAATGCAGGTTGGCTACAGGAGGTTTTTCTTTTTTTCTTTTTTTTAAGCTGTACCGCAAAAGTGGTTGCAATTGAAAACAAAACACTGGTGGCTCAGATGGCTATAGGCCACACACTCAGAATCTACCAGGACAGGATACCAAAGGTAGGATTAAGATGGAGACCACCTGGAAAGCAAAAGCCTGGGCCCTCATTTATCAATGGTGCATACGCACAGATATGTGCGTAAACCATGCATGGCTGGGCGATAAAACGATAACGATAAATATCGCTATTAGGCCTGCCGCGATAAGCAATAAATCGATTAATTGCCGCGATAATTTAAATGAATGCAATGATTTTGACGGGCGCGATTAATTGCTATTTGCGCGTTTGTTTTAATGAGGCGGAACCAGTGCCCCTTGTCAGTCACTGTCCGTGTTGGGAGGCGGGCCGCTGGCCTTACTACAGCACAGCACAGGAGCTCTGTGGGGCAACACCACATAGCTTAACTACATTTCTCAATAGTGTTGCTCCTTTTAACCAAGTAGCGTTATTTGTAGTGTAACGTTAGAATAACACAGAATAACGTTAATACAATTACATGCATCATTGTTTACAATGAACGGGTGGGGCTAGTCAAAGGACTGGAGACGGGGACAAGTTAAACATGAATTAATTTATTATAACAGGTCGTTTTCGAGTCGTGCTGCAGTGCCTACGCACCACAGCTATTCTATTATAATACTGCTTTGACGCTTCCTCCTCATCGTTGATTGCCTGTAGTAGCTGCATCTAACGTTAGTAGCTAACGTTAAAACTAAAAAACACAACTGGACGAGACAAGTTGTCGGCTAGGATAATCACAACAATACTTCCGGTCCGGTCGGTGGGCTTCAAAATAAAAGTCTTAAACACCGGAAAAGACTGAGCGGTGGGCTTCAAAATAAAGGTTTTGGGAAATAAATTTCTCAAAAAAATTCTCTAACCGGTCGCAATAATATCGCTTATCGCGATATTTTCGGGGGCAATTAATCGCCCAGCAAAATGTGTTATCGTGGCAGGCCTAATCGCTATAAATTATTTCCTCGAAATAAACATGAAACGTGGTCGCAAAGTTTCGATATATCGATTTTCCAAGTTTGGCCCGTTCAGCCTCGGCTCAGCACACTCACTAACAACAGCCAACGTTACGTGATGACGTGACGTGCTTACGCACCACAGCTCCAGATGCGCCACTGTTTTGGTTTAGGACTCAATGCTGGCGCTAGGATAATTAGCTTGCACAGCTCTATGTTATATATTTACGTGCCGTGTATGCGTGTGGCGTGAATTCTGATGCCACGGTTATAGTAGTGTGTGGTATACGGTGGACGTCGTTGCAATTTATTGGGGCGGAACAGAGTATTTTAGGGATATTTACTAGTACATTGTCATGGGATTGTCTCGCTCTGGCTAACTGCTAACGTGCGCGGACTGATGACGACATCAACTCGAGACATTCGCAGCAGAAAAACAAGTCCATCGGCGCCGGGCATAATAAGTTAATTAAACTTGACAGACATTATATCGACGATAATTATCGATATCGAGTTATATGAAAATAATTTTATAATTTTATCGCGATAACGTTTTTGGCTATATCGCCCAGCCGCATACGATCATTTCTAAGCAAAGTGTGGGACTTATCAATTTGAACGTGTGCTTGAGATTGTGCATATATCTACGCACAGCTCAGACCGTGCGTATATGGCGCCCAGCGGTAAAATAAGAAAACTGCAAGCTTTCGTGCATTAGTTTCAACACTGACGTGTTCGGTATGACCCGTAATTTTCATTATAGTTAATTGTAAAATAGCGACATTAGTGTAATTATTGTCAAACCCTATAAATAGCATTTGGAATAGGTTTTTCCGAATGAATGAATCATGTTTTATCATTGCATTTGGCTGATGAGTCATTGCCGGTGGCCGGGAGGAACACACGGCCCAGGCCTAATTTTTAGGGCTGACATTCGATTTTTTTTTTTGAATTCAAAGCTTCGGGGCCGGGATTGGATTTTAATTCGAAGCTTCGAGATTTTTTTTATTTTTTATTTATATATATATATATATATATATATTTTTTTTTTTATGTTTTGGGACTTGTACAGCACTTTGTTCAACTTTGTCAGTGCTGTAAAGTTGAAACCTTTTTAAATCTTAGACAAACTAAACACTTTGCTTCCATGAAATATTGTAAGCCGTCATTTGAGGCTTTATAAAAGCAGCACAATGAACACAAATCTGTCAGTGCCGAGTCCGACCTCATCTTAAAGGTGACATGCATTATAAATGTCTTTTGAGTCTCTAGCATTGTATTATAGTAATAGGAGTTAGTATCAATGTGTTTGTGTCTAAATACCATATTGGCGGATTGCTCTCATTCAGCTAAGACCATTTCCTGCTAGATTTAATTAGGTCATCCTGATTTGAGGCATATGTTGACGTCAGCGGGCGCTGGGTAAGCGAACAGTGATCCGATTGGCTCTGTGGTTGTAGCGCACCAAACGGGGTTTGACAGAGCGAGAGAGAGAGAGAGAGAATCCGATAGACCCTCGCGACAGAGCACACATACACACTGTGCCGCGCGGAGCTGCTCCCGAATCGAGAGAGAGAGACCACCGTGCAAACACTCCGCGTGCAGGTCCCCCCCCCCCCCCAGGGAGAGAGAGAGAAGGGGACCCGCACAGAAACACCGCCCCGCGGAGAGCAGAATGATACAGAGGGAGAGAGTGAAAGAAAGAAGAAAAGAAGAAAGAGGGAGAGAGGGTAGGGGGGGCCTTATCAATTATGGCCTGTCTTTTTCCACTGCAACAGCCCCTGGTCTGCTGGACGCACACAAGGAAGTGAATTCTCTCTCTCTCTCACTCACTCACTCACTCACTCACTCACTCACTCACTCACTCACTCACTCACTCACTCACTCACTCACTCACTCACTCATAGGGATGGGAATTGATAGGATTTTATCGATACGATTCCATTATCGATTCTGCTTATCGATTCGATTCTTTATCGATTCCCTTATCGATACCTGATCAATTTATAATTTAAATAAATAAATTGGAAATGCAACAGAACTACATTTAGTCATTTAGCTGACGCTTTTATCCAAAGTGACTTACAAGTTCTGTACGACAAGCCATCAGGAAGGGCACAACTCTATCAGCTGAGCAACAATGTTCATCAAAGTGTTGAGTGCTACAGTGTAGGTTAGTTTATTAGGACAAGTGCATGACAGTACGGTTAGTTAGGGTTAGATATATTTTTTTTTATTCAGATAATGGTTGAAGAAGTGCGTCTTTAGTCGACGGCGAAAGATTGGACGTGATTCGGCTGTCCTAACTGGGGTGGGTAGTTCATTCCACCATTGTGGGGCAAGGACTGAGAATAGGCGACTTCTCTTTGATGACCCTCCGGGAGCTTGGATAGGAGTAGGTCTGAGGCGGCCAGAAGATGCAGAGCGTCGGGGTCTAAGCTGGTTAGAATAACAACATGCAACTTGACATTTCTGATTGTCATTTATTGTTGAGCCCCCATGTCAGAAAAATACAAAAACTGTAAAAAATAAAACATTAACTATAGCCTACACTTAAATAAAATAATGTATTTGAGATTCTCTTAAAATGTATTTATTTTTTTATTATTATTATTATTATTACGAATTTAATCTATTGAATAACAGGTTGTTATTCCTCTGACTTCTGTCTCTCACTCACACTCTCTCTCTCACACACACACACACACACACACACACACACACACACAGAGAGAGAGAGCTCCCTCCCCGGGCCCCTGTCCTTTAAAGTATTGGCTTGTGTTGCTACACGGACACATTTGTATGTTGCACCACTCTTCCTGGCTTACAGAGACTAGTAAACAAGCACTCACGTCTCTCATTATATGTGAACTAAAGAGTACAAGGTTTACACAACAGCCCCCACCTGCTGTTTTATTGTATTTGTACCTGTACTATCCGCTGTCAGCTGTTTATCTCTCTTTGTGAGCTTGATTAAATAGCGTTAGCTCACGTTAGCTCCGCGGCTAATTTTATCTCACCCTGATCTAAATCAATGACTAGATTCTAAAGCATTCAAGTAGTTTTCACTGCACATAGAAGTAGCCAAACAGCGGGAGCATTTCGGGAGCATATTACCAAAACCCAGGCAATTTCGAGCCCTTGAGGAATCAAATAGAGTCTGCCATGGCTACATGCTAACGTAACGTTATTGCGCAACTGTAGGCAGCGATAAGGGAATCGAAAGTCACAGGAGCCACACGGTTCCAGGCATCGGCCAATTAGGAACCGGTTCCCAACGGGAACCGGTTTTCGATTCCCATCCCTACTCACTCACTCACTGACACTCAAAGTGCTTATGGGCGGAGCCAGGCCATAACAGCCTTGATTAGAAATATAAAACAATGCATTTTTTTGAAAAAAAAAAAACCTTACAGATGTCTTCACAGGAATTGTGTAAAGTTGCCCAAATAGTGCTAGGAATAGCAATGCAGGTCCCCTTTAAATAACAAACATTGATTGTTGTAATTAACAAAGAGAGGCAGAGTTGATTTAGCATTTTTTATTTAATTTTTTTTAATATAATCATTTTTTTTTTTCATATTCGAATCCCATGCCCATCGAACGAAGCTTCGAAGTATTTAAGACAGCCCTACTAATTTTATTTATTTAAATTGTAATGTTATTACTGGGGTATCTGTAATTAAAATATCACTTAAATGCTAGGGGATCAGGGCTATCTACTGAAGCCATGGGTGACTCCTCTGATCAACCCCAACAGGAGCGCATCTACACCGGTCACACTCGTGCACAAGAAAGTCACCGTGGAGCGTCCAATTTGCTATTTTATTTGAACCTCAACTGTATATTTTTATTTAATAGCGTTTTAAGGGAACTAGTTTATTTTTAACATCTTACTATTGCCAGTTTGCTTTTACATAATATCAATGCATGTTTTCAATTCATTAAATAAAACTGATACTTTTTGCAAGGTTTGACTGACTGTCATACAAATAATCAACCATCTACATACTGTAACTTTTCAGTGCATGTTTTTATTTACATTGTGACAACAGCCTTTTGAGCTCCCGCACACAGACGTGATGGAATTCAAGTTCAAGTTTTTATTGATCACATAGGCATGCAGTCTACACATGGCGTAGGCTACATGGCAGTGAGATTCTTGTATGCTCTCGTATTATTGTTATAGTAGGCTATTGTCAAGAAAGGAAGTACATTCTTTTCAATCGTGGCTTTAATTCGTAGCCGTGAAGCAGTCTCCTATAGCAGCTTCATTAATCCCGATCCGTCTCAGCCACAGCATAACTGAGACCGGCTATGGAAAAAAAATCATAAATAGACTTACTGTAAATAAAATAGCCTTTAACATTGTCAAATTTCCCACGGGATAATAAAAGTATTTCTATTCTATTCTATTATAAAGGATAGGCTATAGCAGGAGCCCCACAATTCCTTGGATACATATAGGAATATGATATGATACAGGGCTCCAGACTAACTGTTTACACTGGTTGCACCAGTGCGCCTAACTTTTTCATTTAGGTGCACCAGCACATAATTTAGGTGCACCCAAAACTTTTCACCGCGCCTCTTGCCGCTGCAATAATACATTTAAAGCGTTACGTTACCTTTTTGTCAGTTCCCATACACATTAGTAAACTAATTTCTTAATATGTTATATAAATTATTGTAAACAGGAATAAAAGGTACAGATAAATGTTTTTTCTTATTTAAATCCCAAACAAGAAATTGTCATATGACACACAGCAGGTCTTAAAGTTCAGACAAATGGCTTTCAAACTAATTGTCTCACAAAATTCCACTGGAGCTTAAACATTTAAATAAGATTGCAATAACCCCAATTGTTTAGAAGAAGGGGAAAAAAGTGCTGTGCTTGACTTGGCAGCATAGACTCCTATGAAAAAATAACATTGTATTACAGTTAGCAAAGTCCAATCCTTCACTTTTTTACGTCTATTTTAACACATGCAGCTCAGCTCCAGTAGCCTAAATCCAGGTTGTATGTCTATTACTCATCATTATTATTATTATTACTCAACATTAAAACTGAAAATTATATTGAGAAAATTAAACGTAATAACAGATTCCATAGTTAGGGCCCTATATGCTTATTGAATCTATTTGAATAGCCTAATAACTATTTAAATGTGTTGCTTGTCTTATTTCTGCTTAAACTGGAGTTATTATATAATAACATTGCTGTACCTTTTGCATGTGCGTGCTCCACCTCGATGTGGCCAATTAGGATATTGATAGGTCTCCCATTGCGCAATATGCGGCTGTAGATGAGCTTGCACTCCTTTGCAGAGACGTCTGTATCTCTGTCGATCATGAAGCTCATGTAGATGTTCTCTGCGTTCTGAAGGGACGTCTTCTGTGTCTGCAATCACTCCTATGAACTGGGCACAGGCAGTGTTGTTGCTATAAGTCGGGTTGACGTTTAAGCAGTTTTTTTTCATTAGGGTGATCTGCGATTTGAATTTAGTAAACGCCAGCTCTTTTGCGATATTATAAGAAGTGTTTAATTTGATTTTCATTTCTTCCTCCTCGCTTTTTCTATTTGCCGCCGTCTGGCGCTGAAATGCTTCGTGGAGAGGCACTGTTGATGTGCTGGCAACACACCCGTCACGACACATTGTGTTTTTTGGAGACACTATGCCTTTTTAATGTTTCTATTCTGAATGTTGATGATCTGACAGCAAACGCAGTACTGCTAGCCATATTAGGACCACACTCCTTGCAATACATGCAAACCATACTGTTTGTCGCTTTATCGTAGCGGAGCCAGGGAAATTGAACCAACCATTCCTTCCGAAAGGTATATATTTTGGTTTCAGGTTTCACAGTGGCGCAGTGGCGTCATTCAGTGAATAACGATCAGAGCCAATCAGAGGCAGATCAGGGCTGGTCTTTGCATAATGCACGTGTTAGAACCAATCAAAGGCAAGAGTTTTTTTAATTTATTTTTTGAAAACGCACATGGCTGGGAAAAAGACGCTACACACACACACACACACACAGACAGACCTACGAGGAGATTTAGCCATTTGAGAATAGGCTATTATGGCCAAACGAGGGCCTATAGCCTATAAATATTATTAAATATTTTCATAAGCGTAAAGATACAAGGACAACAGTTAGATTAACGATCAAGTTATTTTACTGTAATCAGGCTTCACGGGGCTCTGTGGCACTGTGCCATGCGTTATGCTCAAATTACTGTTGCATAATGTATGCTATGCTATTATATATAATTTATATAGGCTACCTAATACCGACATCAAAATAGATTGTATGACTCTACAAATCATATTAAACCATGCAGGTAGCAAATTGACGGAAAATCCGTCGAGATTTGGAATCAAATTGACAGAACTTTAATCCCTGGGTAATCGAACTTTAAAAGAACGAAACGAAAAAAGGCATTCATATTCCAGCATGGTTATTAATGACACCAACGCCAAACAGTGGTTAACGGTCTTTATTAGTGTTTTGCGGTGCCCAGGCAGCAATGGTCTTTAGGAAGTTAATAGATATCATATCCGACATCACCGTGTACATGTCTGTCAGCCTGTCGCGTATTTCTCCCATAACATGCGTTCGCTCGGCTTAGTCCATTTTTTCACATTTCATTACCGGTCCGTATATGGTTAATTACGGGCGGTTCTGTATGCAAATTCTTAAAATCGTGCACAAGCGCGGAGCATAGAACATGTGGCATTTATCAACACAGAGTACTTGCAGGTGTGCGTAGGACCTGTGTATGCACGTTTGATAATTCCAGATTTTTCTGTACGTAGAGACATTCTAAATTCCCTGCTTAGGAACAAAAATAGAACACTTTCTACGCATTATTGATAAATGAGGGCCCTGGTGTAGAACAGTTGAAGGAGAGCTGAGATAAATTAATTTGACATGGGGCAAGAAGGCACAGAGTAGCTAAAGACCTGGTTGAATGGCATTGAATTGTCAAAGCCTTATTTCCCAACCTGAAAGAAGAGGACTAAGAAGAATGGACCTGTTCAATTATAGATGCACTGATACTGGTATCGGATATGGGGCGGTACCATGCTGAGATAGTATCTATCAGAATAAGACAATACCATGCTAAGATGGGCTGTCGGTATCAGGAGAATTTCCCCAATACTAAAACTGGATGGTAAAAGAGTTGTATGTAGCATGGCAGAAATAAATTAATTTCTGACCCGTATAAGTGTCTCTAATGGAGATAATAAATCATATGCAATTTCTGTCTGTCCACAGATGACCTCAAAGGAATGGTCTTAGTCTATTCTGTTAAGTAAAACCAATGGACCCTATATTCAAAGACTTAAGTTTAGTTGTAAATGTTAGCTTTTAAAGATTTTCAGCCAGTGCTGTACTTTCATTAGCTTGTTCTTCATTGCTGTGATACTGTAGTTTCTGCTTGCATCATGTGTTGCCGTTAATATTGCACATCTCTTAAGCTCTGATTGCTTGTTAAATGTTACACAAGGTTTGTCCAAAGGCTAGAAAACAATTTTGAGAGGACCTATTCTGTTCAAGTGGGATTTAGAGCTCATTGCTAAAACCTCTATTAACATAAAAATTGGCTTGTTTGATGTGTTCAGTCTGGGCTGGGGTGGTCCTCCCTCCTACACAACCAACCCAACACAACAGTTGAACAGTTGAACTTGTTCTTGTTGTAAAGTGGTAGTGATGCACGATATATCGGCCGCCGATATAATATCGGCCGATATGGCCGTTTTTTTACACATCGGTATCGGTCTGATATCAAGATAGGGCAGATATGGGCCGATAATTGACATTTTTATTTTTTTTTACTATTTTTTTTAAATCTTTTTACATGTTTTGGCCTTAAATAGTTTCAAAATATCTGTCATTTCTGAAAATAAGTTACAAAAGTTTTTAAAAAAATGCGTTTTGGAAAATAGCTCTATTTGATTATCATAAAGTGTTTTCTATACAGAGATATCGACATCGGTAAATATTGGTATCGGCCAGAACAGCAATATTAATATCGGTTATCGGTATCGGCCACAATTTTCACATCGGTGCATCACTATGAAGTGGTTACTTTCATAAGGTGGCCTTTTGCCAGCATGAGCAATATGCATTTCTTGTGTGTGTGTTTATCTAGGAGGGATATGTGAAAAGACAAATTTGTGTATATCGACAAATAAAATATCTTGTCTCCACCAGGCCCATAAAGACGGCATGCTGAAGCAGCTGCTGACTGCCGACAACGAGGTCTATGACTATGACCTCATCGTCATCGGTGGTGGCTCTGGAGGCCTGGCCTGCTCAAAGGTGAGATGGAGAGCTGTACTGATAACAAATCTGAACATTGCCCCCCCAGGCCTAGTGTAGTATAACACCCCAGGACTGTACCCCTGACCTAGTGTAGTATAGCACCCCAGGACTGTCCCTCTAGCCTAGTGTAGTATAACACCCCACGACTGCCCCCCCCCCAGGCCTAGTGTAGTATAACACCCCAGGACTGCCCCCCCAGGCCTAGTGTAGTATAACACCCCAGTACTCTACCCCTGACCTAGTGCAGGGGTTCCCAAACTTTTCAGGCCGCGACCCAAAAATAACGGGGTCAGAGAGCCGCGACCCCCACTATTATAGGAGGTAAAAAAAAAGTAAAAAATAAATATATATTTTTTTTATAAATGGAAATGTATGGTTGAAACATGCACACGTTCAAACGCACACACACTAATAAGCATTGGAGGCTTTTAACCACGGCCGGACTGGGGAAATCATTCAGGCCAGGAAATATAGTGCAAAATATAGCCCCAGTCAGGCCACTTTTTAAGCAGGGGGTCTGGGGGTCCCCCACCAGGACATTTCTTGTTACAAAGACTTCATTTCCTGCATTCTGGTGCAGGAATTTTTTTATTTGTACCCTTTAAATGCCAGTGTTTGTGATGGCATCACAAATTATTGTTAAAAAACAGGCTAGCATATGTATGGTTAGCAACAACACTGATTTTGATGGATTTTCAGTTTTTTTGTAATGTCAGATTGAAAATAATACAATATTTTATTCAACTTCAGCCCTGATCATAACACCACATATTAATTTTATAATTCTAACCCTTTAAATGCCAGTGTGTGTGATGGCATATATTTGCAATATATCAAATGCAAAGTAGATTTTTCTGGGGGGGATTATTACAGGCTAGCATGTGTCAATGATTAGCAACAACAGTTTTTTGTAAGGGTCCCGCCTCCACCAATCACATGCGGCTCCTTTTGTGTGTGTGTGTGAGAGCAAGAGAGAGAGAGAGAGAGAGATAGTTCTCTAACTTGTGTGAGTTGCAGTGATCTCCTGGTTGTTCCCCACACAGGTTATCTCTAACTATTGCGCTGCTGCAACTAGAAACACTGTCCTGGCCTGCTTCTAAGTTCAGTGGCCTGACTGCAAATTTTTTTTGTTTTTTTGTTTTGGATTATTATTTTTTTTATCATCTGGCGACCCCCCCCCCCCCCCCCCGACCCCGACTTTGGGAACCCCTGACCTAGTGTAGTATAACACCCCAGGACTCTACCCCTGACCTAGTGTAGTATAACACCCCAGGACTCTACCCCTGACCTCTTGTGTAGTATAACACCCCAGGACTGTCCCTCTAGCCTAGTGTAGTATAACACCCCAGGACTGTCCCCCTGACCTAGTGTAGTATAACACCCCAGGACTGCCCCCCCCCCCCCCCCCCCCCCCCCCAGGTTTGTGTAGTATAACACCCCAGGACTGTCCCTCTAGCCTAGTGTAGTATAACACCCCAGGACTGCCCCCCCCCCAGGCCTGTGTAGTATAACACCCC
This sequence comes from Notolepis coatsorum, assembly GCF_963971535.1. Taxonomy (NCBI): domain Eukaryota; kingdom Metazoa; phylum Chordata; class Actinopteri; order Aulopiformes; family Paralepididae; genus Notolepis; species Notolepis coatsorum. Next base: position 140,567,598 of record NC_140170.1, on the reverse strand, counting down.
AGGACGCTTCTATACTTTTAAGCAAGTGGCTTGTCCTTCCGCGTTCTCGTTTTGCGCTCTGATTGGCCACGCACGTTTTTTCCCCCCTCCTTTTTCCTCCGATTTTCTCCCATCCCAATGTTAGTCGTTATGCCAATTCCCAATCCCCTTCCTGGTCGCTGCGCACTTACCCCCCACAGTCGGTCTGGGAGAGTGGAGGCTATCACGTGCTTCTTCCGACACACGTCTAGCCAATCAACCGCTTCTTTTCACCTGGCAGCGCGGACTCTCACTGAGAGGGTGTAACGTGTGGAAGGATCACACTACCCCCCTTAGATCCTATCCGCGCTGAGCAGGCGCCCCGACCGAACTGTAGGAGTCGCTGTTTACAACGACCCGGACCCACCCCTCCAGCTTTCCCACCCTCTAATACTGCCAATTGTATTAGTGTGAACGGTCGGCCAGCCAAGCTGGTGACAACGCCGGGAGCTGGATTCGAACAGGCGAATCCAGCGTCTCCGGCGTTGGTGACGAACGCAATCTCCGCTACGCCACCTGACCGCCGGCCACACACGTTTCTGGTCATGTGACATGTGCGGCGCGCCAATCGTGGGACGGCAAGTTTTTGGACGGTTAAGCTTGGGCGCTCTTTTGAAGTTGGTTACGGTTAGAGTTTGTCTTAGAGCATGGCGATAGAACGCCTGCCCTGATTCCAAACTCTAACCTTAACCAACTGCGAAAGAGTCGCCTAAGCTTAACCAGTGATAAACTAGGCGTTAGGTAGTTTGCAGGCTGTTAGACCCGGAAATAGGCGCAGAACTTGCCGTCCCACGATTGGCGCACATGACACATGACCAGAAACGTGCATGGCCAATCAGAGCGCAAAACGGGAACGCGGAAGGACAAGCCACTTGCTTAAAATATAGACGCCCCCCCCCCCCCGGGCGGTTAGGTGGCCGAGCGGAGATTGCGTTCGTCACCAACCCCGGAGCTGTGAGCTGGATTCGCCTGTTCGAATCCAGCTCACAGCTCCGGGGTTGTCACCAGCTTGGCTGGCCGTCTGCACTAATACAATTGGCTGTATTAGAGGGTGGGAGAAGCTGGTGGGGTGGGTCCGGGTCGTTGTAAACAGCGACTCCTACAGTTCGGTCGGGGCGCCTGCTAAGCGCGGATAGGACTTGAGGGGGATAGTGTGGTCCTCCCACACGCTACGCCCTCTCGATGAGAATCCGCGCTGCCAGGTGAAAAGAAGCAGTGATTGGCTGGACGTGTGTCGGAGGAAGCACGTGGTAGCCTCCACTCTCCCAGATGATCTGACTGTGGGGGGTAAGTGCGCAGCGACCAGGAAGGGACTGGGAATTGGCATACGACTAACATTGGGATGGGAGAAAATCGGAGGAAAATGGAGGGGGAAAAAGATCAAAAAAAAAATAAAAAATATATAGACGCCCCCAGGACTGTACCCCTGACCTCTTGTGTAGTATAAGGGTGCTTTCTCACTCACCATCGGGGTCGTATCAGCTCCGTTCCGTCTCGTTCCGTCTTTGGGTGCGAACTAGTGCACTGCAACCCTGCCCGAGCCCGACGGGGCCCTACCCGACCCGACGGGTTCGGGCTGGGTAGGGCTTTGTTTTTAAATAAATAATTCGTGCTCGGCCGGGCAGCGCCGTCTTTTATTTTTCTAGATTTTTTTTTATTGCGCGCTCTCTATACTCGTATAGCTAGGGTTATAGGATAACCTTAAGTTTCGTTTTCCTTAAGTTTCGTTTTCTCTTTTGCGCCGCTGTCATCAGAAAAACATTTGGATGTAATTACCGCAGGGAGAACTCGAGGGGAGTAGAACAGTGATGAAGCCCTCAGGTGGATGATGAACCGGACCGAAATGGCATTGGTTGTCTTGGAATATAGCCAGTTGGTGAACGTTTTAATTTGTTCCTGGATGTATGTAGCCGGTTGGCGAAGTTTTGTTAACGTTGTTCAACGCGTTGCTGACGTCAACAGCGAAGTGGTGAGTCTGATGTTTATTATTTGCTGGTGTGGGGTCGCTGCTGCCCTGTTCTGTTGTGCTTTCATTATGTTGCTCTGCTCGAAATCTGATTTCTGTTTTCTGTTTGTTTGTATAGTGACTGAGTAGGCTATTGTGTCGTGTGTGTGTGTGTCAAAGAAGATTCCATATAGCCTTGCTTCAATACGTTTTACGAGGCTGCCGTGTGAGTCAGTCTAATAAGCGAGCACTGGGACGGCATTCTAATAAGAGCGAAACAGGCTATGTACCGTACTTTTCGCACTATAAGCCGCACCTGACTATAAGCCGCAGCAGCTAAATTGAATGATGTGTACATATATAAGCCGCACTGGACTATAAGCCGCAGGTGTTTTAATGTTTAATTACCATATGTAAGGGTTCGTGCACAGAGGGGATTGTCACAATACTGTCGGACAAATAACAAGAATTAACTCATTTACAAGTTGTATTAAGTTTAGCAAATAAGGGAACAGATAAATAACATTTCAATGCAGTAAAAAAATCTATATTTTCGGGTTTGGTCCACATATAAGCCGCACCGTTATATAAGCCGCAGGGTCGAAAAATTGGGGAAAAAGCCGCGGCTTATAGTCCGAAAAGTACGGTAAATGCTTCTTCGTTTTCAGCGTGATATGCGTTATTTAGGCAGACCTATTGGACATTTTCGTTTTTGTTTATTTATTAAGTTAATATATAAACAGTGTTTAGAATATTTAAAACATTTATTTTTTTATATTTGGCTATATAATTAATGCTTATTTAGTTTTCACTGTTATTTAGGTAGACCTATTGAACATTTTCGTTTTTGTTTATTTATTAAACCGTGTTTCGAATATTTAAAACAAATAAAAAAGAAATTTTAAATCTAATATATATATTTTTTTTGGGTTTTCACGCGGGCTAGGGCTTAAAATGTTATTTACAGTCTGCTTATTTTCGGGCAGGGCCTGAAGTTCACGGGCTCGGGCTGGGCAGGGGCTTAATTTCAAGGCCCTTGCAGACCACTAGTGCAAACTCCTCTCCCCCCTCTAGTTTGTGTACACACTTCAGTCTTGGTTCGCTCCGGGTTCGGTTTACGGTTTGCGTTTTGAGCGTGTAAGCTGCCGTAGGCGATGATGTCACACTCGAATGTCAACAGGAAGAGTTTAACACACGGTGATGGAAACTGGATGCTGATACAAAGAAACGAATAACCAATAAATATGAAGTTATATTTGAACCTCTGTTGTCAAGCCTTGTCAATATAACCCACCCCGCTTTTCTCACAAATGGAACTGGTGTTGTGGAGTCCGCTTTTGAGCGTTTTCCAGGGCTAACGCTAAGCTAACGCTAGTTAGCTTAGCCTATTACTAGTAACATTGCTTGCATCAATTATATTGAATGTCATTGATCTACCGGTCACGGCCGACTGGTTGGGCACCACTGGTCTATAGAAATAAATGCATTCGAACAAGAAAGTATAGTAGACATAGCAATGGCTAACGCTCGGCTAAGCTAATGGCTAACGCTAGTTAGCTTAGCCTATTACTAGTAACATTGCTCGCATCAATTATATTGAATGTCATTGATCTACCGGTCGACCACGGCCGACTGGTTGGGCACCACTGGTCTAATAGAAATAAATGCATTCGAACAAGAAACCAATGTATAGACATAGCAATGGCAAACAAAATTGCCAGGCCTAATGCGAGCCAGGGAAGTGTTGTGCTTTGTAACGTGGCTTCATGTTTTCATCCACTGAGCTGTGAGGCTCGACATGCTTGTTTGGTTGAGGTCTGAACTCGCAAATTGCCCATAAATATGATATCGTTTTTGTGGGTATTGTCCAGTTGTTGCTGTGTGTTTTTATCTGCCCAAAATTCAAGCAAGCATGAAAGCATTACAGTAACGACGTTGTGTGTGTCACGCCCCCCGCTCCCACTAGCGCGCACCCGAGACCACCTATTTCAGCGGTCCAGGTTTGGAGCGAGCAGGCATGCAGTCGTGCACACACGCGGTTACACGCCGTGTTAGTAGGTCACTGAGGCAGAAGTGCGCGCAATGATGTGCACGCGCGCACTTGTCGCGCCGTGTGATAAGTACCCGGCCGTTGTAGAAAGCAATGAAGCTACCCGCCCGGCACTTATCACCTAGACTTTGCATAATAATAGGATACCATAGCATAACAACGAGAAGTGCCAAACCAAAATACAAGCCCTGTAGCAATTGGTGGGGGGTTGCCTTGGTCAAGCAACCCGACTGGAAGGATGAGACATTAAGTTGTGCTTCAGTCTGAAGGAAACTGTCCTTCTGTACAGTAAACTAACTCTAAGTTACATTGTTAATTTAGTTTGTATTTACTTTTCTAGTTTAAGTTAATTCAATTAAAGAAATTGTAACTACAATTACATTTAAAACATTGTTATGCATAATAATAATCTGTTTTGTGCGCAACCCAGGGAACATGTATGCGCGTGCGCGGGAGCGCGCGTGCACGTGGCGTATGGGCAGTTCCCATATTACGACTGCATCACTGGGAGCGAGTCAGCGTCACGGGGGACGGGGGGCGTTCTCCGTAGAATGAATGAATGAATGAATGACACACCCTTTTCTGGTGCGATCCGGCGCTGATTCGACCCCGAATGGTGAGTGAGAAAGGGCCCTAACACCCCAGGACTGTCCCATGACCTTTAGTGTAGTATAACACCCCAGGACTGCCCCCCCCCCCTCCAGGCCTGTGTAGTATAACACCCCATCATCCGAGGACCTCAGTGTTACCATGGGGAATGGAGTCTTGAGATCGCCAAAGTGCAATACCGGCCGCATCCAGCTAGACGGCGGTATCGAGCACCCTTTGAAACCTTGTATCTTGGCCTGTGCAATGGTCAAATGTCACCGGGCTCACTTTTCTTTGTTGGGCGAATGGAGCGGTTCTCCCGGTTCCATTTGAAGCGCGTCAAATATCCCTGATCCATATGTTGTGGAGGCTTATGCCGTGGACCAAATGGACATTGGATGTACCAGATGGCGATCAAACCATTGGAATATTATTTTTGGAATACTCTCGAAAGGTAAGGACTGCTTGATCGTGCAATGCTTTTATACCGATCGGGCTGATAAGCGTTTTTAGTGTTCAATACGAATGCCGTTACTGGCAATCAAATAATAGAAACGACCCCCCCCCCCCTTTCATGCATTCATGATGGAACATAATACCTATGATATAGATTTGATTTGGGAATAATAGCGTGTACAGCCAAGAAACGGCAACCTTTATAGTAGAATTGATGTATAAGCCTATTACTCAGCCTTTCGGGAATTACCCCAGACCACGCTATAACGATACTTATATTCACCACGGTATAACACGGGAATGTATGGATGGAAAAATTCATTCTTTTTCACATATTGAACGATAGATAGGTTATGTCAAATGGGCCATAGTATTGTATCCATATCTATAATATAGTTATAGCTCTACAAACAAGGTGACACACTCCTATCTTTTAAAGCGTGGCAGTGCTAGAACGGGGCCCGTCTAATGCCTGGCGGTCAATGAGTTAAGGGGTTAATTGCCCAGCCCTAAACATGTGCCACTTACTCTGTTTGCAACAGGAATCTGCTATGCACGGGAAGAAGGTGATGGTGCTGGACTACGTTGTTCCCACCCCTAAAGGAACCACATGGGGTTAGTATGCCTTCCCTCGCTGCATGCTTCATCAGTTTAGGGTTTAGTTAACCTCTTAAGCCCAAGTCATATTTTCAGAAAATTTACCTAAAAGTGCATACCTAAGTAAATGGATGATTGCTCCACTTCTACAAGGTCCATTTGCAAGTAGTACTTTTGCATAATGTCCACTGCTCCGCCATTTTTCATCAGATTGAGATGTGTTTTTTTTCTAGACATTCACAGCAAGGTAAATAAACAAACTACATTGTATTTTATGGCAACAACGTTCAGGTTTGTTCGACCCATGAGATATAATCACGAAAATAACATAAAAAAAAGCTCACACTTGTGACAGCTACTTTGATTAATTACTACCGGTATTGAGTCTAAATGTGAGATTTTATAATGCTTACACTGTCGCTGTTGGATTTAATTGTTATACTCCTACATATTACCATATTTGGTTGAATATAAATATTTCTTGCTCTGAATGCTTTGTTATCCGAATCAGAAATACTTTATTAATCCCAGAGGGGAAATTAGGTCTTTGATTATGTATCTTGGTGTGTGTTGTGGCTGTCAGGTCTGGGAGGAACATGTGTAAATGTGGGCTGCATCCCCAAGAAGCTGATGCACCAAACGGCTTTGCTGGGCACGGCCATGGAGGACGCACGCAAATTCGGCTGGGAGTTTGAGGAGACAGGTGAGGGCTCAGAGGTCAGCCGCAGGCCCCGGAGGTCACGCAGGGGGGAAGTCACAAGAGTCTGCTGGGGTAAATCCAACTTCCTTTTGACTTCTGTGTAATTCAGAAGTCATTCAGGGATGCACCAGTAGCTGGTATTGGACCATTATATAAAATGGGGTATTGGAGAATGTCATCAATACAAAAAAATCAAATTTTCGGAGCCAAGTGTGAACTATCTGTAATGAAAACAGAGTATCATGTTTTATTTATTTAAAAAAAAAAAAAACACACATAGAAGGATGTTGGATCTATCTAGTATCTAGTGTGTGTGTGGGGGGGGGGTTATAAATCTACAAAGTGACTCCAAATGTTTATGTTCAGTAATGGATGGTACTTGTTATTGACTGGTGGTAAATGTTTAGTACTTGAAATCATTACTATGGGTGCATCCCTAGTGTTTTCTGTGACATTGTAAAGCCTGCAAACATGCACACAATTTGAGATCAAAGTACGCTTGTATTGGATTCGATTAAAATGTATTGTTATACAGTACAACGAGTGCAATAGTAATATACAATGTATAGGTGATTAAACTGGGTATAAAATATTTGAATTCGTACTAATGATTAATAGTACTAATCCGATGTATGTACAGAGTTGTAGTATTAATTAATGTACAGTGATACAGGTATAAAGACACCACTACCTATGGTAATAACTTGTACTGGCCAGTAGCGTAGGTACTAGTGATATGTAGATATAGATATAGTATCTACACATGTGAAAAGGATTATGTGCAGGTATGTACAGGCGGGTGGATGGATATATATATTATATATACAGCATTGTACATGCTATCATACAGAATTATATGGGTTATATGCAGGTGTACAAGTATATATATAGGTTAGGGTTATTGCAGAAATAAATTGCAATGTTAAAAAATGTAAATAAAAGTATAATGTGTGTGTGTATATATACTAATCTTTGTACTGTCTTTTACTATCATGCACTTTGCTACTAAGTATAACGTTACTACTATGCACTGAAGTACTAAACACCCAAGTTCAACACTGTTTGACAAACAATGTTACTTACCCTTCCTGCTGTCCAGTCAATAACCTCCACCGATGGATGTCCCCTTGTGTTTTAGTGAAACACAACTGGGAGACCATGAAGTCGGCTGTGAACAACTACATCGGCTCTCTGAACTGGAGCTACAGGGTGTCGCTGAGAGATAAGAATGTCAACTATGTCAACTCCTACGCAGAGTTCACTGAGCCACACAAAATCAAGGTCAGTGCTATTGGACTGGAGACCAGGGTCAAATGCAAATTATTCTTAGTGTTTACATTTTCTCCAACTTTTGGATTAATGGGTGGGTTGGGTTTTACTGCATCAGGACAATTCAAATGGAGTATATTAACACTTTGGGTGCCGTTCACGTAGAGCTACGTTTCTGTGGCCCGACCGTTGAGTGCCGGAGTGATCTACGTTTCTGTTTCGTTATTTCTTTTATTCACTATTGCCATTCATAATCAATCGAGGCACCTTGTGCATGCTGTCCTGAATGTGTCTGAGATCGCAGACGGCCAATACTAACGCCTTGCGGCCGCTATTGCACTCCATTTGAAACGATGTGGTTTGTTTTCTCGGCCTAGCTGCAGCGTGGGGGCAGGTTCTAAACACTCCGGCAAGACAAGCGGTCACCACGGTTGCCTCGACGCGTTCATCCGCCTGCCCGTTCATATGCAATGCTGGATAACGTCGGACAAACGATCACGATGAATATTTGGAATGGCGATCAGATAATTGGATTATTCTTTTTGCAGTACATCAGAGACAAGGTAAGGACTATATATTACCAATCTTGCGTTGATCCGATAATTTTTCCCCCGCGATTGCAGTGTGTGTGCGCGTGCCGTTGGCTGCAATAGACGCACGGAGGGCCGGTTTTCCCCTGTCCCCTTTCGTGCATGCACGAGGAAACATAATACAGATAATCTAGCATTCCCTGGGATTACAACTATACTCTTATTCACCACGGTATAAAACGGAAATGTATAGATGGAAAAATAATCTGTTTTTTGCACGTTGACCGGAAGAAACCCACTGACAATCGACAGCGTTATTAGATCCATAGCTTTAATATAAAATATAGGTTTAGCTCTACAAACAAGGTGAGCGCTTACATGGGGTTAATGGGTGGCAAGGCCTATGCACTTCCCGGAAGGGGCGTGGCACCCAATGTGTTAAGTGACTCATAGTGTTACTTATAAATTGTCAATTACTAAAGAGTATATTAAACTCTTAACGCTTTGAGTGCCACGCTGTTTTCGGGCCCCATCTATTCACTGCCACGTAGGGCTTGACTGTATGGTCCAAAATATATATCACGGTATAATTTTAAGCATAGACGGTAACGGTATATATCACGGTATTTTCATTTATATTTTTTTTTTATTCTTCTGAAGGGGTAAAACACTGGTATGGCAGCTGTTATTCTGTTACAGCTGCTGAGCTATACTATAGCTAATGTTCATCAGTATCTTCCTTTTTAATTAAATAGTTTCAAGAATCGAATCAGGATTGTTAGCAGAGAGAGGGAGGGAGGAGGCTGCTACTGGAGCCAGCTAACGTTAGCTTGCTGATGCTGCTACTACTACTTCGACATGCTGCTAGTGGACTGGAGCCAGCTAACGTTAGCTTGCTGATGCTACTACTACTTCGACATGCTGCTAGTGGACTGGAGCCAGCTAACGTTAGCTTGCTGATGCTACTACTACTTCGACATGCTGCTAGTGGACTGGAGCCAGCTAACGTTAGCTTGCTGAGGCTACTACTACTTCGACATGCTGCTAGTGGACTGGAGCCAGCTAACGTTAGCTTGCTGAGGCTACTACTACTTCGACATGCTGCTAGTGGACTGGAGCCAGCTAACGTTAGCTTGCTGAGGCTACTACTACTTCGACATGCTGCTAGTGGACTGGAGCCAGCTATCGTTAGCTTGCTGAGGCTACTACTACATCGACAGTTAACATTACATAAGGTTTTAGCGCGACATGGGCATTCCAGAATGGCGAGAATGCAAAGCATGTTAGACCATTGGACTCGTCGCAGAGTTTACATTACACATAGAAACTGCGTGACTTGCGAGAGAAGTTGTCACACAGCCTTCAAACGCAGGGCGGAAGAGCTAGTTTGCTTGTGTTTATTATGAAATGACAATTGCGTGTTGACACGCCCACTGCGCGAAGCCTCTGTGCTCCTAAATAACTTTTTTCAGTTCGCACATATCTATAATCTATGACTAATTCTATCTATTTTTAGGGGCAAATGCAAGTAAAATAATCGCGCTGTGGTTACATGACGTCATTGCTATTTTAGAGCTGCTCTACCGGTTACAAGGTATAGTCAAAATTCATACCGTTTATACCGTTTATACCGTCCACCCCTACTGCCACGCTTTAAAAGATTTAAAAGAGTCCGTCACCTTGTTTGTAGAGCTATAACTATATTCTATATTATAGCTATGGATACAATACTATGGTCATTTGACAGTGACTTTCTTCCGGTCAAGATGCAAAAAAGAGATAATTTTTCCATGCATACATTCGTGCGTTATACCGTGGTGAATAAGTGTGTTTTTTTATATCGGTCTGGGGTAATTCCTGAAATGCTGATGAATAGCCTTATAAGTGTATTATACTATAACCATTGCCGTTTGTTGCCTGGACCCGCTATTATTCTCATCAAATCTATATCATAGGTATTATGTTTCATCATGAATGCATGAAAAGGGGGGGGGGGGTGTAATATTTTATGCTTTTATCGCCACCAACGGCATACGTTGTGGACTAACGTTACACACACGTTCGGATCGAGGTGAAGACATGCTTGGATCAACGCAAGATTTATATCATATAGCCCTTACCTTGACTAGGATGTACCCCAAAAAGAATATTCCAATTATCTGATTGCGATTCCAAGTATTAATGTCCATCGTGTCGCCAACATAATCCACTACACATCATGCATCTGGAGCATTAGATTATTATCAATCTGATTATAACCGCTCAGCTTGAGCAAAAAGAAAAAAACGACCCGGAAACATTAGATCGACGCACAGGCCAAGACACAAGGTTTCAAAGGGTGCTCGATACCGCAGTCTAGCTGGATGCGGCCGGTATTGCACTTTGGTGACCTCAGACTCATTCCCTATGGTAACAGGATGGATAATGAATAAAAATATCGGAAAAAAGGAAAAACTACCCAGAAACGACTTAAGTCGTTTTTGCACTCAACGGTCGGGGCCCAGAAACGACTTAAGTTGTTTTTGGCACTGAATGTGTTAAGCCCGAGTGATCCGGTACTGGATCACGCCATAAATCCATCTCTACATCTCTATGAATTAATGTAATTTTTTTCAAATGTAGCCATGAGTAAAGACTAGGGGTGTAACGATGCATCGATTCTAATGTGTTCGATTCGATGCATCAATTTTTATTTTTATTTTTTTGTGTATCGTTTTTATTGACCTATAGTCCATTCATGCTGAGTGAATCAGTTCCCCCAGCCACATTTGTGTATTCAAATTTTTTTGGGGAATTAACTGATAGAAAATGTATCGAATCAAATCGTGGTCAAATGAAGAGATTTCATGATGCATTGAATCGTTGCCTGAAGAATCGTAATCCAATCGTTGTGAGGTTGAATCGTTACACCCCTACTAAAGACCCTAACCCTGTCAAAACAGCAGTCAAAGTGTATATTTTCAGCAATATGTTTGTTCACCAATGATTTAAAGTGTTATTAGTGAAATATGAGTTATAGAAATCTAGTCGGAAAAAGACTAGAATTGACGCTAGAAAATGCCGCCGCCATTTTGTTTAGTCCTAATGAGGAGAGGAGACCCAGGACTTTCGATGGGCTTTCGAATAAATAAAAAAAATACACTTCCTGGCTCAGGCCAGCCCCTGTCAATCATCTGACTCCTAAATTTACTTTTGTATTTCTCTTATTTTTCGGGATCATTTCCCACACACTTGAACGTTATTGCCATAAAACAGAACACAGTTAGTTTCTCTACCTTTCTGTGAACGTCTAGCAAAAAACGGCGTTGCAATCTGATGAAAAATCTAGGAGAAATGTACATTATAAAAAAGTAACTGTACGTACAGTAGATTTCATTCATGGTTTGTGAATCATGCCTGGTGATACTAAATCCAGATTGAATTCTGCCATTGGAAACTGGAGATTTGGCCCGATCCATAGATGTGCGCCTTGGCCATAGTAAGGTCATTTATAGGCCTGATATTCTATAATCCTATTTCAAATTGCATGTGTCCGGATGGCAGAATTCAGTACTGTCTCTACAAAATCTCCTGTTTAATCATCTTCCCTTTATTCATTTGCTTTGATCTTTTGTACACGTGATCTCAAGAATGAGTGAGCTCAGTGGCAATATTTCATGTCTGGTAATTTTTTGCATAGTGTTATTCACCGTCAAAGATAAAAAAACAAAAAAAATATATTCTCCTTTTGGTTCATCACAATTTACTCAAGCCTAGTAACAGACATAGTAACATTCCCTGAGATCCATAGATGTACCTAGATACCAAGAACCTGCAAATGGACCTTGTAGAAGTGGAGCAATCTTCCATTTACTTGGGTATGTATTTTTAGGCGGATTTTCTGAAAATGGGGCTCGGGCTTAACACATTCCCCGCCAAACACGTTGTACGACGGGTTTGCTGATCATGTGAATTCCGCAAATCCACGGCGTACGACGTTATTGAGATAATATTTTATCTTTTCGCCATGGTATTCATAATTCCGCCACCCAGCCTCGGCTGAGACAGTGGGACTAGGCACAACCGTGCAATGCTTCAATACCGCCGCCTGGTGGATGATCGGGCGAGTTACAACCGGAAATGGATCTCTGGTGATCTCGTGCATCTGGGAATTCCGTCCGGCAGTCACATATTGTTGCGGGACTCTAGACACACATCCGTGTATATGGATCGCTGCCATAACTCAATAATCGATATGATTTGGGCGTTTATTGCGCCATACAAACCGGAAATGGATCTAGTCGATCAACGTCAAATAAGTGGGATCTTTTTCCTCCAGTCTCATCGGCGAACGGTAAGAGGACAGTAACGTTACTTTCAGCTTGATTGTTTATTATTATTAATGCAAACCGCTCTGATCAATATATCACCCATACTACATAACGCATTTACTGACTATCACGGAATTATAAACAACCCCCGCCTCCCCCCCCCCCCCCCCCCCCTTTCATCCGCGCATGATGAGTCATAACGTTTAGGATCGTATTCAGTTGGATTTTTTTAATATAGCGTGTATCGCGAATAAACTGCAATCGATAATCTATATTATGCGTTTAGGCCTATAACCAGCGTTCTAGGAATTACTGCAGAAAACGATAAAAACATACTTATATTCTAGACGGTATTTTCGTATGAATATATGAATGAAAAAGTATAACGTTCCTACATCCTGAACGATAGATAATCGATGTTGAATGGGCCATAGTAATGTCAATTTAGCAATACAATTTAAAAAGTTATAGCCCTGCAAAGAAGGTGAACATCTCCATAGGCTTAGACTGGTGGCAGTGATCATACATTGATGGATATAAGCGTGGCAGTTAATGTGTTAAGAGGTTAAGTAACTCATAGTGTACACTAGGGCTGGGCGATATGGCCAAAAACGTTATCGCGATAAAATTATAAAATTATTTTCATATAACTCGATATCGATAATTATCGTCGATATAATGTCTGTCGAGTTTAATTAACTTCTTATGCCCGGCGCCGATGGACGGGCTATTAATAGACTTGTTTTGCTGCTGCGAATGTCTCGAGTTGATGTCGTCATCAGTCCGCGCACGTTAGCAGTTAGCCGACAAGCGGTGTATCCCATGACAATGTACTAAATATGACCCTAAAATACTCTGTTCCGCCCCAATACATTGCAACGACGTCCACCGTATACCCCACACTACTATAACCGTGGAGTCAGAATTCACGCCACACACCCACTCGGCACGTAAACTATAAAATAGCGCCGTGCAAGCTAATTGTCCTAGCCAGCCTTGTTTACTACTTGAGAGTCCTACCTCTCTACCCAGAGGTGCAGCGCGGGTCTCCTTCCGCTGTCCGCCATCTCCTTCACTGATTGGTTGTTAGTGCGTGTGCTCATATCCAAGCTTGGAAAATCGATATATCGAAACTTTGCGACCACGTTTCATGTTTATTTCGAGGAAATAATTTATCGCGATAGTTATCGTTATCATTTTATCGCCCAGCCCTAGTGTACACTTTATTATTAGTTGTAAAAATTTATCTTGTTTTCTTATATTTTCTTGATATTTGAACCAGGTCAGTTTGTCTCTTAGTTGTGATGTAATGACATTTGAGGTGTATCTCTTAAATATGTGTTGTGCACCCTTATTGAAGTTGTACCTTATTTGTGTAAATGCAACAACTTGAATTGCATCTGGGCTAGGCAAGTTGTTTCCACACGTTATTGGCAGAAAAAGGTCACTGAAATGTTCATGTTGCATTTCGCTGGTCTTCACACGTTATTGGCAGAAAAAGGTCACTGAAATGTTCATGTTGCATTTCTCGGTTCTTTGACAGAAATACCTTTTTTAGTTAACTTTTCCTAAGTATGATCCCCCCCCTTGTTGGTAAATGCCATTTATCAAACCAAGTGACACCTTTGTTAACTAACTAAGCTACTTGCTGCCAGTGGTGCTACTTCTCTTCAGCAAGTAATGATAACTAGGGTAACAAGCCCTTTGTATGAAAATGATGGAGGAATGTTGAAGCATTTGTCCTCGACCTGTGTTGGAAGAGAAGTAACCAAAAATTCCATTTGTCTACATATCCCTTGAAAACCATCATATCTACATCTAATAATTGGCAACACTCACTCGTAAACTCCTCTGTTTTCCGCTCCAGGCTACAAACAAGCGCGGGAAAGAGACCTTTCACACAGCCGCCAGGTTTGTCCTGGCCACCGGAGAGAGGCCTCGGTACCTGGGCATCCCTGGAGACCGGGAGTACTGTATTACCAGGTCCGCAGCGTCATGAGCACCACACCAAGCACACAGTCCTATTACACTGCCCACCCTTAAGCTCCTTGTTGGGCTGTAAAGCACAGACTAACACATATGCCTGATATGATGCTTTTCACTGTACCACACACACATTTCTAAAGACTTTATTTGAATCTGCAGATTATACACACACATTTATTCACTTACTCACTCACCTTCCCAGGAGGTCTTGCCTCTGGGCTTCCCATTAAATAGCTGATCTAAACAGTGTTATCTAAGAGCGCTCCCTGGTGCCTCCGTGATCATGCTGCTGTTGTTGTTGCCAACCTGTCGTATGATTAGACCTGCTCACTTTCTGTCGGATCCTCTCCCCGGCAAATGTGATGCAGTCGTAGAAATGAACCAGGTTCTTGTCAAATGGTCTTACATTGGCGAAGCACCTTGTGCGCGGATACAGCTAGCATTTAGATCAGCAAACTAATTATTTTATCCATTGGCCACAGTGGCTGCTGGATTCATAAATTCACTGGAGACATATTTTTCTGCCAGACACATTTTAGAATAGAAAATGGTCTGGTGCTTACCTGCCAGAAGAGAAGGCACACTTACCTGCCGCAGACAAAATGTACCAGTTGCTTCCACTCTGCTTGTAATATTTCCAACTAGTTAATTCTGAGAGGGAATCGGTAGAAATCCAGTGTTTCCCCTATATGCACCCATCACTGCCATCACTCTCTCTTAGTGAAAGGCCTTGTAGTGCTTTGTAAACGTGACATGCTTTCATGGGAAAATTGCTAAACTCATTTGAAATGCTATTGTGCCCAAACCCTCTATGCTCCTTCAGCAACATCAAATATGTTGCTGTCAAATGCTCAGTCTTATATCTATAGTATGTGGTAGTATGGATGCTTCATATCCAGGTCAATTCACACAGTAAAGCATATAAACAAGAAACTTTTTTTTGCTTTTACATAATTATGTCGGCCTGGGTTAAACAAACAAGCAATGTTGATCACAGATTTAGGATTATCATTTGCTGAAGGGGAAACAGTCCTTCTGTGAGTAATATTGCATGGTAACATTACAGCAAACGCAATAATTGTATAGTAATACACAAGGAGACACATGTGAAATAAACAATATTTGGTTGATCCATCTTGATATGTTTCATTTTGGCAAAAGTATCCTCCATGTCTCCAAGTATCCCACATGCACAGAGGAGTATCCCACATGCACAGGAGTATCCCCCACATGCACAGAGGAGTATCTAGGGCCTCCGTGATGTGCGAAAGCTTTCAATCTCAAAGACTACTACAGATTCCCAGACAGAGATATTAACGTTGAATATTATTTGGATTCCCTTAAACGTCATAAATTGAAAATATTGTTACATTCAAGTAAATTAACAGTTTGATAATACAGCAGTGTGGTGATGCAAGTTAATTCTGGGGGAAAAGGCACAGTTATGAATAATTGGAAGAATGAATGCCTCAGCTCATGTAAGCTAGACAGACATCGCTCATCAGTGTACCGTCTGTCATGCGGCTGCCATGTTTTTGTTGTCATGGATTGGATACGCAGCTTTACCAGTATAGAGATGGAGTGCAAATAGACGGGGAAACTTTCCATTGTGCTCCATTTACTTTGTATTGTGTGACCAATGCCTCCTTGTAATTTTGGTCAGCCAGCAGACGTCAGAAAAATACCTAAAATATACTGTGTGGTGGGATGCACTAGTACAAACGGAGTAAACTACTTAGAACTAAGTTTCCATAAGCTTATGAATGGGAAAAACTGAGCCTTTTAAAAAGAGAAAAGTGGATATTCTCCACTTGCACAATGTGGGGGCGACGTATCCGGTTAAGTCTTCCGCCGGGTAGACTTCTTCCAGTCCCATCACAATACATAGACTTTAGCAACTTTTCTCCCGTCAATTAAACAACTTTATCGTCACTTTTTTTTCTTTTTGAATTACTTAAAACAATTATTTAATAAGCAAACGTTTGTAAAGTGTGTTTGTCAGCGGGGTCTTTTAAGGTTTTTGGGCTGTATTTCATGTACAAAAGTTTACTGTTAGCCACATTTAGCTCCGCATAAATCCAATACAACCAACAGTTTACCAGATTAACAGAAAATGTTCACAACTTTCCAGAATATCAAACGTGGGTCTAACAGATGCCACGTCAATACTAATTGACTGAGTTATATGTCTCATTTCATGCCCCATATCTAACAGATTAATGTAATTGGATTTAGCCAGAGCTAAATGCTGATGTAGCTAAATGCTAATGTGGCTAACTCGAACACTACAGTAAACTTTTTTTTACATGAAATACAGCCCAAAAACCTTAAAAGACCCCGCTGACAAACACACTTTACAAACGTTTGCTTATTAAATAGATTGTTGTATTCTATAATAATATAATAATACAAAAGTTTCATTACCCCTCTGTCTGAAGTCTGTCCACACACATTTCCTTTTGTAAAACACATTAATTGACAATACTAACGATAAAAACGAACGGTGAACAGATTAACAATACAAACAAATATTTAAAAAAGTTATTCAAAAACAAAAAAGTGATGATAAAGTTGTTTAATTGACGGGAGAAAAGTTGCTAAAGTCTATGTATTGTGATGGGACCGGAAGAAGTCTACCCGGCGGAAGACGTAACCGGATATGCCACCACCACATTGTGCAAGTGGAGAATAGGCAATAATATGTGAGGAATCAACAGCAAGAATGGGACCCTGACGCTCAATAACCTCTATGCCAACCTGTGCAAAAAGTCATGATAAGCATTCAAAGATAAATCGGAAAGCTATAGCCTACGGTTTCTTAGTCAACTAGCTTGCTAACACATGGCTAACATTAACTTGCCCCATCGTCATTTTAGTTCTAAACTATTTTTGCCATAAACGCTACTTTTCGCCATAAACGCTACTTTTCCTCCCTGTGGTGTGTCTAACATGGAGATATTGATAGTGTATTGTTTGTCTAACCTGGAGATATTGACAGTGTATTGTTTGTCTAACCTGGAGATATTGACAGTATCGTATGTGAATATACCTTGCTCTCTGGTAGACAAGGGTGCTACACTAATCGATTGGTTTGCCCCATTGGTTGCATATTACTGCACCGATTGTTTCCCCACCAGCAGTGTTAATTTTGTCAACGGAAATTAGGACGAAAGATGTTCGTCAATGAAGGTTTTTTTCATGACTACAACGAGACGTGACGTCACGTTATTGAAGACCATGTGACGCTAACGTGACTAAATAGTTAATTAAATATCGTTGACTACAACTGAGGACACAAAAATGTAATTTACAAAAACCAGGATGAAATTTTTCTTAATTTATGTTGACTAAAACAAGATGAGACAAAATAATTATAACTTAGAATAATTCACGTTATTATTTCAGCATTTCCCATTTTCTGTTTCCGGGTTAAGCTCTGCAGCGTTTATGGCTAAAAGCCAAGCTACATAACATACGTGAGGCTAAAAACCGCTTCCCAGGTCTCTCGTGACTACAGCTTATACCAATAACCATGAACGGAATCTGCTACTCTCTCAACACTCCTGCGGCAGCCGAACAGTTCTACCAAAAGAACATAGCATTTAAGACGACGGCGGCTGAGAGGATGGCTAGGCTGCTAGAAGAGCTAATAGCCTGGGAGTCGGGACCTATATCCCAGACACAGACTTGCTCTCTTTCATCTGTGTACACCCACTACTATCAACATTACACATGGATACAACAAGGACAAGACCACGTTCACTTAAAAATGTAATGTTTGTATGAAAAGAAAAGAAACAGACGAGTACTAACACTGAGATTGACCCTGCTATAAGTTGTTATGAATCCCTTTAGCGCTTGAAGCGCACTAAAACATTGTAATGCCTTTTTATTTTTCATATAATGTTGGGTACATGCTCAGTAGAGTTAGAACGCTCCCAGTCTTGGGGGCTGTGATATTTTGTTACCACACTTTATGCACATAGAAGTGTAGTGGCAGGTTCGCTAAAGCTAATGTTGTGTTAGCCGAATGCTCTGATGGGGGCCGCCATTTTAAGTTTAAAGTGACGTGAGCGATCTACGGTACGACTCGAGGGACAAAAGGGAATGTGTGTGTGAAATTTGTACAGTAGGTCCCAGTGAGAATTTAATCCAGGATTGCAGATAGATTAATCTAGATAATTTTTTTTTTATCTATGCCCACCTCTAATATATATACACATACAGTAAGAATAAACATATACAGCATTATTGTACGTGCATCATTTATATGGGTTATATGCAGGTGTATATTTTACATGACTTAATGTCTAGTGTTTACATTCCTTTTCAAATGGAGCACCTCAGTCAGAGTGTTATGTGATGCTATTGACAACACCCACTGTCACCTTGACACGCTGTCCCAGGGAGAAACCTGAGAAGTGTCTGTCGTCCGTCTGTTGTTTCTGTACAAGGCTACCAACGCTTTGGATTTAGAAGACGCATTAACATACTATTGAAGCATTTAGGGATGTCCTTGACTTATAATAGTCGTCTAGGTTTGAAAACATTTGATTGAATCTGAATCCAGTATTGAATCTTCATATCTAATCTAGGGCTGCACGATTTTGGGAAATAATCTAATTAAGATTTTTCTGACAGATATTGCAATTAAATTTGCGAATTATAATAACTATTTTTTTTAAGCAGTCCCACAGAGGTTTATGCGGCTTGCATCTGACCTACGCACTGGGTCTGTTAGGGACACCAAGCCTGAACATTTTACCTGGGAATCGATACCGGTACCCAACGGTACCTTTTTTCTGTACTTTACTCTCCCTCTCTGAAGTCTAAACTTCACAACACATCTAAAACCCCTTACCTCCCTCTCCCAAACCGTTCCTACAACAATAACAACAACTTGCAAAGGAGATATTGTATCTCAATGGGACTTCCTGGTTAAACATAAAAAAAATATATAATTTTTTTTTTCTTTTTTTGTGATTTGCTAATTGCATCATTTCAAATCGTGATTTTGAAATTGATTAATCGTTCAGCCCTAATCTAATCCCATGGGAGAATGGGCCTCATTGTATTGTTCATACTTCATAGACTTTATCCTCTGGTTGACATCCTGTGTCTTTGTGGTGTTCAACAGTGACGACCTGTTCTCGCTGCCCTACTGCCCGGGGAGGACCCTGGTGATCGGGGCATCCTACGTGGCTCTGGAGTGTGGGGGGTTCCTGGCCGGCCTGGGTCTGGATGTCACTGTCATGGTGCGTTCCATCCTGCTGAGGGGTTTCGACCAGGACATGGCCACCCGTGCTGGTGAACACATGGAGGAGCATGGTGTCAAGTTTCTACGCAAATACGTCCCTGTCAAGGTGTGTGTATGAGAGAAGTAGATACTACTACTATTATTGCTGCTACTACTACTACTGCTACTACTACCACCACCACTACTGTTATTGCTGCAACTACTATTACTATTGCTGCAACTACTACCACCATTACTACTACTATTTCTGCAACTACCACTGCTACTATTGCTGCAACTACTACTGCTATTGCTGCAACTACTAACTACTACTATTATTGCTGCCGCTGCTACTGCTACACTACTGCTACTACTACCCCCACCACTACTGCTATCACTATTACTAGGCAGACTTTGATCTCTAATTAGCTTAGCCACCATTGTCCTGGTTGTTTTTTATGGTCGGGAAATGACACGATGTGGCTGTATCAGCTGGAATGTTAGGAAACAGCCCTAGAACTTGAATCGATAAATTGGTCATTCATTTTCAAATAGCCATTCTAGAATGCTTGTTTGGCTGGTACATCTTTAAATGGCTACCATAGAATGTCTGATAATATATGATGTTTCCATCGTATAGTTGACATTTCCATGGTAATGGAATCATTTGGACATAGGCAGCTATGGTTCAGAAGAACATTCCAACTTTCTGAAATCAAATTCTGCTGTTCATTTCCATAACAATATCATGAGTTCAGTGAAGCCATCATTGGTTTCTGGTGAATGAATGAATTTAGTTAACAGATTGCAGAATGGGTACAATACAGTACGGCTCAATACACACAATTGTTAAGGGGATGCAGACCAGAGAAAGACGTTTGTCTTGTTTACATCAGGGTCCCCCATTTTCAATTCATAGTGGTGCCAAAGGAAATTACCTTGGTGGTAGTACACTAGAATAAGTTATGTGGTAAAGCCTCTTGACTTTTGAGGGTTTCTGCTAGTGATGCACGATATATCAGTCGCCGATATAATATCGGCCGTTTTTTTACACATCGGTATCGGTCCGATATCAAGATTGGGCCGATATTTAAAAAATAAAAATGTTTTTTTATTTTTACATGTTTTGGCCTTAAATAGTTTCAAAATATCAGTCATTTCTGAAAATAAGTTACAAAAGTAAAAAAAATTAAATAAGAAATGCGTTTTGGAAAATAGCTCTTTATTTGATTATCATAAAGTGTTTTCTATACAGAGATATCGACATCGGTAAATATCGGTATGGGCCAGAACAGCAATATTAATATCTGTATCGGCCACAATTTTCACATCGGTGCATCACTAGTTTCTGCTGCTAGCTCTCATGACAATTATCTTTTGTGTTGCGATGGATTTACTACTAAAGATTCTCTGCTGTGACTATGTTGCATCAGAACCTTTATCTTTCAGCCAAGGCACTGATTATTTTGTGTGCGTGTCTGGGTGGGTGTGTGTGTGTGCATGTCTGGGTGTGTGTATCTGTGACTGGATGTGTTCTTGTCTGTGTTCGTGACTGGGTGTGTGTGTTTGGGGGGGTGTCAGGTGGAGGAGCTGGAAGCAGGCACTCCTGGCAGGCTGAAGGTGACAGCCAAGTCAACGGAGAGTGATGAGGTCGTCGAGGGAGAATACAACACTGTAGGTGTCACTGTAGTCTCCTAATGTCCCTCATATATAGCCCTTCAGACTGTAGTCTGGTCCTCCTAATGTCCCTCACATAGCCCTTCAGACTGTAGTCTCCTAATGTCCCTTACATATAGCCATTCAGACTGTAGTCTGGTCCTCCTAATGTCCCTTATATAGCCCTTCAGACTGTAGTCTGGTCCTCCTAATGTCCCTTATATAGCCCTTCAGACTGTAGTCTGGTCCTCCTAATGTCCCTTGCATATAGCTCTTCAGACTGTAGTCTGGTCCTCTTAATGTCCCTTACATATAGCCCTTCATGCTTCAGGGGAGTCTAGCACTAAACAGCCTCTGTTCCAAGGCAACACTTAAAGGGAAAATCCACCCTAAAATATAATTAATGTTATTCCTATAATATTGCACAGCTCAGTTTTTATTTGTGAAATTGAAAAGGGAAAAAAATCTCATTAAGCTTGATGCTCTGATTTCTAGTTTAGGAGGATAGTTGTCTTATGTTTATAGATAAACAGTCAAATAAATTAATTATGAATTCAGTTATCCTTATTAGCATGTCCTTTGTCCTAGTTCTCACACTTTGTCCTAGTTCTCATGTGTCAACAATGTGATAGTAACCTCTATCTAAGGATGACTGTCTTTTCCTCAAAACTCAAACCCACTTCCTTGTACTTCAGGTGTTGATAGCGGTGGGCCGAGATGCCTGCACAGACAAGATTGGCCTTGACAAGGCTGGAGTCAAAGTCAACCCTAAGTAAGTCTCACCTCTGTCCCTCTCACCTCTGTCCCCGTCCCTCTCACACTCTTTCCATCCCTCACTCTCTCTCTTTCTCTCTTCCCCCGGCCACACAGTGTGTCGTCACACACAGGACTGTGTGCCTGTACCTTTAAGACTCTCCACAGTCATAGTGATTCAGCAGTATTGCCACCCTGCAGGCACACGATGGGTGTGTGTGTTCTACTGTGTGTGTTCCTACCATGTTAGACTATGAATGGGCGCCTCTGGTTCTGGAGCCACAGGATTAAAGCAGCATGAGACAGGTTTAAGACAGCGCAGAGAGTCATATGCCTCAGTCATATGACCACACCAGTCTTTCCATGAGGGCAACACGCAGCCCAAGGATGCACCGAGTCCTAGTGCCCCCCCAAGGTTGGCCTATAATTAGTATTGTTGTTATTGACATTCCTTAACTTTTATGAATGGTCAAGATGAGTTGCTCTTTGTTTGGATAACCTACTGATGGGTGACTCAGTGTGGTGTGACGTGATGCAGTGTTTTTTTGTTACTAGTATTATATACACTGTGAGGATGTTTTGGTATTGTGGTCTTAGTGAGAGCAAAGCAATTTTGCCACATCATGTCCAAACATAACCTTAGACCTAATTCATCTCTTCTCAGTCAATTAATTTGTGTTTTGCGAATTGACACCTCTTGGTAGAACATTAGCTACTAATGGATGAAAATGGAGGTTTTCAACCCTTAACACATCCTGCGCCAAAAACGAGTTTACTCGTTATTGCCCGCCAATCTAATAACGCCAACAACGAGTTTACTCGTTTTTATGATCGTGGTTTCCTTTATTCGCTATTGGCATAATTCATCCAGGAAGGCTCCGGGAGCCAGCTGGACCCTGTCTGATATTGCAACGCCTCAATACCGCCACCTGGTGGATTTCGTGCGAGTTGCACTCCACTCTAAACCGGATGTGGCGCTCTGTGCATCTGGGAAAAAGTTCCGGCAGAGCTATCTTGTTACGTGGATCCAGACAAACACCTCGAGTGCATTGGATCGCTTTCGAGACGCAATAATCAATATGCTTTCGCCGTTTATTGCGTCGTACAAAAGGAAAATGGATCTAGCAGATCGAAATCAAATAATTGGAATTTTTTTTCTCCAGACTCATCTGCCCCAGGTAAGAGTATCTAACGTTAATTCCAGCTCGATTATGCATTTATTTAATTGCAATCCATCTGATCAACGTATGAGGTTGTACTAAAGAAAGCCGTTACTGACAATCAAGGAATCATAAACGACCCCCCCTTTCCTTCACGCGTGATGGAGCATAATGTATAGCGATCATATGCATTTGAATTTTTTAATATAGCGTGTATAGGAATGAAACGCCCGATTATGTATAATATGCGTCGGGGCCTATAACTCGCGTTCTAGGAATTACTGCTCTACACTATAAAAACATACTTATATTCACGACGGTACTAACACGACAATGTACGAATGGAAAAATATAACGTTCCCACATCCGGAACGATAGATACCCAATGTTGAATGGGCCATAGTAATGTCGATATAGCTATAATATTTAAAAAGTTATAGCCCTGCAAAGAAGGTGAGCGACTCCATAGGGTTACAGCACTGGCAGAGAGTGGTATAAGATGGGCAAACTGCGTGGCAGACAATGTGTTAACCGATTTGCGGCCAACCACGTATATACGTGATTGGGCGCCATCCTTTGAAGGTAAACTCTGTTTTGCTTTTATTCCATTTTAATATCCTACTCAATGTCACCGAGCTGTATTTTGTCTGGAAACGGCATATCGGGACTCTGAAAGTGCAGTACCGGCCAGATCCTGATATTGGCGCTGTCTCGAGAATGCAGTTTCCCCTGTTGCAGACCGGGTGTCACTTTGTTTTCGCTCCGGGTTAGCTTTTCAGTTAGCCTGAAGTGAGGGCTTCACCCGATCACCTGGAATACTTTTTGCGACGCCGAATTCAGTATGCAGTAAAGGAATATAGCATCAGCCAATGGACATATCAATCTACCAGATGGCGATCAAATAACTGGGAAATTATTTTTGGAATCCAACCGGCCACAGGTAAGAGCGATTTGATGCCAATTTTTGCCTGATCGGGCCTTGTTCTCATAGCCATCCACCCGGTCAGCGTATGATGTTGCAATAACGAATTCCGATATTGCTAATCAATAATCAGAAACAACTTCCCCCGCCCCCCCCCCCCCTTTCATGCATTCATGGTGGACCATGATACCGATCATATGCATTTTGATTTTTAACTCTAGCTTGTGTAGGGTCGAAACGCCATCGATTTAACGTCTATGGCGTTTCGACCCTACACAAGCTAGAGTTAAAAATAACCAAAGCTTATAACCAAAGCTTAGCGCCCTATAACTAGCTTTGCAGGAATTACCCCAGACCATTGCGGTATATAGTTCATATTCCGTATTGATGAAAAACGTATTGCTTTATGGCATATTGAAGGGAAGGTTTATACTGTCAATTGACAATGACAATGGACACATAGCAATATTATAAAATATAGATTTACCGTAAATCCTCAAATATAGGACGGGTCTTCTATTTACCTCAGCTGCAAAGAGCACCAGGCCTTTATTAGAGAGAGGCTTATATAAGAGGCAGGCCTTAATTTAAAAAAATTACACTCATGGACATAATCCCTTCATTTTCAGACTTTTATTGCATTTTTTTTTTTTTTAAATACGTACATTGTCTGTCTACATTTATTTAGACTAGCATTGGTATTTAAATATTGAGTGCAGTGTGAGTAATTGTGGGATTAACGTAATTCACACACTGAAGTTGGAACTGTCTATACTAGGTTGCAGGGTCCGGGGACGATTTAGCGTGTGGTACCTACCTTCTCGACTTCCTCAGTCGAATCGAGTTGAATCAATAACAGGCAATAGCTTTAGCTACTAACGTTATCATAGCATCATGATCTGTAATGTGTCAACTGGACAACGCCAGCCTCTCCTGCCAACGCTAGAGCTGCCGCGGTATTGATGTTTTCCTTACCGCACAAATTTGCAAAATATTTCCTACCGCCGCGGTTATTACACAAAAAATTTAAAAAAAAAGTTTGAATGCATTTTTTTTTTTAGTAGTCTACTCTTTATAGCATATAGCCTGCCTCTAGTCTAAATGTCTATCTTTAGAGGATGACTTTGCAGCATGAATATTGTTTGGGATTCGGCAAGCACGCATTAGTTATTGAAAGTGAAACACGGATTCGAAGTTTCCCCTCTGGTCGTGCGCCGTTCACTCGGTGTCGCGGGCAGGGGTGGTTACCCCCCCGACCCTTTCTTATTATTATTACTATAAAGTTACTACTTTATAATAAAGGCATTCGTTTTGTGGCATTAACATTATATAGTTATACGTTCAATAACATCAGCGTATTTACCGGACCATAGCAAGGCAAGCAATACTCAATTCATATCTCAGTTCCTTTCTTTGCTCAGAGCGTGCTGAGTTGTCCCATTCTGCGGTCTGTTAATAAAGTTTTCAATCAGACAAGTGTATAGAACGAAGGGCTTTTATTATAACATTCGTTGCAGACAGTAAAATCATTATGTCTCATTTAGTACTCCTGAGGAGCGATGGTAGTCCACTCCGGCGGGGAGCTAAAGCTAACGTTATTAGCCGTATTGTGATGAGCTCTGATCAATGGCTGACATTCAGGACGTAAAAAACTGCAGGACGCTCCAACGTGTGACGCGTCTCTCTTCTGACCAATCAGTGGTCTGCAATGTTTCACGTGACTTTTCTGGTACCCAATAGGGTCGCTTGGAACCTCGATAGAGGAGTAGGGTATATCTGCAGAGCCGCAAGCCCAACGAGAGGAGGGTACTTTATTATTATTATTATAAAAAACAGCGGTGATGCGGTATTCAGCCTACTCTGCGGTGGCCGTGATGTAACAGCGATACCGCGGTAATGCGGTAATCGCGGCAGCTCTAGCCAACGCCATATAGATAGCGAACGTTAACGTTAGCGAACGTTAACGTTTGCAAACGAAGTCAACGTCATCCAGCTGACACCACAGATCTAGATATTATGACAACGTTAGCTAGCGGCTAGCGCTAAAGCTAACGCCAACCAGAGGGAAATGTTAATGTACGGTAGTCAGTGTAGCGGGAGGCAGCACTTGATTTGCGTTGGCAAGAGTTTATCTCATTCTATATCACGGCACGAAAAATAAAAAATAAAACTTTTTTTTGCAACCTTATATTGGAGACCGGCCTTTATTTGTCTGCATGCATCAAACCCTCGGCCATTATAAGAGGCCCGTCCTTTAATCGAGTACCCTCCACTATTAGAGGATTTACGGTAGCTCTACAAACAACCTCACGCACAGTGAAAACTTGTAATGAAAAGCTGGCCTCATAGAGTGGGATTAGACGGGTCCCAATGGCCCCGAATGTGTTAAATATTGACGTTACGATCTAAATAATGATTCTTCCTCTCTTGCTCTCTTTTCTCAAGTCTTATTTGTTTCTCTGTTTAACTGGTTGAAATATAACGTATTTTTCTCAGCCAAAGCAAGCTATGTCGTGTATAATCTATAATTGGCACTCTGTAGCAGGAATACATTTGAATGCATAAAGAATTGAAAATCTAAGTCTGATTTTTGATCAGGCCAAACTTTTAGAATTTGTATCTCGAATACCTTTCGTTCTAATGTTTTCAAATTTGTGGTGCACATTGATGACCCCTAGAGGAAGAAGCCTATTGATTGAAAGCGTGACAACTTTAATATTCTGCATACTTTTTTACATAGAAGCATGCATGATGAATAATAGGATGGGATCAGTGTGTATTGACCAGTACTTCAAAGTTTAACATGCAGAACTGGTATAAACTATTGTCCTGCAGTAGAATGACAGTCATCTCCTATTCCTACTAGGGATGGGCAAACAAATCAAATTGATATTCGATAGTCACTGGGACCCCCCCCCCCCCCCCCCCCATAAGCATTAATTCCGAAAGTTACATTGTTGATGTCTGAGCTTCCATGTTAACCTATCGTTTGTTTTTTACTTAATAGCGGACGTGAGATAATCAAACAAGTGAGCTAGCTGGCTGCTGTCATTGCTAACCGCTAGATATTTGCGAGTCACAAATCTTTCAAAAGCATTCTTTCTGAACATTACATCACTGATGCTTCAAATGTGTGAGCTTATTAAAAACATGGCAAACAAAACATTGCTACAATGTAACATCTCTGGTCTCGTCTTTCTTTTCTGTTCTAGCTGTTAACATAGCTGTTAACAAACTGTTATGCTACCTGGCTAGCTAGTGAACCGTACCCAGCATGCCGTTCAGCAGTGTAACAGTTAGTAGGTTCCCCTCTCAATACACTACACAGTGTAGGTGCTTGTTGAGACAAAACAATATTCTTATAAACTATAATTATTTTTTTTATAATTAACGACTATTGGACTATTACCAGTATATTCGATTCCCATCCCTAATCCCTGACATTCCTTTCTCCTCGTCTCCCTCCAGGAATGGAAAGGTACCAGTGAACGATGAAGAGCAGACCAATGTGCCTCATATCTATGCCATCGGTGACATCCTGGAGGGGAAGTGGGAGCTGACGCCTGTGGCCATCCAGGCCGGAAGGCTGCTGGCACGACGCCTCTACACTGGCTCATCAGCCAAGGTACACATGCTCAGTATACCCATCCAGAGTTCATATCATTTTTATGGGGGCTTCAACTTTATATGGGGTTCCTGCTAAACATGACTAGGAACCCAGTTGTCTTCCAACTCTGTACTGGACATCTCAAGTAAAATCCATGAATTAAATTATAGTAAAAGCCTTTTTTTTTCTTAAAGAAGCTTAATGTCCAGTAATGAGTATTTTTTTACTTGGTGCAGTGTGACTACATCAACGTCCCCACCACAGTCTTCACACCTCTGGAGTATGGCAGCTGTGGTCTGGCTGAGGAGAACGCTACCTCCCTCTACGGAAAGGACAACATCGAGGCAAGTCAACACGCGCACATGCACGCACACTTTATCGATCACTCTTCTCTATACAAAACAGTTTTACAAACCAATACATTTTGAAGTAGTCTAATTTTAAGCTATCCATCTTGTGTTTTATGGGCCATGTTTTTGTTTTTGTTCATGGATATGCCTTTGATTGGATCAACTTCAGTTTACTACATGCTTGCTTATTTATCAAATGTGACTAATTATTAATTAATTTGCTAGTACAAATTAATTTAGAATGATTTCTTTTTTAATTAAATTTTTTACTTTCTTTATTGGAAGCATTATGCAGGTGCAAAAATATCAAATGAGAGAAATCTTCTATTTTTCTATTAAATTTTTTTATCCCCGCGAGCTCCAGTAGCTCACCACGTACCGCGAGTGCTATTTCAGCGCCGTGGACAACCGTGCTCGTCACGGATCTGGGGCTGAGCGAGTTCGAATCCCGGACTGCAGCTGTGCCTTTCCCAGAGTGTCTTCCCCCCCATCTGAACCCTTTCAGCCTGCTTCTGTCGGTCGAACTTGACCAAGTATAAATGCGATAAACGTATAAAAGAGCCAGGGAAATGGCCAAAGTTTAAAAAAAAAAAATGTTTATCCCCTAACCCAGGGGTCAGCAACCTTTACTATCAAAAGAGCCACTTTTCCCCCCTCCCACAAAATAAAATGCTCAGGGAACCGCACAACCTATTTACCCTTAAAATGAAGATAACAGTGTATAACGTTTTATATATCCCCAAGCATACCCCACATTTAACATAAAACGCCTGACAATTGCATACCCAAAATAATTTGCGATTTATTATACTTTATACTTATAGCACACAGTTTGTTGCATTAATGGAATTATAAAGCAACAAAAAGAAAGAAATTTACTTTTTATTGCTGTTTTTACCTGTTATAACAAAGGAAAACCTCAAACTCTTATGAAAAGGAGAAAAGATACTGGCTGTGTAGACCTATTTTTAAATAAAACACAGAAGAGGAGACAACACTGGTGTCTGTAGACCGACTTTGAAATAAAACCCTGAACTATTCAGGTATAATTGAGTCCTTCCCTTATGTAATGTAATGTAATATTTGTGGAACATTTATAAAATAAAAAGTAGTCTACTTTGAAAAAAGACTACCATGTGTAGACCTACTTTGAAATAAAACACAGAAAAGTAGAAAAAACACTGGCATCTGTAGACCTACTTTGAAATAAAACCCTGAACTATGCAGCTCTATTTGAGTCCTTCCCTTATTTGTGGAAAATCTATCAAATAAAAAGAGAATTTTTCGTTGTTCACAAATTTCGCACCACATATCAGGCATACAGGTAAGCCTGCATCGTTAGTCGTGAAAGCAAATTAATCTGTCCATGCTGAATTAAACCCTCTATTTTCCTCAGACTTTTCTTTTTTTGGATTTATCCATGGTTAGCTTACTGGGGGGTCGTAACCTCAAGATTAGCCACTTGCAGACGGCAGGGAGAGGCGCGGGTTGTGACGTACTGTATATTTTAGTTGATGAAATATTTTTGTTGACAAAATATTTTTGTTGATGAAATATTTTTTCATTTCAGTGTCACAGTATGACATCGATCTCCAAAATAAGAAAGAAACAAAAAATTTGGGCCAGGGAGCCGCAGCTGATTGGCTCCGGAGCCGCAGGTTACCGACCCCTGCCCTAACTCCACCCCGTCCCACCCAAGGAGAGCGACAACAAACGTATATGTTCAACAATACAGAAACCACATAAATAAAAATAGATAAGCATAAATACAGATGTGACGGATAATCAATGATAAAAGTTTATGAATGTTACAAGACCAGTAATAGTGTAAAAAATTTGGCAATGCCAGGCCACGAGAGCTTCGGGGAGCTGTAACACTGATCTCCTAATAGGGAGGTGTAGTGGTTACGTCATTGCCGTTTTTCCATGTTCCACCCTCTGTCCAACGCAATGTATTTCCCCATTGCCAATTTCTAAATCGTCTTGTTTAAAACAAATAAAGCATGGACATTTGCATGTTGTACCTTTCTGTGCGTATTCATCCACAATCTATAGCTCAACATGAAAATATTCGCAATTAATCGCAAAGGTAGCAAAATAACAACGTTTATGTTTTCGTTCACTGAGAAACTACACTACCATTTGGCGCTGCTGACTGGCGTCACCACAGCATAGACTCCTGGCTTTAGTCGCAGACCTAGGATCAGATTTCCGTTACATTCCATAAGCTTAACAATTTGTACAATGGGGAAATAACTGACCCTGAATCTGTGGCTAGTATCTCTCTGGCGATCATAACCATTCATCTCTAAAGCCAACCACCATTTTTAAAAGCAACAACCACGTTACCTATTTGTATTTATATTTTAAATCGTATAACGTTATTTCGCTGCATATTAAATCACTGTAAATACGAATGTAAATCATTGTTTTATTGTACATATTGTACAATATGTACATATTGTAATCCGCAACGCCCCAACCCTGGACACCTTCAAATCCGCTTTAAAAACACACCTTCACCAAGGCTTTTCCCCATCAGTTAGTTTAGATTAGATTAGATTAGGTCCATTATCCCTTACCTTCCCTCATTTTTCGGCTGATTTATTAATCGTTTTAAAATAAACGCTAGATTATCGATAGTATGTGTACTTATGCACGCTAGAGAAGCGGGCTGAAAAATCTATTATCCATGACCTGGTCAGCGCTAACGTCATATATACACACACACACACACGCTGCGATGGCTGAGAAAAAAACATCTGATTAACCAAATACTGGTAAAATAGAGTCCTTACCTCACATCAGATGTTCTGCAAAAAGATTAATCCAATTCCAAGTCAATCTGGTAACACGATACTGCTTGCCAGAGATGGGGAAAACCCCGGACCGGATTTTTTTTCTGATGCACATGGCCACCCAATCCAATCCAATGATGTGCATTACCATCCGGGAGACGATAGGCAGCGGTATTTGCCCTTTTCGAGCTCAGACCCATTCACAATGATAACGTCAGGCTGGATGGATGAAAAATGAATGGATATCGCTAATAAAAGAAATAACGATTAAAAGACAAGAAAACTCGTCATTGGCACTCAACACATGGCAAGTTAGGACGACTAATCTCGTCATTGGCACTCAAAGTGTTAATGAGGACCGGAATAATAGAGAAAAGATAAACTTTGGCAACACTACCATTTTAACAAAATTTTATCGGCCCGCCCATCCATCAAATAAGTTTACACCTCAAGGAGAGGTGAGACATTTTACGAAAACATTGTTTTGATTTGAATTGGTAATAAAAAAACCTAAACGAAATCCATCTGTGGTGTATTTGAAAGGGAAAAAAGTCTGGGGTATATTTTTTTCTGGAAAAAGGAGGTTCAGCTTATAGCCGGAGTAGGACCCGAATTTATCCAATATATTGAACTATAGGGAGAGAAACAGCTGCGACATGTATAAAAGGAGGTCGTCAGCTAGGGTTGGGTACCGTTCACATTTGAACCAATACCGGTACCTGTGAATCGATACCGGTACCTTTTTTCGGTACTTTAGTCTCTAAAAATGTAATCTACCTACCTCAGTTTGTAAAAAACATTTGTCCAAACTTCAAATTATTTATTATCATTATTATTTATTTAGAACAATTTGTTAATATATATATAATATTGCAGCGAGCGTTGTCTGCATCTAGCTTTGTAAAGTGTAACCACACTTGCGACCGTTTTCGGCTTGCCATTACTCGGACTGCTTTGTTGTTTAATCGAGTCAAATCCTAGGTAAGCGTGTATTGTGTGTGTGAACGTGCGGCACACTTCATAGGTTTCGTTTCGCGGTAACGTAATGTTGACGTAATCAGACTTTATAAAAAATAATAATAATAATTTCAATCAGTACTCTGTAGTACCGATGTGATTCGGTCGATACCCTTAAAAGTACCGGATTTGGTACCCATCCCTATCGTCGGCATATAAAGACAATTTATGAACTTTTCCGGCCCGGGTGATGCCCTCCTCCTTTGGCTTGGGGGCTAGAGAGCGGTGTGCTCTCTCTCGCTCTGGTGGTTTGGTGAAAACGCTAGGGCAGAGGAATTTCATCAGCAGACCAGATACGAACTCTTATCGGGTCTCATCCCATTTCGCTGCCGTATAATGGATGTTTATTATACAGAGGTTAACTCTGCGAGGCCTGTTTTCAAGGTCGTCAAGGCGGTCTTGAAGCAGTCTATTCTGGGCCTGAAGTGATTTGACCGTTGTTTCAGGGTTTGTTAGGAGTTCAAAGTTTTCCCCAGCTAGGGACTCCACAGCAGTAAGGCGGCCCTGAAAGTTATTCACGGTCTTGCGCGGAGTGCGTCTACCGAGGACTGTAGCGGCTTAACCGACTCCTGAATTGGAGCCGAAATGTCTTCCCGAAGTGAGGCTTGTTGCTTCTCCAGGTCCGTAACTACCTCACGGATAGGGTTTCAGGGACTTCTTTGGATGCGACGCTAGTATCCAAGTTTTTGCGGCCGCCATCTTAGCGAGCTTGCAAACTAAAGTTGCTGCACTGCGAGTGGCTAGTTGACTTGAGCTC
Source organism: Notolepis coatsorum (assembly GCF_963971535.1). Classification (NCBI taxonomy): domain Eukaryota; kingdom Metazoa; phylum Chordata; class Actinopteri; order Aulopiformes; family Paralepididae; genus Notolepis; species Notolepis coatsorum. The sequence goes on along the minus strand of NC_140170.1, from coordinate 140,534,893 downwards.
AACGCTTTAGGTTTACTGCTCATTTCGCCACCAAATTAAAATGATATCGTCGTTTATTACTCTGTTACAAATAAAAAAAATATTTACAGGTAAATCTGAACAATTAAACCGGGAGACCTCTTTCGCCTGACTTTCTCCTACATCATCACCACCGGAAGCCCCATCCCTTTTGATTTCTAAGTGTCTGCTTTAACTCGTACCCTAATGTTAACCCCACCCCTAAAGTGACTAAATGAGATTTAGCTCATCTTTCTGTCTTTGCGGGGACCTGTGGTCCTCACAAGGATGGAAGTACAAGAGCACACAAACCGTTGTCTGAATCTTTCATTGCCCATGGGTATCATGTTCACTTGATTGAATTGTCTGACTGCAATTACGTTGCCCCAAAGATGAGTGCTGTGGTTCTGTGTAAATTTCTGGTTTTTCCACTTGGAATGGGAGCACAAATGTTTTCAACCATTGATTGTGTGGTGATCATAATTTGATACCAAGAACTGAAAGTGGCACTTTAAGTTCAATAAACAATGCTGATTTATTTTGCACATGATCTCACACACATCCAAAAACACATACATTTTGTTACTGAGAGTGAATGAGTTTGAATATGGCCACCAGTGATGTCACGAGAGGGGACATTGAATTCTTGTGTTGTGTTGATTACATCACCATGAAATGATGTAGATGAAAAAATAGCAATACCATGTCTAGGGACTTCTACCATATAATGTAATTGAACTAATTAATAAATGATTGCGTTAATAATTAATTGACTATTAAATACACTGTGGTTTATTCATCCCTGTTGTCTCTTACCTCTGAACGTGCTTCCCTGCAGGTTTACCACAGTCTGTTCTGGCCCCTGGAGTTCACCGTGCCCAACAGGGACAACAACAAATGCTACTCCAAGATTATTTGCAATAAACTGGACAACGTAAGATTGTCTCGCTGTATGGTTGTCTTTAAGTTGCTTTAACAGGTGATATTGGCATCCACTGAGTCACATTTAACACTGAAGTGCCTCAGTGCGACACTTTGAGTTTAAATTGATAACATGGTCTTCAGTAATTGTACAAGTTCACAGTAATTGACTTATCTCTAGCCTTGCCCTCACAGTTGCGATTGGAGGATCAAGATAGGCTTGATATAGTTTAATACTATGATAGTATTGGCGTGTCCGGTGTTCCCCTTAACCCCATAGCAACATGGTACAATGCCAACAACACAACTCATTAACTCTTTCAGTGCCACGCCTGGTTTTCCGTTTTACCGCTTGAATGCCACCATCGGCGCCAATTTTAACGTTAATATCGCCTAATCTATGTTTTAAATTATGGCTATGTGTCTAATCTGCCCATCGCATTATCAAAGACTATTTTCCAGTCAGTGCTGTGAAGACAGATTGTTTTTTATCGCGTCGTTTCCATTTCAGAGCAGTTAGAAAAGCCCCCGTTTTGATATAAAAAACAGCTCATTCTGGAGCATTCTATGAAAATCGTCTTTTAGTGGAATATTCCACAACGTTGATATTCGTCGGCCTTTTTATGAATCGTTTTCAAATAAACGCTAGATGATCAATATTATACGTGCACGCAAGCACATTACGGCCGCGCACTGATAATCGCTCCGTTGATTACCTCACGGAGTTTTACAGTGAAACCGAAAGAAGACATTTCACAAAACAGCTTATAACTTCATCAAACTTACTCCGATTATCCTACCACTGATAACATAGAGTCCTTACCTGACATCAGATGGTATCCAACTGGTATATTCCAATTCCTGATCACCATTCGAAAAAATCGATACGTGTATGGATCCAACGCGACACAGTAGATCTCTATGATCCGCGGGGATCTGAGGCTCCAGAATGAACTCTGGTAACCCCGGCTGGATCAGTGAACTGGAAAATGTGGAGTACCGGATTTCTTTCCCCATTCATTTTCATTGAGTCCATTCCAAAATCACTTATGTCATCTGGGAGACGACAGGGGGCGCTTTTTTCCACAGTGATCGTCGGCGCCCCTCGGCTATACTCGGGTAGGCTCGGGTGATGCAATAATTTTTCAGATCGCAAAAAAAAAAAAAAATCCGAGAAATCTCGTGAGTGGCTAGCAACCACCTATAAAAAAACACGAGAAATCTCGTGAGTGGCACTGAAAGAGTTAACCACGGTTGTCATTTAATGATGATCGCCTGAAACCCACCAAGATGTCTTTGTCAATGCTATGAATCATCGTAGGAATGGAAACGCTTGTTTTATCACTTCTTTATTAACCTCTTAAGCCCTAGCCATATTTTCTGAAAATGTGCCGAAAGGTACATACCCAAGTAAATGGAAGATTGCTCCACTTCTAGGTCCATTAGCATGTTCTTGGTATCTAGGGACATCTATGGACCTCAAGGAATGTATTCCCAGTGTCAGACATATTGTGTCTGTTCCTATGCTTGAGTAAATTGTAATGCACAAACGGAGAATATCAATTATTATTATTATTTTTCTCATCTTTGACGGTGAATAACAATTGCCACTGAGGTTAATAACCCCACCTGGATTTGGCTGACGGAAGTGTCCCATCTCTTGGTCTAGGATCGAGTTATCGGGTTCCACTACTTGGGTCCCAATGCTGGGGAAGTGACGCAGGGCTATGGCGCAGCGATGAAGTGTGGCGTGACCAAAGAGCAGCTGGACAACACCATTGGCATCCATCCCACCTGCGCTGAGGTAGGAGACGTGTTCATCCACTCGCATGTTTAATCAGAAATGTTTAGATTTTTCCTCTTTTGTTTTCTTTGACCTAAAGAGGAACTCTGCTTTAGGTTTTAATTCTGCAAAGGTTGACATGTTATGTTTGTAAAACGTGCTATGACTTTTTCTGTTGTCTTCATTTACACTAAATGTAAATGTCATTGAATTGCATTGCCTGAGAGAGTTGGAACATCGTTTATTTTTTCTCTTACACACACATGCAGCCTGTAGTGACGGATGCAAAAGAAAATGCATGCATACACAGCTACAGGCGCCTGGAGAGACACTGTGACCAGCTCGAACAAAGTGACTCAAAAGTTGGGCAAATTAACAAACAGAGGAGTTAAAATGGCCATTTTAAGATCATGGTGATCAACTAAAGCAGAGTCATCAAACAACTGTCGAGCAGCCAAGTTATTATTATTTTAGTTTATTTATATTATATTGGATGCTGCTATGGTCGAGGAACCACAGCTAAGTTAATTTCACTTTCTTTTCCTGTAAGGTACTGAATGACGTGACAATAAAGGAATCTGAATCTGAAAGGAAAATGTTACAGAGTGTAATGTTCCACTCTGGGAATGTGGGTGAGCCCAAAAAGGCCACCTTAAAAATGCAAACATTTAGAGAAAAGCTTGCATAACAGCCTACATTGAATAAAACAATGTGTTTTATTATCATTATTTTAAAATATCCTTTGAATATTTTATACAATTCTTTAAAAAAAACATCCCCTACAATGGCATTACCTGACTTGGACATTTCCTCTCTCCATCCCAGATCTTCACCACCCTGGAGGTGACCAAGAGCTCCGGTGGAGACATCGCCCAGGCCGGTTGCTGAGGTTAAACCCTGCTTGTTTAGCGGGCTGTTCTTCACCTCTCCCTCGTTCCCTCTCTCCTCTTAGTTCCAAGCATCCCCCTTCCCCACCCCAAGACTAATCGTTTCTCAGGAAAAAAAACAACAACTTAACAACACGACAAAGAGTCTGAACAAAGCCACTTAATTTTGATGGGGGTGGGAGGTGTTGATCTCATCATCACCAACATCATCATCATGGCTCAGTTTTTGATGTGGAATGAGCCAAAGTGCACTAAGGGCGGGGCCCTGTCTAGCTTAGAACTGAGAGGTGACCGGAAAAGAGTCCAGAGTCGTCGACGTCTCTGTCGGCATCCCTGGTTGAGTTGACTTGGGAGAACAGCCTGCTAAACAGCGGGGTTACTCTGCTGATGTCTCTAATAGACACCACCCAGTGTGTCTCTTGTCAGAGGAGCGCCACCACACAACACCAGCGTGTTTGTGTGTGGGTGCTGTTTTTGACGTCCTTGCCTGTAACCCAGATACTGTGGTGGGCCAGGACTGATGTTCCTCTTGCAGAGGCCCCTGAGGTGGTCCTTTTTACCCTTCGTCCAACTCCCCACACACTTTTTAAAACACACACGCACTTACTGTACACACATACACGCACACATACTGTACACTCAAAACAAAAGCAGTACCGCGCACAACCAGGGTTTGACAGTGTGGCTGATTCAGCATGCAGAGTGAATACAAGGTAGTTTAACATGGAACAAGTGAAACGTGTCGAGACGTCTCTACTGTCGAGCCATCGGCATTCCAGGCGTTAAAATTCACACATAATATTGCACGAAATAATTGGAAGTTCATATGGGCTTAATGTTGTTTTTATTGTCAACATTTTGTGCAGACTTTGCCAGTTCACCATGTTTGGTGATTTTTTTTTACCCCGCCTAAAGTTAAATATGACTGAGTTCACACAGTACTTCTACCAAAGTGTCAACCAAAAACACAAAGTGAATGTTGCAGAACAATCTAAAGTTACTTGTATACCACTGGCATCCGCATCTTTCACAACTCTGGTGTGCTGCTTCACAATACTTCCAACTAGAATTGAAAATATTTTACAACTAACTGAACTGTATTGAATGTTTGTCGTCTGAGGTTTTCAGTCGAGAATTTAATGAATTTTTGTTTTGTTTTCAGTTTGATCTTGCCGTTTGTTCGCCCACTGCATTATGTGTATGTAAAAGATGTATCCAATCTCCTAGAAGACGATATTTAAGAGTAAATTCCTACCGACGGGTGTCATTTTGTGACACTGGTCTAATGTATAAACAACTGCTTCATTGGTATAATTTCATTGTTTGTAGATTAATTCTCAAGACAATAAAGATATGTAAACACTTAAATTATTTGATTTGGTCAGTCAAATGTTTTACACTTTAATTTCGTATGCTTTGTCTTTGTCTCATACTGTGAAAGGAACAGACTAGGTGAAAAGGACAGTTGGGTCCTTGGAACACTGGAGCTAGAATGTTGCATTTAAACTTCCTGTTTCAATGTGTATCATTTTATTAAGATTTATATAAAGTGAATGTTCTGATAAAATTCTCTCAAATTGAAAGGTTGTCCTTTACCTTTCCAAGCTAAGCTTCAAGATAAGATAAGCTTCCCCACAGTGATTGAGTACAGAGTGTAAGGCATCAGGCCTGGTCAGACTACTGCTTGACCTTACTCCTAAAACCCACCTCACCCCTGCCCATTTTGACATCCTAGGATGGCTTAGAGTAGACGACAGTACAGCAGCTTGCAATGGGCCTCGTCTACAAGATACACTACACCACTAAGATACCCATGTACGGTACATGTCGAAATACTTCCCAAAGGTCGGTGAATTCCACGACCACAACACTAGAGGGAGTTCCACAAATCATGTTCAACCCAGATTAGGCACAAACAAGGGACTAAACACATTTTGAAATTATGCCAACAATGTGGAATGCCCTACCCACAGTCGTAAAATAATGTGAATCCCTACCCACCTTAAAAACTGCCCTCAAAGAGCACCTACGGGAGGCTGCAATTCGAAACTGGCCCCCGTAATTGTCCAAAATTCCCCCCCAACCCCCTCCTAATGTACAGTTTCCTCACCCTCGAATGTATATAGTTTGTTAGGATCTCAGTACTGTATATCTGTATGTCATGAATGCATGAATATGAAGCAGGGGTGAATTCATACGGGAATATGAAGCAGGGGTGAATTCACACAGCAATATGAAGCGGGTGAATTCACAGGAATATGAAGCAAGGGTTTATTCAAGTTCTTTGTCAAATACACAACAATACAGGGGCATTGCAGGTAATTAAATGCTTGTGTTTCGACATGAATTGAAAATGGGGGACAGTGATGTAAACCAGACGAAACTCTTTCTCTGGTCTGCATCCCCTCAACAATTGTGTGTATTGAGCCGTACTGTATTGTACCCATTCTGCAATCTGTTAATACAATTTTCATCAATTAATCAATCAGGCCGACAAACTGAAAGAGAAAATGGAACGTTGTCTTGTTGCTTCAGGTTGTGTGGCGTAACATTGTGCAGCTAAAGTATGCCAAGCAGACAAGAGCAAAGGCCCTGCTTGGGGGAAGTGGATTAGTACCTATTGTTTCCAACCAACCTGCCTGTCAATTTCCTGGATGCAGAGATACGCGCTCAACTTCAAGACTGTCTGTACACAGATTTATCAAAGCAATGGATTTTTCGAGTGCCTTAAAGGCGAAATGCCACCTATTAATTCTCAACACTTGAGAGAGTGAACATTGAATTTGCGATGTTACCTGGATGTAAAGTCTGGGGCTGCTCCATGGACCATGATGCCCTGTGGAGCCATAACATGGTATGTGGAGTTCTCGCACCCAATTGAGGTTGATGTTCTTGTGTTGCCAACAGTTCTGAACCACAGTTCAAGCCTAATTTGGGTGTCAAGGAATAACGTGAATTCTTAAAACGGATGTTGTCGGGTAAACTTGAGAGGAAGGAAGGTTTTGTCATAGTGAAATGTTGTCATAAAGGCAGTGTTGCAAAACGGCAGAGGGGGATGAAACCTCAGCACACGAATGAGCAACATGTTGAACAACATGTCGGTCCTCCTAATTGGCCTACTCTCTGCCAGACACGAGGTGAAACGAGTAGCCGGCCGTCTTGATTAGCCACTGTTCGTATCGCATAGCAGCCTGTTAATAATGGATGGACGAGTGGGTTATTTTGGGCGTCTATTCAACGGCCACATGCAGATACAGTGGATCAAAACCAAGCCTGCTGAACCTATTAATTTGCTCTACATCAGAGAACAGCTGGGAAAATAAACGTGTTTTATTTAAGTGGTTATCGTGATCAAAAGGGCCCGGTGCTGGTGTGAAGCCTTTGTTATGTTTTAGTTGCCATGTCCTCTGTTCACATGAAGAGGTTGGCATGACAACTCTGGCCTTAATGATTTATTTATTTAATAAATTAATTGAATGCAATCTAGCCTATTAAGAGATGAGTAAATTGCTGTGCTGGTATTTGTTATTCCAAATAATTACAGCAAACGCACGAGTGAATTCATGCATGAATATGAAGCAGGGGTGAATTCACACAGCAATATGAAGCGGGTGAATTCACACAGGAATATGAAGCGGGTGAATTCACACAGGAATATGAAACAAGGGTTTATTCAAGTGCTTTGTCAAATACACAACAATACAGGGGCATTGCAGGTAATTAAATGCTTGTGTTTCAAGCTCAGACTCAACAGTGCACAATTAAGAAACGACAATGAATACTAGAATGGTAATAGTAGTAGTAAGATAAAATATAAAATTATGTAAATGATTTACAGAAAGTGTCTTGCGTATGTTAAGGTGCAGTGTAGTAGTACAGTCAAATAAAATATCAAAGGGAGTAATGTCCTCAGCAGAGCGTACTACGGGTATTGCACTACCACCCCTGCAGGGCAGTTTTTTGTTTGGACGTAGTTGATAAAGGCTGCATCACCGATCCTCTTTTGACTGTTTTAATTCTAGTTAGCAGTCGGGCTGCAGAGTTTTGGATTAGCTGAAGCCTCTGTGGTTTTCTTAGGGAGACCTGTGCAAAGTGCATTACAGTAGTCTAACCGGCTAGATATGAATGCATGAATTAGCTTCTCAGCATCGTTTTGATTCATAAATGGTCATACTTTTGCTATATTTCTGAGATGGAAAAAGAACGATGTTTTGGTCACTTTGTTAATATGAGAATTGAAGTTCAGTTCTGAATCTATGATAATAACCCAGAGACTTGTGACCTCAGATTTGATCCAAGGGGTTAGAATAATTATAATTACCTATTAGCTAGCTACAACAACTAAGTAACTCAATCTCTAGGTTTTGGAGAAAGATACTCCTACTATTCAGTTATAATACATAACATAATTAATTAAATACATATAAGTAATTAAAATAAGGTAAAACTAATTGAAAAATAGCATATAATAAGTAGATAATAATTCATAAGAATTAATTATATTATAAATTACATATACATAAATAAGAAACAATAAAGGGACAATAAAAGTCTACTACTACCTGTGTCCTGTCAAACCACTCACCTCTGCCACTCATATAAACTGCCTCAACAAGGTAGAATGTACCTGAGTGGAGTGTGAGGACTTTCCCTTTTGCTGTGACCTTGATGTGGTGGGAAAGCTTGTGCCCCCAATGATCTTGAGTACTATGCCAGCATGAGCAGATGCTCAAAGGTTCTACCTTGCTGTACTAGTACCAGGTGAGAGGTCAGACTAATAACAGAAACAAAACTCACAGTACAAATGTGAATTTAGGGAGGTGGCTGGGTGGCACAGTGGACATTGCGCTCGTCACCAATGCACAAGACACCAGTATCGAATCCGGCTGTCGGTGTTGCCTCCGGCTTGGGCCGGCCGTCATACTAACTCAATTGGCAGAGTTAGCGGGTGGGAAGTCGATGGGTGGTAATCTGGACGTTGTAAACAGCGACTCCTACAGGTCGGTTGAGGCACCTGCACAGCAGAGACATGAAAATGGCGGGGTCAGTGTGAGCCTCCTACACGTTACTCCTCGCCAAATGAGAGTCCGCGCTGGCAGGTGAAAAGATGCGACTGGCTGCCTACACATGTATCAGAGGGGACATGCGATGGGCGTCTATGTATGTATGGCACTCAAACAGGTTCCGTTGTGATGTCACAGTATGATGTCATAATCAAACATTCTAGAACATTTGTGTATCTATTCAACATGTTCCGTTGTGATGTCACAGTATGATGTCATAATCAAACATTCTAGAACATTTTCCATTGTGATGTCACAGGAATGTCTGTATTGGTCTGGATGCGAGTATAAATTCCTAGGGAGGTGTTTGCAGGGCAAATGGTGTATAGGGTTAGGGAATTTGTTCAGAATCCTCTTAGGTGTTATAGGTGCCAGGAGGCCATATAGCTACCACGTGTATGAAGGGGCAGAGGTGCGCTAGGTGTGGCGGGGAACATGACTATGGGAAGTGTGGAGAGGGAGTGAAGCCGATGTGCTGTAGTTGTGGTGGGGAGCATAGTGTAGCGTTTAGGGGGTGTGAGGTGATGAAGAAGGAGTTCGAGGTGATGAAGAAGGAGGTCGCGGTTCGGAGAGTGAGAAGGGAGGGTAAGTTATCGTATGCTGAGGCGGTTAGCAGGGTAGGACAGGGAAGCCAAGAAAGGGTGCAGGGGGTTGGAGAAGGGCATTTGGCAGAGAGGGTAGAGCAGGAGGATAGAGAGAGGGTAAGGGAGGAGAAATTTGGTATTGTGGCCTTCGTGGCAGGGGTAGTTAATGGTCTGGCAGAGGCTAAGGGTAGAACAGCTAGGGTAAAGATGATTGTTAGGGTAGCGGTTCAACATTTGGGAATGGAAGGTCTGAAATGGGAGAAGGTGGTTAGGGAATTGGATGAGGGGGCTGTGAGGGACCAAGAAGCCCAGAATAAGATCGCAGGGGGCAAGGAGTGTCCTGCAAAGGGGGGCTCAGACAGGAAGTAGCAGCAATAGCTGCACTCCAATGGACAATGTAGGGGATGACAGGTTCCAGTAGACTGCGGGAAAAGAAGAAGAAGAAGAAGAAGAGCCCATCAAAAGAATTGCGGAGGGCAGTAATACGCCACGAGCAGTAATGTGACTGCCTATTATTTTTTCTCATTTGGATATTTGGATATATAAAAAACTACTTTTATTTTATTTTGAATTATTTGTTATATTATTTTTATTTTAATTAAATTATAATGTAAAATATTGTAAGGAAGGGGCAGGGCTTGATAAGTTGTTTTACTTCCCCCTGTTCCTTCTCAAACACTTATTGTATGGAAATAGTCTTTGACTATTTACCTTTTTGTTTTTTAAACTTGTTTTATGTTTCTATGTTCGAGACAAATAAAAATCAAATCAAATCAAACAGTATGATATCATAATCAAACATTCTAGAACATTTGTGTATCTATTCAACAATTCTCTCAGAAGATCTCAGAACTCAGTAGACAAGTGAAGATATCACTTGTTGTTTCCGGCTACTTGTCTGTAAGCTTGAATATATACTGTAGATACAATTTAAAAATCACCACATGGAAAAGGAAACAAGCGCCATGTCCTGTACAATCCTTAATGAACTGCGTCTGGAGGGAAGGTTCTGTGATGTGGTTATTAAAGTCAACAGCACTGAGTTTAACGCCCACAAGGCAATCCTGTGTGGCTGCAGCACCTATTTCAGGTAAGTTTATCTTGGTTCAGGTTAGCTTGGTAGGGATGGACTAGATACTGTACTTCTACTGTGAAAATACCCTATACTGTACTTCTACTGTAAAAAGATACTATACTGTACTTCTACTATGAAAATATACTATAGTTCTACCATGAAAAGACCTTATGCTTCTACTGTGAAAATACCCTATACTGTACTTCTACTGTAAAAAGATCCTATACTTCTACTGTGCTAAGACCCTATACTTCTACAGTGAAAATATATTAGTACACAGGACAGAATGTTTCTTACTGTTTACTCATCAGATATCTCTATATTCTCCATCCCACAGAACCCTCTTCACTCGCTGGAGCGACTCAGAGAAACCAGTCTACAGTATCCCTGGGGTGTCCGCGGGTATGATGCAGCTCATGATAGAGTACGCCTACACACCAGTGGAGGTTTCTCTATGACAACACATGAAACACAAATTCACTCATAATTCATAATTATTATTAATTTACATATATATATATTTTTTTATTATTATTATTATTATTCTTTTTTTAGAAATGTTTTCCTCTGTAAAAGAAATGCCAGTGAATTTCTTTTTTTCTTCAAAAATGGCCAAAATTGACAGCTCTGAGCAGGCCTGCACTGCAGTAATGACTGCAGTATATTCATGCAGTTGGCTGCACAGGTTGACCCAGACTTAAATAAATAATAAATAATAGCCAATCAAAATAGGCTATTCACGTCATCTAAGCACGGTCTGTGCAGTTAAACTCTTGCCATTGAATGGGGGATTGAATGATTGACAGCCCTTGACATCCAATACACGGAGGTTGAGTATGATTGGCAGCCTTGAAAATCCAATCGGAGATTGCTGCATTGCAAAGTCAAAACGGGTCCAGCTGCAGGTCCGGAGGTTAGGTTTAGCTCGGGCCAATCTCAAGTTTCTCAAGTTTCTTTATTAGTTGTCATACAGAAGTACAGAATACTTTTATACAAAATGCTTCTTTCTGTTACATTTTGTATAAAAGTATTCTGTACTTCTGTATGACAACTAATAAAGAAACTTGAGAAACTTGAGATTGGCCCGAGCTAAAGCTAACCTCCGGACCTGCAGCTGGACCAGTTTTGACTGTGTGAAAGAGCAAGCTAGTAGTTTAGTTGTTGTTTAGTAGTTAGTAAGCTGTACAGTTATAACAAGTCAAGTCAGGCTAAATTAAACTTTGCGCCAACATTAGGACCGAAGTATAAACCAGCAACTGAGCAACATGAAGAAGTGGACTTATGCATCTGGATCAGAAAAAAAGTTGCGGATGAAAAAGTAAGTAGGCTACAGTGTTTGTAAAAGCTTGTATGCTAACAGTAGCTAGCCAGCTTAGCCTACATCACAATGATGATCACCAAGCTAACTTACTGTACACACTGTAGGGCTGGGCAATTAATCGAAACAGAATCGCAATATCGCTTCATTGACCTATGCAATCTCATTTCTAAGTTATGACTTTTTTTTTTTTTTTTTTTTTACTTTTTAAATTATTTTATCTGGGTTGAACATGATTTGTGGAACTCCCTCTGGTGTTGTTGTCGTGGTATTCACTGACCTTTGGGAAGTATTTCGACATGCACATGGGTATCTTAGTGGTGTAGTGTATCTTGTAGACCAGGCCCATTGCAAGTTGCTGTACTCTGTCGTCTACTCTAAGCCATCCTAGGTTGTCAAAGTGGGCAGGGGTGAGGTGGGTTTTAGGAGTAAGGTCAAGCAGTAGTCTGACCAGTTTGTTTTGTGATGTTTGTAATCTTGTTTTTAGTGCCTTTGAGGTGCTTTGGTACCATGAGGTGCAAGCATAGTCGTAGTACCCTTGAATGAGTGCTCCTGTTAGAGTCTTCAAGGTATTCTTGTTTACCAGAGAGGAGATCCGGTTCAGATTCAGATTCAGATTCAGATTCCTTTATTGAGCCATTTGAGGCATTGATCAGCCTGGCGGCTGAGGGGAAGAAGCTCAGTCTGTGTCGAGCTTTCACAGCCTTTGGGATCCTCAGCCTTCTCCCAGAGGGGAGCAGGGTGAAGAGGCTGTGACCGGGGTGGGAGGGGTCGGCCATGATCTTTCTCGCCCTCTTCAGCGCCCTGGAGTCGTGCAGGGACCTGAGGGAGGGCAGGGGACAGCCGATCACCCTCTCCGCGGAGCGAATCACCCGCTGCAGCTTGGCAAGATCTTTTGCCGCTGCAGCAGGGAACCAGGAGATGATGGAGTGGGTGAGGATGGACTCAATGATGGCCGTGTAGAATTGGGCCATCATGGTCCTCGGCAGTTTATATTTCTTCAACTGCCGGAGGAAGAACAGGTACAGGAATCTAGTTCGTTGGTTGACTTAGTTTTATTACATTGGATCCCATTTTGTCACAGGAAAGATTTGCCTCTATAGGATGGAACCCAGGTAGGTAATTTCATCTTTCCTTTTAAGATAAGATAAGATATTCCTTTATTGATCCCCTTGGGGAAATTCAGGCATCATAGCAGCATGGGGGAAGGGGGGGGGGGCAGGGGAGGAAATTAGGACACTTTACTCGCCAAATGCGAGTATTTTTTACGTTTGGCGAGTGATTCATGAAGACCACTCGCCAGTCTGGCGAGTATACAAAAAAATAAAACATTCTGCAATCACTGCACTGGCAAACGGTGCGCGTCTTCTGAGTGTTCGCTTTAGTTGACAGTGCCACGAGAGCACTGCACAAGACCACCCGCGGACATATAATGTTTAATAAACGTTTGCGCAGTACTGGCCAACCCGCGGACATATAATAATAAAAGTCCCGCGGTACTACTAGGCTAGCCATCAGGAGCACTCGCAAACGGATAACGTTAAACACAGCAGAAGATGGAAAACAGACAGACTGACCAACGGGGAACTGCATCCAACCCTAGTACAACCATAGAGTATAAGTTACTAAGGACACATTTAAATCACAGAGGTGTAATGTTGTCTACTGGAACTGTATACAGTGGTTAGCTTCTAGTTAGCGTTTTAGCTAACGTTAGCCCTGTGTGCTCAAAGCAGCCAGCTAGGTGTATATCTGTTATGACTATAATGTTTCCAAAAAAGCACCGGACTACGACGTAAGGTTAAACATTTTATTTCATGCTCAAAAGGCCCTGGCTTGCACATCGCAGTCACGAAAGGGGCTAGCTCAACGTCAACAGCACACCAACCCAACTGACGTTACCACAACACTTGACGGTACTTCACAGCACTGTCGTAAGACCACCGTGCTGTCTTAAAGGCACAGTGTGCCTACCCAGATGCATACACAACATTGACGCGGCTTGACATACAAAGAAGTAATTATCACAATTAGCGATTTTTTTTGTCTGGTAAAAAATCTGTTTGGCTGGTAAAAAAAATCAGATACTCGCCAGTTGGCTGGTAAGCCAAAAAGTTAGTTTCCTCCCCTGGGGGGGGGGGGGTACAGGTAGTGAAAACAACATAAGCAGTGTAAACAAATAGGTCAATATAATTTACTATCTAACTAACTGAAATATATTTTCACAGTGTCACATAAGGTGCAGTATGCATAAGGTAGTGTTATAATTTACTAAGTTAGGTATCCTCAGTGTTTATCAAGTGAATCATCTTCAGACTGGTTTATTTGTGCATAGTTCTTTAAACAGAGCCCTTCCCCCTTTTTTTCATGACATGTTTGCCCACAATCACCAAATTCATAATTACCCCACACGTAGTTCCTGTTTGCTTAGACCACCCTTTTCCCGCACTTCCCAATCTCAGTTTTGTTTGCTCTACCGAGGGTCAAAGTTGTGGAACTCTTTGCCTCCACATATTTTGGAATTTTCTTTTCTGAAATTCAAAAGAGCACTGAAATCTCATCTCCTAGATCACCAATATTTCCCATATGGACTTCCTTTACAAACTGTAGTCTGATGGCTTGATGTATTTTGTTATTGTATTTTCGTTTTATTATATATTCTTACTGTCATTGATTGTTTTCTCTATACCAGAAATCGTATGGCATGGGGTGCCTACTTCGGTGTCTATGTAGGCCTGCTTGTGTGTGTTTGTTTGTTCAGAGGGGGGGGGGGGGGGGGGGGGGGGGGGATTTTATTTTATATTTTATATTTATCTTGATATAATGTAATTTTGCTTCCTGGTGAATGCCACATGCAAGCCCCTTGAGGGTTTTTAGGCAATTCTCCTACACATCCCTTGTGGACTATATTGTATTATATATGTAACTGTTTTTATATGTGTAAATAAACAAACAAACAAACAAACAAACAAGGTAGTGTTATTTTCCTACTTGGGTTCCTAGTAGTTCTAGGTCGATGTCTGGCAGCAGTCCCTGCCCACTGTTGTGGAGCCTGATGGCCACTGGTATGAAGGACTGTCCGAGGCGGTTAGTTGAGTGTCGGGGGGGTATGAGTCTGTGGCTTCCTTGTCACCTTCACCTAATATGTTTTGATCTGGTCAGGTGCGCTGTCACCTAAAATGTTTTGATCTGATCAGGTCCGCTGTCACCTAATATGTTTTGATCTGGTCAGGTGCGCTGTCACCTAATATGATTTCATCTGGTCAGGTGCGCTGTCACCTAATATGATTTCATCTGGTCAGGTGCGCTGTCAACTAATATGTTTTCATCTGGTCAGGTCCGTTGTCACCTAATGTTAATATGTTTTCATCTGTGTCCACTGACCACTGACACATAGTGGGGGATGTTTTAAAAATATAATTTAATAATATAATATAATAATTTGTGCTTCACCTAAAAATGTGGTCAGCAGCCTCCACTGCTACACACGCTTTGTGCCGGTGACAGCAGAGAACGTGGAAGAGCTTCTGGTGGATGCAGACCAGCTTCTCGTCACTGGCATAGTAGGAGCGTGCTATGACTTCCTAGAAGGCCAGCTGTCTCTGGAAAACTGTGTCGGCATCTGGAGGTTCGCGGACATCTACTGCTGCCCTGACCTGAGGCGCAAGGCCTATCTCTTCATTGGGTGCCACTTTGAGGAGATGCTGCGTGTTTCACAGGAGTTTGTGGACCTGTCCCTGCAGCAACTGGTGGACATCATCGAGAGGGATGACCTGAACGTGAAGAACGAGGAGATGTGTTCGAGGCTGTCCTCCGTTGGATTGACCACTCCCGTGAGGAGCGTAAAACACACATCCCTTTGCTGCTGCCCAAGGTAACTAATTGTATTACTGTGCATTACATTAAAACAACACTAGGTTCCCTAGTACAGTGGTTCTCAAACATTACATTTGGGTCCAAACTGTTCCCTAGCAACATAATTCCAGTGAAACCGTCTACAACCGCTGTCTAAGTTGTACCCGCTTTCTGCTCGTCTCTTCCCAGGTTTGCATGGGATTGATGAGGCCTGACTACTTCCTGAACAACGTCCAGAACAACCCTATGGTGAGGGACAGCCACGACTGCTCCGACAGGCTCCCAAACCCCCTGACGTGCCCACGCCTGCCCCAGGAGGTCCTATTGGCCATCGGAGGCTGGAGTGGCGGCAGCATGACCAATGGCATGGAGGCTTATGATATCCGAGCCGGTGGATGGATGGACGTGAGCTTTGAGGTGGAGAGTCCCCGGGGCTACCACGACACTGCTTATCTCCACGGACTGGTCGGCGGCTTCGACGGCGTAGAGTATTTCAGCAGTGTGCGCAGGTTCAACCCCATCACTCGCAGCTGGAACTGTGGTAGATGAACCCGAGGAACGCTTACATTAAAAACTAAGCGATTGGTATCATTCAGAATCAGAAATCAGAAATGTCTTTATTGTAAGCTTGCACATACAAGGAATTTGTCTTGGTCCTTTGGTGCATCAACATTAACAGACAATTAAAGTAAAATGAAATAAAATGGAATATATAAACTAAATTTGAATATTCTTTATTATTACAGGTAGGTTTACATCTGTGGTGGCTTCAACGGGGCAGAGTGTCTGCTCACAGCTGAGTGCTACAGCCCAGACACCAACCAGTGGACTCTGATCGCCCCCATGAGCAGCAGGCGTAGCGGAGTGGGAGTCGCTGCATACGGAGGACTAAGTGGATTAATACTGTCTTAAAAATGTCTGCCTGCCTTAACCACATACTAAAACATTCATCTCATGTGTCCTGTCCTGGGAGGGTTTGACAGTGTAAACCGCCTGCGTAGCGCGGAGGCTTACAGCCCCTTGACTGACTCCTGGTGTGCCCTGCCCACCATGCTCACCCCCCGCAGCAACTTTGGATGACCTGCTCTTTGTGGTTGGAGGCTACAATGGCTTCACGACCACCATCTCCAATGTGGAGCGCTACGACCAGAGCAGCGACAGGTGGACTGTAGCCGAGGACATGGAGATCCAGCGCAGTGCCCTAAGCTGTTGCATAATGCATGGCCTGCCTAACATGAGCCAGTACGCCGCTCCCTGTGGCGCTTTGCAGTGACCCCTAGAGGAGGAGGAGGAGGCAGCGGGGGGATCCATCTAAGAACCTTTATTAGACCAGTCCAAAAGAAATCCTAAGAAATGAATAAATCACTATCAGCCAAAGGTGGTGACGTTTCTTTCTTCTAGTAATTACGACAATATCTGTTTTTAGTTTGTGTAATGCACAGAATATGAGTACTTTTATCCATATGGTTGAGCCTGTTAGGAATTGCACCCCCAACCAAAGCAGATTGCAGATCACTATCTCTATATGGAGGCTACCATATACCTCACTGAGAGATACTGGACACCTGACACACACACACACACACACACACACACACACACACACACACACACACACACACACACACACACACACACACACACACACACACACACACACACACACACACACACACACACACACACACACACACACACACACACACACACACACACACACACACACACACACACACACACACACACACACACACACACACACACACACACACACACACACACACACACACACACACACACACACACACACACACACACACACACACACACACACACACACACACACACACACAGTAAGACAATGATTACATAGTAAACATCAATATACACACATAAGCAAATAAGACGGCAAGCACACACACACACACACACACACACACACACACACACACACACACACACATACCAATGCATACACATACTGTCTGTTTACAACCCTTACTCATCCAACATTTTAGTTAGGCAGGAAGGATGTTTAATTTCCGTTCAGCATGTTTCAATTAATAAGTAATACTGCAGATCATACAGTAGATAGGCAGATTATTAGTCCCCATGGGGGGAGGTGCAGTGTTACAAACACTACCAGTGCAAGAAACATGCAGATATATTATTAAAATATAAAGATAGAAAACAGAATTAAAAATAAACAATATAATATGTGACAGTGACAGTGTACACAAATATTTACAGATTTTCTGGAAAGTAGAGAACTGCAAACAAGAGTTTGTCAAGTATTTCACATTATTTAAGGTGAGCAAGGTTAGCAGCAATAGCTGTAAAGAATGGACGTCTCTACTCGCTTAATCCATCTACCCCTAAGGAATGTGGCATATCTAGTCATTCTAGTGGACAGAGTGACCTGGAATGCTGGCACTTTCCTTTTCTCTATGACTGAGATTCCAGAAGAAACGTGTGCACTATGGAGCGTTATCCGGGAGGTCAAAAGTCCTCCCGTCTCACTGTGACTGTCATTTCAGCAGGCCTTTATCAACACCTTTAAATCAAGGTCTACATGTTGAAATATGTCTTGTTGTTTTTACTGTGGGTCTAGTCATAGTTACACAGTGGAAAATGATATAAAGGAATACATGTTTTTATAACAGATCAAGTCTGAGCACATTCTTTGGGTCAATGTACAATGTATATATGGGCAACGCTCTCAGTAACAGGTAACAAAGGAAGACACGGGCCAACAGTTGATTAAAACTGTGATCTCGGCGTTAACCCTTTCACTACCACACTACCAAAGGGTTAATCCTTTCACTGCAACAATACAGAAGGTTAACCCTTTCACTGCCAGATGGTAGTGTGGTAGTGAAAGGGTTAACCTTCTGTAGTGTGGTCAAAAGTCCTCCCGTCTCACTGTGACTGTCATTTCAGCAGGCCTTTATCAACACCTTTAAATCAAGGTCTACATGTTGAAATATGTCTTAATTAATAACATTTTTTTTTTTTTTTTTACAATCAGAGTACCTCGGATTCTTTTTCAGTAAAGGCTGCCAACCTTTACTATATTTAATCATAATCTATTCTAATGTTTCCTGGCAACAAGATGTTCTGTGATTAAAATAGCAATTCGAGTGTTGCCTGTCAAGAGTTCCACCAAAGCATACAATTAAAACAAGAAAAACACAAAAGAAAAAAACATACATAAAAAAAAAACGTTAAAATATCACTGATTCTTGAGAGTTGGGACAAAACATGTCCTACATAGAAAAGTCTAATTTATATAAAAAATAAAGAAATTCATAATGAGTGATATACTCACAAAGTTACATCTAACGGTATTGTGTATACTGATGTTATGTTTTAGCACATATATTTGTTTTTTGGGGGATATTTGTTTAAATGTATAATCTGTGGTTAGAAGCTCCCATGTTAATTATCTTGTCCTCAGCAAGGGGTCACATTATTGACCAGCCCAAAAAAGCTTGAAAGACCTCTCCACTTGTGAAAACATACATATCAAATCAAAGATAAGGGTTATACATGTATAAAACAATGCATGCCATGAAACTCAAATAATATTGTCCATAGAAATCTACCTATCACAAAGTTGTGTCCTCAGTTTATGTCAAATCTGTCAGACCTTTTCATAAACCTAATTAAATCAGGCAATAGCATGGCCAGCTCTATCCCTGAGGACCCATTTTTCTTCCCCTGAATGTGGTGAATGCAACACACATGGTCTGGTAAATTTTACACTTTTTGATATTTTAGACAAACAATGTCAATATTCCGATGGTCACAGCTGGAACATGTCAACACCGTCTCTCCGTTATTATACTTTTAAAAAACAATAGTGGATTGAATTCAAGTGTTTCAGTGAGATTATTAAGACAGCTAGCAACTGCCAAAAAACTAGCTAGCTGTAGTGCACAATACAGGCTTGGAGGGAAAATGTGTGCCCTTTTGTCAACTCTGTCAGACGTCAACTCCATCAGATTTTGTGTCTGACGGAGTTGACGTGTAAGCTGACGGAGTTGACAAATCCATCAATAACCTCATAATATGCTATTATACTATTTTTGAACATGGTAAAGGATTTAAATGTTATTTCAGAGTTGTATCTGCACAGAAGTGTGCATATAATAGCATGCATTACAATACACTTCTGACTTTTAGAGCATGGGCAGGCTGTGGTCTGCTTATTGAATAATTGTCTTACTTTTTAATAAATAAATATAAATATATCACTTGTCTACGTTGATTGATTGATGTAAAATATGGTGCAGTGTGTAGTTTTCACTACCAAACATCTACACTCTTGCCTCTTATAGAGCGGGGAAGGAGTTCCATGTTTCCCTATCCCAGAAGGGATACAAGACAGAAGAAAACAGTTATTCTTGTTATTATACTGTTTACTTATGTAGCAGCCTGAATATTCTACTAAGTATTCAGAAGTGCTAACTAACTGTTACTTTCCCTGTGTGTGTATAACGTATGATAAACAGTGTTCCTTTGGATAGCTCGCCCAGTCTAATAACGAGGTGAGGTGCTACTCTTCTCCGGCTTCAGTATGGATCACTAACAATAACATTGAAGCACCTTTTCCCTTTCTGGAGTGGTCCTAGAGTGGGATCAGTGGCGGTTGCCAGCAGGGGGCGCAGTGGTGGCAGGTGGAGTGGAGGAGAGAGGAAAGCAACGAGGAAGAGGGAGTTACCTGGGGGCGAGAGGACCAGGAAGCTCTCTTCGGCAGTGGACTTGACCGTGAACAGTCGCAGTCACAGCGGGCGTGTGCTCTGGAAGAGCCCCGTTGCAGAAGTTATGAGGAGAGCCCCGTTGGAACGAGCAACGGGTGATAAGAAGTACTTGCTAGTTGACGGGTTATCCTAGAAGGGCTCAATGTTATTGTTAGTAATCCATACTGCAGCCGGAGAAGAGTAGCACCTCACCTCGTCGTTAGACTGGGCGAGCTATCCAAAGGAACACTGTTAGGCTATCCAAAGGAACACTGTTATACACACACAGGGAAAGTAACAGTTAGTTAGCACTACTGAATACTTTGTAGAATATTCAGGCTGCTACATGTGTTATATCTCTACAATCCACCCCATGAGTCACAGAAGTGTCTTCTCTTATTTTGTTTTACTCTTTCCTGTAATAAGCTGAGGGGTGTGAGTGAAGCATGTGTGCTCAACAGCTCTCCCTGCTGTTTGACTTAATCATGAAAGCTTATACAGCATTTGCTCTGACTGAACAGAGGGGGTAATGACGAGGCAGATGACATAACTACATCTTTACATTATATAATTTTAACCTTTGTAGGACAGTTAGTTTGCAACCTATTTCAGTGGAATATAAAATGTTTGCTTGGCGGTGGGGGGGGGGGGGGGGGGGGGGGGGCTGTATCCATATGTATCTGTAACAGACTATTATCATTATCACGTGAAGGAAAACTAGTTTGTAAAATTGGAGATGGTTGATAGTGATGTTAGACTGAGGAGTAGAATCTTTAAATTACATGTGTTCCACCCTCCCTCATTCCTCTCTTGACGATAACTGTTGCCCAGTAGAGGGCAACGCAAGTTCACAAATCCCTGCTCTCTATTTCCTAAGCCTTCTAGTCTTCTAGTAGTCCGGGACCCAGGGACCATTAATAAAATGCTCTGAAGTTGTCATTGCTGTACTTTCCTCTTTGTAAGACTTACCATATAACACTACTATACTATACCACAGATACTATATACCGGTACTAGACATGATGCATTGTTCTTACTTTATAACACTACACTACTATACTATACCACAGATATACACTAGACATGTTGCATAACTTGTATTGTTCTTACTTTATAACACTACACTACTATACCACATACACTAGACATGGTGCATTGTTCTTACTTTATAACACTACACTACTATACCACAGATATACACTAGACATGACACATTGTTCTTACTTTATAACACTACACTACTATACCACAGATATACACTAGACATGACACATTGTTCTTACTTTATAACACTACACTACTATACCACAGATATACACTAGACATGACACATTGTTTTTACTTTATAACACTACACTACTATACCACAGATATACACTAGACATGACACATTGTTTTTACTTTATAACACTACACTACTATACCACAGATATACACTAGACATGACACATTGTTCTTACTTTATAACACTACACTACTATACTATACCACAGATATATACTAGACATGATGCATTGTTCTTACTTCATAACACTACACTACTAAACTGTACCACAGATATACACTAGACATGACACATTGTTCTTACTTTATAACACTACACTACTATACCACAGATATATACTAGACATGATGCATTGTTCTTACTTTATAACACTACACTACTAAACTGTACCACAGATATACACTAGACATGACACATTGTTCTTACTTTATAACACTACACTACTATACCACAGATATACACTAGATATGATGCATTGTTCTTACTTTATAACACTACACTACAATACCACAGATACATGACACATTGTTCTTACTTTATAACACTACACTACTGTACCACAGATATACACTAGACATGATGCATTGTTCTTACTTTATAACTACACTACTATACTTTACCACAGATATACACTAGACATGATGCATTGTTCTTACTTTATAACACTACACTACTATACCACATAGACATGACACATTGTTCTTACTTTATAACACTACACTACTATACCACATACAGTAGACATGACACATTGAACATTGAATAGACATTGAATAGACATTGGCTATGCCTATCAGAGCTATGGCTCTGTTGTGGAAAAAAGCATTATTTTTCTTTGATAGATTTTGTTTGTTTATATTTTTAGAACAGTACCCATAATAATGGAACCAGTTGTTGGACCAAAGCCTGACCAACAGCCTAATGCTTTGAAATACTTTTAATGTTATTGAAATACCTTGACTGTTATTTGAATCACTAACTAATTTGTTCTTCCCATGCACAGGGACAAGTGGAAGGACCCAGTCAAGCTTATTTGTGTTTAGAACTATGATTTGAAATTGGTTATGTCGGTAGCTTCTTTGATATATATATTTGTAATTGTGTTTTAATGCACAATTAAGGGGCCGACATGTAGAAGCAGAAACCGACTTGGTGGATTTGTATTGTTAGAATATTAGAATTTATATTGTATTTATGTTTGAACTCTAGGGGGCACACCTCCCCTATAACTATAAGTAACCTAGCTGATTACTGTAATTCATGCACCTGTTACGTTTTCCTACCTGTTTCACTGTTTGGA
Source organism: Notolepis coatsorum (assembly GCF_963971535.1). Lineage (NCBI taxonomy): Eukaryota > Metazoa > Chordata > Actinopteri > Aulopiformes > Paralepididae > Notolepis > Notolepis coatsorum. Next base: position 140,512,083 of record NC_140170.1, on the reverse strand, counting down.
ACTGACAAAAAGAGCAATTGACAACTGTTCTGATTTAACCATTTTCACTATCATTCACAATAAAACCCTGCAAACTGTACCAGCCGCAACTTGGACATTCTTCTATATTTACAACACAAACTTTGTTACTGAGTAGATAACTAATTATGGGTGCATCGTGACGCCTGTCAACACATTCGGGGAGTGACAGTCGGTCACTACACTCTATATACATCTGATGTATTATTATTATTATTATTATGAATGGTATGCTTTTTTAAATGTTTCTCATCTGGGTAAGAGTTTCTTATCTGGGTAAGAGTGCTCTCGACCATTCTTAGAATTTGGTCTTGCCTGAGAGAAAAGCAACAATAAGAAAACATTGCTGAATCCCAGGTAAGAACAAAATAAGAGGAAATGCTAGTTAAGAACGAAATCTGTTCTTATATCGCTTCATGAATGAGGCCCATTGATAGCAGGAAAATAATGTCCACAGCCACTCCGGTGTAAAACAAAGATATCCAAACGGTTTATTTGTCTTCCACAGCGAAGTCCTCTTTACAGAAGTGATCCTAAAGCTATTTCCCTACACTAAAACTTGTTTGGCTGTTTACTGCCACGAAATATTCACGTTACTACTACAAGGTAAGAAAACGGTATTTTCCCAGTCTCCAAAATCACAGCCGACTCGACACATGACAAAATTCCTCCACACTTGAAAAACATAAAAATCAACTTGCAGACTCTTTTTTTATTAAATTTTTTTAATTTCTCTGTTTTTCTCCCCGTCCCAATTTAGTCGTTGTGCCAATTCCCCCCCTCCCCTACCTGGTTGTTGTTTGCATGTTCTCCTACGAGTCGGTACAAGGGCGTCCCGAGTCGATCGCACGTTTCCTCCGATACGTGCGGCGACAGCCAGTGACGTCTTTTCACTTGGCAGCGAGGACTCTCATTTGGTGAAGTGTAACGCGTGGGAGGGCACGCTATCTCCACCAAGTCCTGCCCCCGCTGAGCAAGCGCAGAGACCTGACCTGTAGGCGTCGCTGTCCACAACGCCAGATTCCTACCCACCAGCTTCCCACCCCCTAATACTGCCAATTGTATTAGTATGAACGACCAGCCAAGCTGGTAGCAACGCAGAGAGCTGGGCTCGAACCCAGCATCTCCTGCGTTGGTGACGAGCGCAATCTCCGCTACGCCACCTGACCGCCCAACTTGCCGACTCTTAAGGGGAAAGTGACACTAATTTCCTATAAACAGTTCTGAGCTAAATAAAATGGTTCAATGACTTTATCTAAATCCAATCAATATTCCTAATGCCGTTTCAATGTAAGGTTATAAAAATAAACATTATAAACATTCTCACTAAATATAATACAATAACCTAAATATACAGCTAAGCCCCATTGTATTCTGAAATGTAGACTTTAACAGTGTAGGCAACTAAGCCAATAGAAATAAGGTATAACTTATGAGTGCTTTGGCTCCTATAACTACACTACTATACTATACCACAGATATACACTAGACATGACGCATTGTTCTTACTTTATAACACTACACTACTATACAGTACCACAGATATACACTAGACATGACACATTGTTCTTACTTTATAACACTACTATACTATACCACAGATATACACTAGACATGACACATTGTTCTTACCATATAACACTACACTACTATACTGTACCACAGATATACACTAGACACGATGCATTGTTCTTACTTTTGCATCTCCTTCATACCTTCCAAACCAAAGACCAATATATAGACTCTATAGTACAGAGAAATTATCAAACCAATAGTTGGGGGCACATTTACCAACACTTGAACCAATTCCTAATATACAGAATCGTCTTGAGTGTCATAGTTGTATTATATGTTGTATATTGGGAACATTAACAGAACCCCCCCTCCCCCCCACACACACACACACACATTTGAATCCAAGAGAACTTCTGTTTGCTCCATCATCGTCTGAGTACACGACGTTCCCCATAATGTACCCTCCTACTCTGGAGAGAGAATGTGTTTGCGGTGAATCCTCCGAGCCAACGTTTTGTTGGAGGGGAGGAGGGTGCGAGAGTGAGAGTGAGCTCATGGACTATGAGACAGTAGAGCTCAGCCTTGGATGTGTGTCAAACAGGCCCCTTACTGGGGAAAAAGTATTACATTTGATGGTAATCTCAGTTTTCCCATGGTGCTGGCCCTTGTGTACTTGGTGGTAAAAGTATCCCCATGGTACCAATTCTGTACTTCAATGACACCATGGCAAACATAATTAAATACTTCATGGTAAAAGTATCCCCAAGGTACCTATTCTGTACTTCAATGACACCATGGCAAACATAATTTGCAACAGGTTAGTCTGTGTTTAGCCCCCCCACCCCCTTCCATTCATCTCTCTGACAGCTCACCAGATGTGGTCTGACAGCAAAGTTAATCACTGACGATAAGCATTAGGCTGGAATGTACTCACTTCGCCAGTTTATCTGTTGAGAGAAGAAAGAATCATAACAGTATCTGAGATTTATGTTGGCTATGTAGTTCAATGTAGCAGCAAAGACCATCTTACAGAATAAAAAACTGCCCCAAGTACGTCAATTATCAACTTGAAGAGGCATGTTCAAATAATATATATATATTTTTTTTGCTCTCCTTGCATCCCCATCCCTCCTTAACCTGTTGCTGAGTCAAAGTTAACTTGGCTTTTGCCAAAGTGGTTCAATGTAAACCCAGTTTTGTGAAGTTGTGTTTTTCAAGCAAACAATCTGTTGATCATTAGCCAAGAAAAGAGCACTTCAGTACTCTGTGCAAAGTTTGTAATTTGTCGTAAGAGAGTTTCCCTACAATGGTTTGGCCAGATAATGAGAGTTAACTTACAAATAAGTCACAATTTTACAACAGGATAAAACTGAGAAATATTTCTTCCATTGCTTTTCAGGTGAGTCAGCAAATTGAAAGAGTTTTGCCTCAATGACTATTTGTACATGTATGCACACAGTTTTACAGATACCGTAGCAGCTCATATCCCAGGTAATTAAGGTGTACTATGTAGTTGTGGGAGAGTCAGTGAAGTGGAAAAAGTCCTAAGGTATATTTTCATAAATGAATAAACAAACTGTTCTCAGAGGAATACCAGGTCCAAGGAGCACTGTTTCATGCTAGACAGCTACCTGAAAAGTTACCGTTTCACTGTTGTTGTTTCCCGTTCTGCCTTCTATAACGCAATAATACGGAAGCCGAGAACGGCCACGTCTTTACACATTATTTTATTACCGTTTTCTCATGAACGACTTGTACAATAAGGATATAAGAGTTTTTCTTTTTACTATAAGAACGAATTGAGGCGTTTTCAAGAACAGGGACTCAAATGGGACGGGGACATCTTGTCCTTAATATAGGCCTATATTGGATAAACCAAAGATTTTGATTTAAGACTGATAAAACAAGTAACCCCGCTCCCTAAAAAAAAGAACGATGAGCCACTCTTGGCTCTTGGCTCTTGGAAAGGAACGGAGCCAAAATATCTGGCTCCCTTCAAAGAGCCGTAATTCCCATTACTAGTAAACACTTGAGTTCACACGGCCTTGCTACCAGACCTGGGGCTTGATCTGTCGCGTGGCTCCTAACCTGTACTGGCTCCCCGAGGACCACTCTGCCCCCAGACCCAAGGAAGACGGATGTGTGGAATGCACAGAAGGTGAAGGGTCAAATCCAGCTGTACAGGAAGTGTTCCTTGTACCAATTAGCTTAACTATGGGCTCCTGTGCATCAAGATAAGATACAGACTGCTTTATCCTGCTAACCTTACGGGTCCGGCCTTGGGGCTACCGTATCACATGGAGGATTAAGAGTGAACTTTGAAGCCCCCACTGAAGTCATGTGCTTTTAGATACTACACACACCCACTGCGTCTCTCCTATATAGGTTAAATGTCAAAATGTCTTCCTATATTTCATGCATCATGTCATTTCAGCATTTAAGTTAAGATGCTTAATGGATGCCCTGGTGGCTCTTATGTAGTTCATGCCATATAACGGCAACGTCATCCCCCCACCCTCTAACATGTTTCCGGTCACTCTCCAGTGTACTGTCTAATGAAGCAGAAATGGTTTAAAAGGTCAGATCCTCAATGAAATATTCTAAACGGACAAGGTACACAGAATTATGGCTTGGCTTTTCAGACTGAAGACATTGGTCCTCCAGGTCCATCCCACAGTGAGGACAGCACATCCAATGCCCACCAGGACAGGGCTGGTGTTTTTGCCCTTGTCAGTGTGTCAGTTCTCACCTTATCTCGAACATGAGCATACATTCTGACTCCTTAGTCATGCAGTCACAACATTCATGACCCCATGGTGGCCCCCATGACCTTTCCTCCAGCACCACCACCAGGCCAAACTGAGAACAAGATATTTAAAAAAGTAATGGCCATACAATTTGCTGTGCACATTCATGGCCCTAAGGAAGAGGAAGAATCTATTGATTTAGATGACCTCCTGACCTTTCCTCTAGTGCTACCATCAGGCCAAATATTAAAATGTACAAATAAGTGCATCTCCTGATGCGTTAGTCGTACAGTCACAAAACTTGCTGTGAACATTCATGATGCCTACCCTTTGGTGACCATGTGAGCTTTCTTCTAGCACCACTATATGGATTTATAGCCTGGGTCTGTTGAGACTAGCAATATCATGACTAATAAATGCATTTTGAAATAACTTTGTTGCTCAATAAAATGTGGTCATTCCATTTTTTGGCCCGGTATCTGAATAATGTTCATCATTTCTGCTTGGGAACATAACTCCAGAGCAAGACCTTGTTTTTACAGAATTACAACCACTGTTACTTACACAGACACACACACATTTATATTTGCTCAGGAACTGCGCTGAGCAGCTGTCCGGGGTCTTAGACATCTTCAACCTGTCACCTGTCACCTGCCCAGGCAGTTGACCCAGCGTGCTTTAAAACCACCTCCATTGTGCCAGTGCCGAGACCAGGGGCGGATTTAGGATTGTAGGAGATCCGGGGCTTAGCCCAGATAGGATTTTTTTACTTCGACACCACAACCTTTAACGTATACCACCACCTTAAAGCGGACAAAAGGCACTAGAGAACACTTAAATTCACACCCTTTAATTAATGAAGCAAACAATAATAATAATAATAATAATAATAATAATAATAATAATAATAATAATAATAATAATAATAATAATAATACACTGTATTTGTATAGCACCTTTCATACAAGAATTGCAGCTCAAAGTGCTTCACAGCAGTAAAAAAAAAGACAGGCATAAAATGAGCACAACATTGGCAGATCAAGAGCAATGCATAAAGTGCAGAGACATAAAGCATAAAATAGATAGCAGCAAAATAGACAAAGTCAAGGTAAGACATAGAACATTAAATCACATCGTTTTTCATATTAGGATCTAAGATCTAGTGTTAACTCGCCGAACGTTGAGCGCCAGGACCCCCGAAAACCAGAGTATAGTCGGGTTTTCATCGTTGTTTCTTTTATTCGATATTTCCATTCATAAAGACATGCCGGCAGCCTGTGTTATCACTGGGGATGGGTCTGAGATCTCAAAAGTCTAATACCGCCGCCTAACGTCTTGCGGCCACTATTGCACTCCATTTGAAACTATGTGGCTTGGTGTCTGGGTCGAGCTGTGGCCTGCAGGCGGGGTCTAACTACTCGGTCAAGCCAAACGCTTATAACGCATGCATCGACGAGGGTCGGGTTCATGTTCAATGCTGGATTACGTTGGCACCTTGATCGACATCAGATAATTGGAATATTCTTTTCGGGACAGATCCTGGTCAAGGTAAGGACTATATGGTATCAATATTGCGTTGATCCAAAAATTCCTTCATGCTGATCGGGGTGTGTGTGTGTGTGTGTGTGTGTGTGGCGTGTTCCGTTGGTTGCGATCAAAGCACGGAGGGGCGCCCCCCCCCCCCCCCCCCCCCCCCCCCAACAGTAACAGTAAACCGCCATCTGGTGCTGAAAGTGTTAATAGGCGTCTTTGTTTACGGTTTGATTATCACTGATACAAAGTAAAATAGTGCAGTGCAATAAAATAGTTAGTAAAATAGAATAAAATAATGCAATAGTGCATTGCAATAAAATAATTATCATCGTATTTTTTCGGGAGGCCGGTAAGGAGTGCATTACAGTAGTCGCGTCGGCTTGAGATAAAGGCATGGATCTGGTTTTCAGCGTCCTTTTGATTTATAAATGGCCGTACTTTAGCTATGTTTCTAAGGTGGAAGAATTATGTTTTTGTCAACTTGTTGATTGTGATTTAAAGCTTAGGTCTGAGTCTACCATAACACCAAGACTTAACTCACTCAAATACAGTTAGCAGCTGGATAGACTACAGATGGAAATGAGCTTCTGCTAAATCTGGTGCAAACATATTTTCATGTAACAATGATTAATTGTCAAAAAAAATCATTTTCTTTTTTTTAAGTAGATTCAGGGCTTTTCAGAAAACATTCAGGGCTTGAGCCCAGGTAGCCACCCCCTAGCCCCGCCCCTGGCTGAGACACTCCTCTGCCTCAAGCCTTAAATGACTTCCACCCTGTTGCACTCACCTCCATTACCATGAAGTGCTTCGAGAGGCTGGTCCTGGCTCACCTCAAATCTGGCCTCTCACCCTCACTGGACAGTCACCAATTTGCCTACCGTGAGAACTGGAGCACGGAGGACGCTATCTCATCAGCGCTACACTACGCCCTCTCCAGCATTCAACACCATCATCCCCTCCAAACTCATCTCCAAACTTGGTGACCTTGTGGAAACCAAGGACCTTGACATCAACCCCTCTGTCTGCGACTGGATACTAGACTTCCTAATGAACAGACCTCAGTTTGTTAGGATAGACTATCTCACCTCCTCCACCCTCACCCTGAACACCGGCGTCCCGCAAGGCTGCATTCCAAGCCATCTCCTCTACTCCCTCTTCACCCACGACTGCACACCTATACATGGTGCCAACACCATAATTAAGTTTGCAGACGACACAACGGTGGTGGGCCGGCCTATAGGGAGGAGGTCCAGCACCTGGCGGTGTGGTGTGCCGATGTAGCCGGTCTCGTATTGCCATCTGCGTTGTGTTTAAAGTTCGACCCCTGTTAAGGTACTGCCCAGAGCGAGTCTCGAACCCCAGTCTCCCGCACCGCGGGCGACATCGCAGACCACTATACCAAGAGGTGAATTCACTCCTTGGTAACGTGTTTAAGGGGGAGTGAGTTTAACTTGCAGTACCGCTAACGTACACAGTCACTTCACAACACTTGAAGTCCATCGTGACTGTGGATATACTCGCAGTACCTCCGTTACACTCACCCCCCTAAACTCACTCCACCCAGGGCATCCGGGTCTATCGGCAACACTGTAGCCGGTCTCGTATTGCCATCTCTGCATTGTGTTTCAGTTCGACCCCTGTTAACACTTTGAATGCCACTCACGGCTTTTCTCGGGTTTACCCCCCGACCGCTGAATGCCCATCACGAGATTTCTCGTATTTTTCTTTTTTTTTTTTTATATTAGCGATCTGAAATCATATTGCATCAAGCGAGCCTACCGTTGGTGATCCAGGCACCGCCGGCGCTCAGATGTGAAAAAAGCGCCCCCTATCGTCTCCCAGATGGTAAATCACCCTTTTGGATTGGACTCAATGAAAGTGAATGGGAGAAAGGATTTCTGACTCCACATTTTACTTCTCACTGATGTAACCGGGGTCTACCAGAGTTCATTCTGGAGCCTTGGTGCCGCGGCGAATATGTGTTTTACTGTATACACGATGGATCAATCAAATGAGCGATTTTTTCGAATGGCGATCGGAAATTGGAATAAACCATTTGGATACCATCTGACCTCAGGTAAGGAATCTATGTTATCAGTCTCACATCTGGAACTTGATGACATCAATACCACAGCATATAAAAACGGACTACACATTTTTCACCTGAATGTAAACAGCATAAAGCATAAGCTGGATGAAATAAGAAACCTGTTTATGAGCGGTAAGGTAGACTTAATATGCTTTACTGAAACTAAACGTGATCCATCTGTAACAGACCCTGAAATAGAGTTAGAGAACTATACTATAGTCCGTAATGACAGAAACCAGTATGGAGGTGGTGTTTGTATGTACATACATAAGGACACCAAATTCATTACCCGTACTGACCTTCATCATGAGACAATTGAAACCGTATGGGTGGACATTATTTGAAAGGGCAAAATCTGTTCTAGTCGGCACAATATACAGACCGCCAGATCAAACTGGCTTTTATGATACTCTGGATGTGTGCTTAGCTGGAGCTGAGGATGCGGAAAAAATTCTTATTGGGGATTGGAACACGGATATGCAACAAAAAGATGCACCCGTCTTCAAATCCTTCAATAGGTTTTGTGATCTGCACAGCCTCAGCCAACTAATCACCCAACCCACAAGGATATGTGAATCAACTCAGACTACCATTGACCTCATACTGACCTCTGACAAGTCCAAGATCTCCAATAAAGGGGTTATAGCATGTGGGTTAAGTGATCATTATATGATATTCTGTACCCGCAAAAAGCTAAAACTAAAGGCTGGCTGTCACACAGTCACATCTAGAGACCTCAAAACCTACTCTAGCGAGGCCTTTAACCTTGAACTGGAGAGTCTGGACTGGTCAGATGAACTCAATGGTACACTGGTTGAAGAAACTTGGCTTGGCTTCAAAACCAAATTTTCATCAATACTAAACAACATGGCCCCCCTAAGAACCACCAGGGTAAAAAATCGCGCTGAGCCATGGATGCACACTGAAATACTGACCGCTATGAAAGCCAGAGACAAAAAATGCTCTGAGTTTCGTAAAAGCCAGTCAAAGCTTACCAAAAGCATGAGCAGTGAACTCCAAGACCACGTGACTGAACTCAAACTAGAAAGAAACAGACTAAGAAATGACGTAAACTCCATGATCAAAACGGCAAAAAAAAAATTCATCAATGACAAAACCGAGGAAAACAAAAATAAACCACGTGAACTTTGGAAATTACTCAACAATCAACTAGGCTGCAGTAAAAAACTTAAAACCAGGTTCTCAAACATAAACATAAAGACGGACAACACGCTCATCACAGACAAGCTGGATGTAGCCAATTACTTAAACACTTTCTTCACAAACATAGCCACAACACTGGTAAACAAACTACCCTCCCACTCAGGGCAGTATGGGGTAGAACACATAGTAGCATACTACAAGAACCTAGGCGTCCACAAAGACGACTTCAAACTGGAAATGGTAACTACAGATGAGGTACTCAAAAAACTGAGCGCCCTCCAACCAAACAAGGCCACTGGCCATGACAACATCCCCTCCAAATTCCTCAGAGACTCAGCAGCAGCCATCACCCCAGTCATCACACACATAATAAACCTCTCCATAAAACAGGGACACGTCCCCAAGGACTTCAAAATTGCGAGAGTAACACCCCTGCACAAAAAGGGCAGCAAATTAGACCCGGGTAACTACCGCCCTGTTTCTATCCTTACATCCATCTCGAAAGTCATGGAAAAAATAGTATATGAACAGATCGAAAAGTACCTCGCGGAAAAAAATCTAATCTACGAATTCCAATCTGGCTTCAGAACATCCCACTCCACTGACACATGCCTTCTCTACTTGAACGACCACATCAAACAAGAGGTGGACGCGGGCAAATACTGCGGCATGGTCATGCTGGACCTACAAAAGGCCTTCGACACTGTCAATCACACCATTCTGATTGACAAGCTAAAAGCAATTGGTTTTGATAGTTTATCAGTGAGCTGGATACAATCCTACCTGGAGGGGAGGGAACAGATGGTGGAAGTAAACGGTACCCTATCCCCCCCCCCTCACAGTGAGCTGTGGTGTTCCACAAGGAAGCATACTAGGACCGCTACTATTCCTAATTTATGCAAATGACATGTCGTCAGCTTGTGACTGCAACTTGTTCCTGTTTGCGGACGACTCAGCCCTGCTGGTCTCTGACAAGAACAAGTTGCAGGTTGAAAAAGCCCTCAGCTCGGAACTAGGCAAAATCTGCATATGGCTCGCCGACAACAAACTATCATTACACATGGGCAAAACAGAGTCCATTCTCTTCGGTTCAAATAACAAACTCAGCAAGACCGACGGCTTCTCGGTTACAGTGGGTGACAATATTATCACAAGGAAAGATGAAATTACCTACCTGGGTTCCATCCTAGAGGCTAATCTTTCCTGTGACAAAATGGCATCTAATGTAATAAAAGAAGTCAACCAACGAACGCGATTCTTGTACCGGATCTCCTCTCTGGTAAACAAGAATACCCTGAAGACTCTAGCAGGAGCACTGATTCAAGGGTACTACGACTATGCTTGCACCTCATGGTACCAAAGCACCTCAAAGGCACTAAAAAACAAATTACAAACATCTCAAAACAAGCTAGTCAGACTACTACTTGACCTGACTCCTAGAACCCACCTCACCCCTGCCCACTTTGACAACCTAGGATGGCTTAGAGTAGACGACAGAGTACAGCAACTTGCAATGGGCCTGGTCTACAAGATACACTACGCGACCAAGGTACCCATGTACATGGCAAAATACTTCCCAAAGGTCAGTGAATACCACGATCACAACACCAGAGGGAGCTCCACAAATCATGTAAAACCCAGATTCGGCTCAAACAAGGGACTAAACACGTTTCGCAATTATGCCACATCAATGTGGAACGCCCTACCTAAAGCTGTAAAGGAATGTGAATCACTACCCACTTTCAAAAACACTCTCAAAAAACACCTATGTGAGACTGCAATTCGAAACTGGCCCCTACAAATGTCCTAACCTAGTTGTACAGTAAATGACCAAGTAAGGCTTTGTCAGTATTCCAATGTACAGTGTAAAATGTGTGTGTGTCCCCTACCCAACCCCCCCCCCCCCCACCTCCAATGTACAGCCCTCACCCAACCCACCCAACCCCACCCCACCCATCCAACCTCCTCCAATGTACAGTTTCTACGCCAAATGTATATACACTCCTTTTCTGGACACTTTTGTATCACAAACAGTACTGTATTTGCAAATCTGATATGTCATAAATGTATAGATGTAGCAGTACTGTCTATCTGTATGTCATGTATGTCATAAATGTCATTATGAATTGAAAATGGGGGACCCTGATTGTAAACTATATGAAAGTCTTTCTCTGGTCTGCATCCCCTTAACAATTGTGTGTATTGAGCCGTACTGTATTGTACCCATTCTGCAATCTCAATCAATCAATCAATCAATCAATCAATCAATCAATCAATACATTTGAATCTAATCTAATCTAATTTACAAGGAGTAGTAGGTTAATGAGAAAATAAGTGCTACTTTCGTCGTTTTGGTACTTTCTGTGCTACTTTGATGTGGTGTGTTCACATCAAGAGAACCTCACCTGGGACGAGCACACCGGCCAGGTGGTGAAGAAGGTACAGCAACGCCTCTTTCATCTCAGGTGGCTGAAGAAATTCGACATGGGGCCCCAGGTACGCTGGTAAAGCTATGCCTCCTAAAGTGTGAAAACGGAAGTACAGGAAGTACCGGCTACAGGCTTTCCGGTTTCGACAAAACAATTATAGAAACGTGTGAAGAGCACAATATTTCCTCGTTTAAGCCACTGCAACGGCTTTGCCTGAAGAATTTACTACATGACCGGGACGTTCTAGCTTGTTTGCCGACAGGATTCGGGAAAAGTTTGGTCAGTTCGGACTCCAGGGGAAGTACATACACCGGAAATTCTACCCTATACACACTTTCGGCCGTAGTGCTTTACCAGTCTTTATCTCACAGAGGACGAGATAAAACTGGGAACGAGGTTAGGCCCCAGGTCGTACGGGCCTTCTACAGAGGCACAACCAAGAGCATCCTGATTGGATGCATGACCACCTGGTATGGCAACTGCTCTGCCCTTAAGTTAACCGCAAAGTGCTACAGAGGATCGGGAGGACAGCCCAGAACATGAATGAATGAATGAATGAATGAATGAATGAATGAATGAATGAATGAAAACTTTATTTAACAGATTGCAGAATGGGTACAATACAGTACGGCTCAATACACACAATTGTTAAGGGGATGTAGACCAGAGAAAGACGTTTGTCTTGTTTACATCAGGGTCCCCCATTTTCAATTCATAGTGACATTTATGACATACACAACATACATGACATTTATGGCATAGGGACATACAGGTATTTAGTACTGTTACATTTGTGACATATACAATATGCAAATATACAGTACTGTTACCCATAGATCCTGACAGAGTATATACATATGATGGGGAGGGGACTGTACATTAGGAGGGGGTGGGTGGGTGGGAGCGAAATATACATACGGTGGGGAGGGAATATATACATACGGTGGGGAGGAGACTGTACATTAGGAGGGGGTGGGTGGGTGGGAGAGAAATATACATACGGTGGGGAGAGAATATATACATGCGGTGGGGAGGAGACTGTCTATTAGGAGGGGGTGGGGGGGTTTAGACATTTACGGTGGCCAGTTTCGAATTGCAGCCTCCCGTAGGTGCTCTTTAAGAGCGGTTTTGAATGTGGGTAGGTGTTGTGAAGGGCCAGATTAAACCGAATATATATATTTATTTATATATATATATTTAATTGTATTTGTATATTCTCTAATATTCCCTGATATCCCTTGTATATTCCTTGTACAATATGCATTGAATATCCATTCTAGCCTACTGAACATCCCATAATAGTCTCCATTCTACTATTGGTCGAGACCTTGGTGCCAGGCTGCCATACCCCTCAGACCCAGTTCAAACGTACCGCTCGACATGTACGAACAAGTCCTAGTTCCGCGTAGGAATTTGGCTACCGCACCACTAATGGGACTATTTGTTCATAGTGCGTATATATACTGCGCTACTAAAGTAGGACTTTCTTTTCAGTCCAGTTTCTTACCCTCCAATAGAGTCACAGACGTAAAGCCTCCCCGCGATGCCACGTGTGGGAGTAAGGCCAAGTTCGGCCTACCATCGGTATTGAGACATCGTGTATATTAATATTTGAATAGTCATATTTGGCACTATATCGTCGAGTTGGACGTAGTCTATTAAGCTAATAATAGTCTGTTAATATATAGTGCTTCGTGCGGTGAGAATACTACCGTAGTCAGTACCCCATCGTTTCGGGCAGAGAACTGGCTGCTTACCCAGGGTGGTTGACCCTATGTGAAGCTGCACCCGAGGAGCCCCAGAGCCGACGAGCGAGTGGACCTGTATACCGGATTATTCTACCGACGACAGCCCGCCTTCCCAGGCACGGATTATGCTTTGGATACTTTGATTATTCTATGGATAAAGACCCCCGACACTACCGTGTGTTGGAACCCCCCCCCCTGGAGAGGACGCAAGGTGAGGAGACGCTCTGCAAGACGAGGTCTCTCCACATCTCTCCCCCGTGGACCGGAGAGAGCCGGCCCACAACGAGTCCACCTGCTTTCATCTGTGGTCCAAGGATCGCCGGCGCATTGAACGGCACTACAGTGGGTTCACCTGGGATACCCTTGGCCGGACGAGGCAGCTGGATTCTACCCCCCCCCCCCCCTCCTACTCCTGTCGGTTTACAAGCGACCGGATTAACCCCCTCTAGTGTATCCAGCCTATAATCATTAAAGTATCATTGCTGTTATTCCTTAACTATTCCAGGTCGTATATTTACCACCTGCGCCTTCAGAGATTGGACATTATCTATTGATATACCGACGAATACTCCTTGCCATAAAAGTGCATACTATTTCAATTCATAAATGTAATTAAGTGATTAAGTGCTTATTCTACACACCATCGCTGTGTAGGAAATAAAGACCTGTTTCTAATTCGTACATTTGTGTTGGATCCGTTTCATCTACGTGAGAGTGTTCATGATAATATATTTATGCCGTGTACTGGGTGGCCGAATATTAAGTACAAAGGTAGTGGTAGTAAGTATCATATCTAGTAATACAGTCAGGGAATTGTACCCCTCAGTTACAATTGGTCCTTCGAGCCGGATGGTAATTAGTGTAATATTAATATAGTGTTATTAATATTGAAATGGCCTATGATGAACACTCCACGAAACGATCCTCCTAACCAACGCCCGCAGCGCGAACGACGGCTCCCTCAGTACTTAGAGGCTTACGCTGTCAGTCAACAACCTAGTCTTCTACTAACAGTAAACGCGGTAAAACTAGAAAGTAAAAGTATGTCTAACCCCAACGCCCAGACTACCCCGACCATAGAGGCCCCTACGGGCTCTAATGTAACTGACCAAGTTCACGGTGGGGACCAGTGGGAACCAGACATGACTTCACACCCCGCCAGTACTGAAGAAGTAGTCCCCGATGAGTCCCGGGAGGAATACAACGCTACCGAGAGAGAACTCGGCACGGAAGAAGACGGGGAGAGCACCGTGGAGATAGAGCTCCAAGGCTCCGCAAGGAGTACCCCGAGGGAAGGCTCCCCTATACAACCGCCTTCTCCCAGCGAGGCAGAGAGGACCCTACAGCAGGCATTCCTCGTCAGCCTGAAAGCCTCTACTGAACGCGATAGACTCCAGGGTGAACGCGATCGATTGCAGCTACAGCAACGGAGCGAAGAAGAGCACATACGCCTGGAAATAAGACGCATTCAGATGCCCGAGACCGAGCAGACAGCCAGCGAGCAGCTGCTGGTGCTCTACGGGACGCAGAGCGCGACAGACAGCAAGCGCAACTAATAGAACAGCTGATCAGACGGACAACACCCTCTCCCTCCGCCAGAGGCTCCAGGAACTCGTCTAGACACACCTCCAGGGCGGCATCCCCTAGCCGAGTAAACAACCCTGAACTTGACCAACAGACGAGGTCTATACCCCCCACAGACCACCTCCCCCCACCGGTCCAAGCGAGACCTAGCAACCGGGAAGGAGCAGCATATCCTGTGGAGAGGCTAAACCAGAGACTACAAGCACTGGATGACCTAACTGAAGACGAAGAGGAAGAGGAGGAGAACCGCGCCCGAAGACAGCACAGTACTCTACCGGACCAGGAGGTCCGGTACAGCCCAGGCTATACTCCCGCGGAGCTGCGCTACAGACCCCCGACTCTATACACGGGTGAGCACGACGCACGACCTGCACCGAGGAACAGCACCTGGACAAGCGGGCCATGGTACACTGCCGGTACCAGCCCATACCAAGGAGCGGGAGGAGACTCGCCTAGGAGGCCTCCCCCCCAACGCTCGCCGATGTATCCACAGTCAGCGTCATACATTGGCACGCCTATGGTACCCGACTTCACCCAAGAGAACCGGGCCCAGTATACAGAACTCCGCATGTGTCTGGAGACCATGTTGGTGGATGTATTGGATGAACGCCACAAATACGCCATCCTACTGCAGCACTTAAAGGTGCCCCGCGCACATAATATAGCGCTCGCCTACGCGACTTCCACCACCCCATACACAGCAGCGCTGGTAGCATTGGACCAGAGGTATGGGCGCATATGGGATTACGTGATCCAGGAGATCCGACACATCGACCGCTTACCCCCAGCAATAGACAATCGAGCACTGGACGACCTGTCCATCAGAGTGCAGTCCCTGGTAGGGATGTTGGGAGCGCAAAGAGAGAAGGGGAAGTATGAACTTTACGCCAACTCAAATGTGGAAAGGATCCTGGAGAAGCTGCCGCCCGCTCGTCAGGAGCGCTTTAGGCGGCAGAGGGACCACAGAGACCCGAATGGCCCCGAACCGAACCTCCTCGATCTAGCAGACTTCCTGGCGAGAGAAGTCAGCAGCCTACGGCTAGATACATTCGGACGGAGCACCCCTGGCTCCAGAGAAGGAACCAGACGACTAAATGATGGAAGAAGATCGGTGACTGTGATGCACCAATCGGAGTCAGTACCGAGCAGCAGGAGCCACAGTACCCCCTCCAGAACGGAGAAGTGGAAGATAGTGTGCCCCTACTGTGAGAAAGAACACTGGCTAGCGCAATGTGACTCCTTCCCCAAGCTGAACGCGGAGGAAGCAGGTCAATGGATAAAGTCCAACAAGCGCTGTTTTCGCTGTGCGCGCTCACACATGGCAGCCGAATGCCGCTTAAAGAAAAGGTGCACCAAGTGCGATGGAGCCCATCTGGACATACTTCACGACAGTAACAGACGGCGCCCTTCACCTGCACCATCCAGCCGCAAAGCGAGCGTCATGTACATCGATCCCGCCAGCAGCAGTGGAGCCCGAGTACTCCTAAAAGTAGTGCGTGTGACACTAAGCTACCAGAATAAAGTCCTGGACACTTACGCCGTCCTCGATGACGGGTCAGAGAAGACCCTGCTGCTCGCCTCCGCTGCGGCCCAGCTAGGGCTGCGGGGAAGCGAAACCCAAATGACAATTCGGACAATAAGACGAGATTTGAAGACGATAAAGGGCGAGAATGTCTCATTCTCTATCGCAGAAAGCGGCCAGCCTGAGCGACGGTACCAGATTGCAGACGCTTTCACCAGCCAAGAAATAGGACTGTCGCGGTACACATACCCCGTCGCCAAGCTGGAGAAATATGCACATCTGCGCAAGTTACCGATCCCGCTCATAGACAATGCTATGCCGACCCTGTTGATAGGCTCCGACCATGCAGACCTCATTGTCCCGATAGACCGGGTTCATACCGGACCCCGAGGCTGTCCTGCAGCAGTCGAGACCCGTTTGGGATGGACTCTCCAAGGCCCGCTCGCCAAATCTCTCAACCGAAGTACAGCCACTAGATGTCTCCACTCCCGAGTCACAGAGGGAGAAACCGCACTCCTGCAACATGTAGAGCGGCTATGGAGCTTGGAACAAATGCCCTTTAAGAATGGAAAGAAAGACATTCGCTCTAAAGATGACATTTACGCCATTCACCTCCTCGAGACAGGGACCAAGAGAGTCCCGGTCAACGGCGTGTTGAGATACGCCACGCCACTCCTGCGGCGAGAAGGAATGCCTACTTTCCACGCCAAGACAGACGCCATAGAACGGTACCTGCTGAACACGGAGCGGCGCTTAGCCAAGAACCCCGCCCAAGAGAGTGTATACCGCGCTGAGATTGAGAAGCTCATCACAGCGGGACACGTCACAAAGATGGACATTAAAGAGGCTGACCAGACCACTGAATCGTGGTACGTGCCCCACCACAAGGTCCATCACAACGGTAAAGACCGCATAGTATTTAACTGCAGCTACCAGATCGGATCCCAAAATCTGAATAAAGAGTTGCTGCCCGGTCCCACACTCGGCCCCTCCCTACTCGGCGTTCTGCTCCGCTTCCGCCAGGAGAAGGTGGCCATCAGCGGGGACATTGGAGGAGTGTTCCTGCAGGTGAGATTGGTGGGGGCGGACGGGCCCCTGTTGCGGTTCCTATGGAGAGAGAAGCCAGGAGATGAGCACCCAGCCATCTACCAATGGGAGGTCCTCCCCTTCGGAACGACGTGCAGCCCCTGCTGTGCGACATTTGCACTGCAGAAGCATGTGGCAGAGGACCCAGCAGCGGACGAAGAGGTCCGACACAGCGTAAAGAGCAGCTTCTACGTAGACAACTGTCTATGAGGCCTTTCAACCCAGGAAGAAGCCGAGGCTCTCCTGATTAAACTCCGCGCCTCATTGATCAAAGGCGGCTTTGATCTCAGGCAGTGGGCCAGCAGCGATCCGCAAGTACTGCGCAGCCTCTCCTCCGAGGACAAGGCAGCCTGCAGCGAGACCTGGATGGCTACAATCCCGGGAGAAGCCCAGGAGATGACCCTGGGATTGGTGTGGCGATTCAAAGCAGATTCGCTTCACTACAGACACAAGCCCCTGACTACGGAGCAGGGAAGGCCGGCGGCGGCGCCGACCACCAGACGGAGTGTGTACACAACACTCGCCCGACAATATGACCCGCTAGGATGTATTCTACCGTACACCACCAGGGCAAAAATGATTGTGCGAGCGTTGTGGGACAAGGACCAGGGCTGGGACGACCCCATTCCCGCACACCTTGCATCCACCTGGAGAGAGTGGGAGATGGAGCTCCACTCGCTCCCAGGCGTTAATATGCGCCGAAGCTGCTTCCCACCCACTGTGAGGCCAGAGACATGTAAGGTGGACTTGCACGTCTTCAGTGACGCCTCAGAGGTCGCATACGGATCAGTAGCCTACTTGCGGGCCCAAGACCAGGGGGGAGAGATCTACACAGCATTTGTCCTCGCCCGCTCGAGAATAGCCCCACGCAAGCAACAATCTATCCCACGTCTAGAGCTCTGCGCAGCCCTAGCCGGAGCGCACCTAGCCACGCTCATCCAACGTGAGCTCACCATACCGGTGTCTAGAACAATCCTGTGGTCAGATTCCACGACGGTACTCGCCTGGATCAAATCGGACTCATGCAAGTACAAAGTCTTCGTGGGAGTCAGAGTCACCGAGATTCAAGACTTAACCGAAGAGTTAACCGGAGAAACAGAGTGGCGCTACGTTGATACAAAACAGAACCCAGCTGACGTCATCACCCGGGGGATGCCCCTGGATGACCTCACCCGTCGCGATGTCTACAGTGACGGCCCCGCATTCCTAAGACTCCCGGAAGGACAGTGGCCCATGCCTATCCCGAGGGAAGCAAGTCCAGAGGAGGTGGAAATTAAGAAGTCTGTGTTCTGTGGATTGAGCACCGTAGCCTCCACCGACCCTAACATAAACGATTGCACGTCCATAGAGAGTGCACAACAAAGAACATTCCTGCGGTACCACCCGGAGTGCAAGTCCCCCGCTGATATGTCAGCAGCTAACTACGAGGAAGCAGAATTGCTTCTACTGCAGCGAGCCCAGAGAGACTCGTTCCCTGATGAATTGGCCTGTCTACAGGGAGGAAAGCCCGTCCCATCCGACAGCAGATTAATTCACCTGGCCCCCGAGAGCGACGCTCACACCCTCATCAGAGTGGGTGGTCGCCTACGCAGAGCCCCCAATCTACCGGATGACATTAAATACCCGATCGTATTGAACAGCCGACACAAGGTCACAGAGCTGATTATAAAGAAATACGATGAGGATGTACATCACGCAGGAGCAGAAAGAGTCTTCGCGGAAATCAGACGTCGTTACTGGATCCTACAAGGAAGAGAGGCGGTACGACGCTTCCAACGAACATGTCTAGACTGCCGCAAGTGGCGCGCGCAGCCCAGCATACCAAGGATGGCTGACCTTCCTCCATGTCGCCTCCGAATCGGTGACAAGCCATTCCACTCAACGGGTATGGACTGCTTTGGCCCGCTGCACATAAAGAAAGGAAGAGGAACCGAGAAGCGGTGGGGTATTGTATTCAAATGCATGACCACCAGAGCGATACACATCGAGCTTCTCCCGACCATGAGCACAGACTCATTCCTTATGGCCTTCCGTAGATTCATATCACGGAAAGGAAGACCGTCTACCCCAGGGGTGGCCAACCCGCGGCTCGCGAGCCGCATGCGGCTCTTTGCCCGTCAATGTGCGGCTCTTCCATCCATAAAAAAAAATAAAAAAAAATAAAAAAAAATAAAAAAAAAATATTTTCTTTTATACTTTTTTTTTTTTTTACTTTTTTTTTTTTATGTCACTCATTCCATAAGGACGTAGAATAAACATTTACATATTTTTTTTAAATGGTCCATTTGCATGTTCTTGGTATCTGAATCTAGGGACATATATGGATCAGTGTCAGAAATAGTGTGTCTGTTACTAGGCTTGAGTAAATTGTAATGAACCAAAGGAGAATATCAATTCTATTTAAAAAAAAATTATCTTTGACTGTAAATAACACCATGCTAAAATTGACCAGACCTGAAAAATCTAAGCAAATGAATAAAGGGAAGATGATTAAACAGAAGGTTTTGTAGATACAGTACTGAATTCTGCCATCTTTTTTATAATGTAAATTTCTCCACCATTTTTCATCATATTGCAACACCGTTTTTTGCAAGACGTTCACAGAAAGGTAGAGAAACTAACTGCGTTCTGTTTTATGGCAATAACGTTCAGGTTTGTGGGAGATAATCCCAAAAAATAAGAGAAATTAAAAAGTAAATCCAGAAGTCAGATGATTGACAGGGGCTGGTGTGAGCTGGGTAGGGTAGTTTTTTGAAATTTGAAAGCCCTGAGTCTCTTCCTTCAAAAGACTACACTCACTTTTGGCTGTGCCACTTCCTCCTGTCAATATGCGCCGGTTTCCGACTCAATGCCCTGAGATTTCTATAATCTTATATTTCACTAATAACAGTTAAAATAATTGGTAAACAAACATAATGCTGAAAATATACACTTTTACTGTATATCTCGGGCTTAAGAGGTTAACCCTGTGAGGCCCAAATTAAAAAGAAATTAGCAACTTCAGAGGCCAGAGGGTGGGACATATAAACACATTTACTATCAAATAGCATTGTGAGGCTGAACAACAGGACCAATTGACTATACATGTGCTTAAAGGGGAACTATCTTATAAATGGCTTTTTTCAGTGTTTACCATTGTTTCTTAGCTATGTGGACTTATATTAATAGGATATATGTCTCTAATTCTCATATTGGCGAATTCTTCCAATTCTCCTCTCACAATATTCACCCTCACTGAACTGAGTCATCTGAAAATGTGCATATCTGTGATGTCAGAGATTTCTCAGCTGCATAATAATGTGGCAGTTGATGTGGCAGTTGGCACCTAGGTCACACAGTGGTTGGAGCCCAGCCTCAAAACGGCTTAAGATCTTGAGGTAGAAAAATGTGGTTTTTAGTACTTGATTAGAAATACAAAACAATGAATTTTTTTTGAAAAAAACCTAGGTGTTCCATAGACTCACAGGAATTGTGTAAAAGTGCCCAAATAGTGAAAGAAATAGTAAAATAGTTCCCCTTTAACATTTTTTAAATAAACATTCTTTTTTTAAATGGCTAAAAGTGATTTTGTAATTTTGCAACCGTGGGTCTCACAGGGTACTTTTAACCCTGTGAGGCCCAAATAAAAAAGACATTAGCAACTTCAGAGGCCAGAGGGTGAGACCTATAAACACATGAAGGGTGCCGTGACTGAAAAAAAAGGTTGAGAAACGCTGGTATATGGTGTGGCTCTTTGTGGTACCACAGTAATTTTTTTGTGGCTCTTAGTCTCTGACTGGTTGGCCACCCCTGGTCTACCCTATTGTCCGATCATGGGACAAACTTTAAAGGCGGCGAAAGAGAGCTGAGAGAGAGCTTCCAAGCTATGGGCCCAGAACTTAAGACCCACCTCGCTCCAGCACAGGTTGATTTCCAATTCAACCCCCCAAACGCACCCCACTTCGGTGGCACTTGGGAACGAGAAGTGCGCTCCATAAAGACAGCCCTGTACGCAGTACTTGGGGCCCAGACTGTGGCGGAAGAAGTCCTAATGACAGTCCTCACGGAGATTGAGGGAGTACTTAACTCGAAGCCCCTCGGATATGTCTCCAGTGATGTGGCAGATATCGACCCAGTTACCCCCAACACACTCCTGATGGGGCGGCTAGATCCCACATTACCCCAGACAATGTACCGGCCTGAAGAAGCGAACGGCCGACGAATGTGGAGGTACAGCCAAGTATTATGGAACAGTTTCCTACTGCACTACCTACCGTCTCTACAGACCCGCCAGAAGTGGGTAAAGGAGAGAGACAATTTGACAGAAGGAACAGTCGTCATGATTATTGATCAATCACTGCCCAGAGCTATGTGGCCGGCCGGCCGCGTAAGCAAAGTGATCACCGGTGCCGACGGCAAGGTCCGAGCAGCTGAAGTGCTCGTCCAGGGTCGCACTTACACCCGTCCCGTGGCAAGGCTCATAGAACTGCCTCGACTCCCAGACACAATCGATGATGACCATGACCCTACAACCCTATGACTTTGTGAAGTTGACTGACCCCTACAGCAAACCCTTATGTGTAAATAGACAACGCGATTAATCTGTCTCTGTTTAACTGATTAGGTCCGGGACCTATTCAGGGGGTGGCTGTTGTGAAGGGCCAGATTAAACCGAATATATATATTTATTTATATATATATATTTAATTGTATTTGTATATTCTCTAATATTCCCTGATATCCCTTGTATATTCCTTGTACAATATGCATTGAATATCCATTCTAGCCTACTGAACATCCCATAATAGTCTCCATTCTACTATTGGTCGAGACCTTGGTGCCAGGCTGCCATACCCCTCAGACCCAGTTCAAACGTACCGCTCGACATGTACGAACAAGTCCTAGTTCCGCGTAGGAATTTGGCTACCGCACCACTAATGGGACTATTTGTTCATAGTGCGTATATATACTGCGCTACTAAAGTAGGACTTTCTTTTCAGTCCAGTTTCTTACCCTCCAATAGAGTCACAGACGTAAAGCCTCCCCGCGATGCCACGTGTGGGAGTAAGGCCAAGTTCGGCCTACCATCGGTATTGAGACATCGTGTATATTAATATTTGAATAGTCATATTTGGCACTATATCGTCGAGTTGGACGTAGTCTATTAAGCTAATAATAGTCTGTTAATATATAGTGCTTCGTGCGGTGAGAATACTACCGTAGTCAGTACCCCATCGTTTCGGGCAGAGAACTGGCTGCTTACCCAGGGTGGTTGACCCTATGTGAAGCTGCACCCGAGGAGCCCCAGAGCCGACGAGCGAGTGGACCTGTATACCGGATTATTCTACCGACGACAGCCCGCCTTCCCAGGCACGGATTATGCTTTGGATACTTTGATTATTCTATGGATAAAGACCCCCGACACTACTGTGTGTTGGAACCCCCCCCCCCTGGAGAGGACGCAAGGTGAGGAGACGCTCTGCAAGACGAGGTCTCTCCACATCTCTCCCCCGTGGACCGGAGAGAGCCGGCCCACAACGAGTCCACCTGCTTTCATCTGTGGTCCAAGGATCGCCGGCGCATTGAACGGCACTACAGTGGGTTCACCTGGGATACCCTTGGCCGGACGAGGCAGCTGGATTCTACCCCCCCCCCCCTCCTACTCCTGTCGGCTTACAAGCGACCGGATTAACCCCCTCTAGTGTATCCAGCCTATAATCATTAAAGTATCATTGCTGTTATTCCTTAACTATTCCAGGTCGTATATTTACCACCTGCGCCTTCAGAGATTGGACATTATCTATTGATATACCGACGAATACTCCTTGCCATAAAAGTGCATACTATTTCAATTCATAAATGTAATTAAGTGATTAAGTGCTTATTCTACACACCATCGCTGTGTAGGAAATAAAGACCTGTTTCTAATTCGTACATTTGTGTTGGATCCGTTTCATCTACGTGAGAGTGTTCATGATAATATATTTATGCCGTGTACTGGGTGGCCGAATATTAAGTACAAAGGTAGTGGTAGTAAGTATCATATCTAGTAATACAGTCAGGGAATTGTACCCCTCAGTTACAGTAGGGATTCACATTCCTTTACAGCTTTGGGTAGGGCATTCCACATTGATGTGGCATAATTGCAAAACGTGTTTAGTCCCTTGTTTGAGCCGAATCTGGGTTTAACATGATTTGTTGAGCTTCCTCTGGTGTTGTGGTCGTGGTATTCACTGACCTTTGGGAAGTATTTTGACATGTACATGGGTACCTTAGTCGTATAGTGTATCTTGTAGACCAGGCCCATTGCAAGTTGCTGTACTCGTCTACTCTAAGCCATCCTAGGTTGTCAAAGTGGGCAGGGGTGAGGTGGGTTCTAGGGGTAAGGTCAAGTAGAAGTCTGACCAGTTTGTTTTGTGATGTTTGTAATCTTGTTTTTAGCGCCTTTGAGGTGCTTTGGTACCATGAGGTGCAAGCATAGTCGTAGTACCCTTGAATGAGTGCTCCTGCCAGAGTCTTCAGGGTATTCTTATTTACCAGAGAGGAGATCCGGTACAAGAATCTAGTTTGTTGGTTGACTTTTTTTATTACCTTGGATGCCATTTTGTCACAGGAAAGATTTTGCCTCTAGGATGGAACCTAGGTATGTAATTTCATCTTTCCTTGTGACAATATTGTCACCCACTGTAACTGAGAAGCCGTCGGTCTTGCTGAGTTTGTTATTTGATCCGAAGAGAATGGACTCTGTTTTACCCAGGTGTAATGATAGTTTGTTATCAGCGAGCCAGGTGCAGATTCTGCCGAGTTCAGAGCTGAGGGTTTTTTCAACCTGTAACTTGTTCTTGTCAGAGACCAGCAGGGCTGAGTCGTCCGCGAACAAGAACAAGTTGCAGTCACAAGCTGACGACATGTCATTTGCATAAATTTGGAACAGTAGCGGTCCTAGTATGCTTCGTTGTGGAACTCCACAGCTCACTGTGAGGGGGGGGGGGGATAGAGTACCGTTTACCTCCACCATCTGTTCTCTCCCCTCCAGGTAGGATTGCATCCAGCTCACTGATAAACTATCAAAACCAATTGCTTTTAGCTTGTCAATCAGAATGGAGTGATTGACAGTGTCGAAGGCCTTTTCTTTTTTGTATTTTTTTTTTGTATTATTTTTTAAACAAACACATAAACAAACATGACAACATAAAATTTGATATAGAAGCATTAATTAACAGTGCACATCCAATGAAATCACCATTTAAATAAATGTCTTATACAAGATATACACCTAATACCTGCTATCTAATACCCTACACATTATGCTCTCGCTCGCTCCCCCCCCCCCCGGGCCCCCCCTTGGATAATTATCATTCGCTCCTAACCATGCTAGCTTTTATTCTCTCCACCACTTCTAACCACATTGTAATTTTGGATTCACTGACACCCAAAATTCTTGCTGTAGATATTTCTAGATAAATCACATCGAGATATGTGAGAATCCAGACCTTCCGGCAAAATGTTTCCGGTTGAAACCATCGTGATGCTATCAGCTTTTTAGCCGCTGTGATACCAGATAAAACCAATCTCTTTAGCTGTATAGGTACTGCACACTCAAAAACATCATTCAACAGTAATACAGAGGGGTGTACAGGTATATTCAGAGTTAAGAGATTTGATAATTGCTGGGTCACTTCTTTCCAGAATATCTTGACTGGTGGGCAGTCCCAATACATGTGCATAAATGTACCTTCGTCCCCATTTGTACATAAGGAGCATTTGGAGTCTTGTTTAAGACCCATTCTGTTCAGTCTTATAGGAGTCAAGTATGTCCTATGAATATAGTTAAGATTGATTTGTTGATGGTCCGGGTTCCGTGATGCAAGTCGAACATTTGCCCAGGCTTCTTGCCAATCAAAATCTATTTCCAGGTCTGGTATATCCCTCCTCCAGACTGAGTCTAGGTGGAGGATTTCATACGAGGACGTTAGTAATAAAATAAAAAAATTAAAATCTGATACAAAACCTCTCGATGTCTCTCTTTCATAGAAGAATTTGTGGTATCTGTGGTGTACAATTGGTATCCTTAATGGGACACTGTGAGCCTTCAAACATAACAATAACTGTGCGTAAAAATAATATGTGGAACCGGTGAGATTACATTTTTTGTGTATTTCCTCATAACTACAAAAACCCTGTTTGTTGAAAACATCTCCTAATGTGTGTATGCCCTGCTTTTTACATCTAGGGAATCTTATAGGTCGTTTTCCAATCAGGAGTGCATTGTTATTGAATAAGGGAGTATGATTATGCCATTTATGTGGGTTAGAATATTTTTTTTGTGTTTCACGCCATATCCGGATCGCATGAGTAATAATGGGGCCAAATTTCAGTTTGCATTGCTTAATTGATAATTTGGTGTATACTATGTCCTGCAGTCTATGTGGTGCTACTATATTTACTTCTAAATTTCTCCAGGATACTGATGCTTGGGGATCAAACCAGGTTGTCAATGGTCTTAAAGTGTACGCCTTAAAATAGTGGAAAAAATCTGGAAATGCCATACCTCCGTCGGCTTTGTTTCTCTGTGCGGTGGATCTTTTTATACGTGGTGGTTTGTTATTCCAAATAAATTTGTATGCGGAAGAGTGTAATATTTTCCAGTAACCATCTGGAGGGGGTAACGGTAGCATTGAGCTGATGAAGTTGATTCTAGGTAGGACATCCATCTTAACTATTGATACCCGTGCCTGTACTGAGTTTTTAAGTTTTGACCACCTGTCAAAGTCGTATTTTATTTTATTTTGGATTTTTATGTAATTGTGCTTCACCGTTTGGCTTATGGTAGGGAATACTTCAACTCCCAAACATCTAAAGTGTTTAACCATTGGTATCGCTTCTGGAAGGAGTATATTTTTTTTTGCAGGGGCGTTAAGTGGAAGGAAAGCCGACTTCGGCCAATTTATCTTAAATCCCGATAGATCGCCAAAGTCATCAATCAACTTGAGAAGATGAGGCATTGCGTTGTTGGGGTTTTGCATGAACAGTATTACGTCGTCCGCATATAAAAAAATGTTATGTTGTGTGCCCTTGATTACGATTGGTTATATGGATTGGGATTGTCTTATATATTGTGCTAAAGGCTCTAATGATAAATCGAATAGTCCGGGACTAAGAGGCAACCCTGTCTAGAAGAGCGTGATACCGGAAAGATTTCGGAGGTGATTATACCTGTTGTAATCATGGCCGATGGGTCTTTGTATAATACTTTAATCATATCAATGAATCCTTTTCCTAACCCCATCCTTTCTAATACTGCCCATAGATACGACCATTCCAACCTATCAAAAGCTTTCATTGCATCCAGGGACAGCATCGCCTTAGGTGTGGTGTCGTCCTTGCTGGCATCTAGTATGTGTAGTAATCGTCTTATGTTATCAGTGATCAAGCGGCCTCTTATGAAGCCAGTTTGATCCGGATGAACTAAAGACGTCATATGCTTTTGAAGTCTGATGGCTAATACCTTAGAGTACAGTTTGATATCGGTCCCGAGGAGGCTTAAGGGGCTATAACTACCGCACTCGGTGGGGTCTTTGTCTTTTTTAAGCAGGACTGTTATGAGTGCAATATTGTCGTTCTTATGGAAGTTCCCCTCCTTGACTGAGTATAAAATCATATTAAGTAATAGGGGTCCAATTATGTCCCAACATGAGAGGTACATTTCTGGTGGGATACCGTCTCTTCCAGGAGCCCTACCACTTTGCATTTCGGATATGGCCTTCCTGAGTTCCTCTAGTGTGATAGGTGTTTCTAACTGTTTAGCGTCATCCTCTGAAAGTTTGGGGAGGTTAATTTGATTAAGATATGTGTCCATTTTGTTTTGGTCGAAGGTCGTTTCTGATTTATACAAGTTGGAGTAGAACTCTTTGAATGTTGCGTTTTTTTTTTTAGGGTCTGTAACAAGTCCTTGTTGTGCTTTAATGGTAGTTATATCTGCAAATTTTGCGTTAACTCTTAATCGCATAGCTAGTAGGTGACTTGGTTTAGAACCTTGAGAGTAATGCTGTTGTCTTGTGCTACGTATTTGTACTTCAGATTGTTGTTTATAAATGGCGTTAATCTCTTTTTTTAGTACATTAACTTGAGTTTCCAGTCGAACCGAGTCGTTGTATTGTAAAGAAGTAAATAACGTAGAGTAAAGCGTTTCCAGTTCCGCCAGTTTTGAGCATCGATTCTTGCGTATTTTGGAGGAAAAGCTATCGGTGAAATCCTTGATCATTCCCTTTACCGACATCCATAATATTCTGGGGTCCTGCACCGAATTCGCATTCTCCAGTAGGAATACTGAGAGAGCTTCTTTGAGTTGTGTAATGAATTCCTTGTTATTAAACAGCATCGAGTTAAATCGCCATCTTGGGGCTCGGGATGACAGTATACCAAATGATCCTTTTAGGAGTAAATAACAGTGATCTGATAATGCATTGGGTACCATTTCCACATCATAGTTATCAAATAGTCTCGGGGATGCAAAAACATAATCTATTCTGGATAGTGTGTTATGTCTTGCAGATCGACAAGAGTACTTCCGGGTCGTGGGGTTGAGTGATCGCCATAGATCATTTACACCTGTATTCTTCGACCAATCCTTTAACGCATTAGATGAATTTTTCTGTTCGTTGGAAAAGGAGGGATAAGATTTATCCATCCCTGGATCCCAAATGGCATTAAAATCCGTACCAATTATAAATGAGTATTCGGGAAGGTCTAACATTGTTCTGGTAAGTGTAGTGAAGAAATTAGCTTCGTACAAATTTGGGCCGTATACCGCTACCAACGCTATTTTCCTGTTCTTGTGTACAATCTTAGCTATAGTTATCCGACCATCTGCATCAGACCATACTCCCTTCAATTCAATATTCAACTTCCGTTTAACGACTATGGCAACTCCACGGGTTCTCGTTCCAAAGGAAGAGTGACTAATGTTATGGTATATGTTGTCCGCTAACGTAGCTATGTCTTCCCCTAAAATGTGCGTTTCGCTTAGCAGAGCCACGTCAACCTGTTTGTTTTTCATCAGTGTGAGCACGCTTTTGCGACTGTGTTGATTATTTATTCCCCCAGTATTCCAGATCATTATATTCAAACTAGCCATAATCTATACATGTTGTTGTGTAGTTGTTGGTAATGCTTCTGGAGTGCAAATCTACAATAGATATACATCCAACTATTGAGGTCCCGTTGAGAGCCGAGCTTAAAAACATACATATTTATATACAAATAATAATCCCCTAAGTCCCCCTCCCTCCGAGAGTCGTACAGGACTGTGTTCCATAGACACATCCTACGCGTATGACTCCCTCCCTTAAGCCACCGGGTTGCCCAAAATGAGCTTTCTAACCCTAATCTTCCTATGCTAATTGCCATAGGATCTAAAACTTTCATTCTAATTTAATAGAATGTCACTTTTGGTCTTGCGCCTTCCCATTAATGTAATAAAAAGTGTGAAAAATGAAAAATATACCTCCATTGATATATTCATTTGAACCTTCTACTAACTTGTATAATGTTGGAACCTTCAGAAAAAAGAAAAGAGAGAAGAAAAAGAAATAACAAAAAATAAGAAATAAAATAAAACTCAACAAAAAAAAATTGATTTTTAGAACTAAATTATGCAAATCCCTAAAGCAGTGGAGTAATTGCTTAAAATATTAGAATAACCTTGTCATGCTTATACCTTTAGATGAGGATGATGTTTTTAAAACCTTATTGAACTTCCATCTCTGGTTCATATGCATATACATACCGGATGTTATTGTTACAGGCCTTCATTGTAGGAGTACAGTGTATGCTAGAAAGTTGTAGAATACCCTTGTAAATTTGTAAACACTGATGTTATGTTCCAGAATGTTTTTCCTGTCCGAGAGTTATGACCTTCTAGTGTTTTCCAGTATATTCCAGTGTGTCCCTGAACGGTCAAGGGAAGAATCCAGAATATTCCAGAGTGTTCCCAATGTCACTGTTGGATTATTGCCTGCTCAAAAACCAGAAATCTATAAATATAGTGTCTATCGTTTCGTATTAAACACTTTGTGCCTCAGTGTTGCCTACAGGCATATCTGCTGTCGCTTTTGTAGTTGAGCCGTGGCAAAGTCATTCTAATAAAAATAATAAAAAGTAAGAAAAAGAAAGAGATGAGTAGGTGTGACGGATCATACTGGGTCTGCGTTGTGTTTGATGTTAAATGAGAATGTCCCGAGGGGGAGTCGAACAGGGGGCTCCCACGTCCGCGGGCGACGACACAGGCCGCTGCACTAAGAAGTGAATTCACTCCTAACTACCGTACCTATGCGTCTGTTAACCCTGTTATGGGGAAGTGAGTTTAATTTACCAGCCCGCACTGCCACAGTCACTCGTCAACACACCTGTTTCTGTGACTGTGGACCAGTGATGCCACAGATTACTTGTAAAAGTAATCTGATTACTGATTACTGATTACTCCTTTAAAAAGTAATCTAAGTTACTTTACTGATTACTTGATTATCAGAGTAACTTAGTTACTTTGAAAGTAACTAGGTTACGAAGTCGTCGTCGTTCCCCCAACAGTTTTTTTTTAAACGCTTTATTGAAAGTGCATAAATTGTTTTTAACTTGTTTCTCTGCACATAACGTAAATTGTTAAACTAGTGCTTCAGCTTCTGTACCATCAAGTATGGTAAAGCAACAGTCTATGATGCTCACAGCATTAGAGCAGCCAGCCAGTGGTTTTACAAAACCAGTGTATCACATCTAACAAATGCAGGCTGAACTATTATTTCAATTATATCAACTGTAACTATTAAATTGTTTTTATAAATGTCTCTCTATAAACATACAATCAGTCTCTCTTTAACATGTAAATTAACTGTAAATCTGGCAAATAAGAGCTTTTGCTCTGCCACCATCAACCCTCCTGTACCTAGTCGAAGCGTCGGCTAGTGTTGTGATTCCAGATGCTTTCAATGCAATTGGATGTGCTGTTTTTATAGACAGGGTCAATTTTCAGAAAATCATAACCCTGAAGGCATTTCGTGTTTATTTTTGGTAACCAACATTTCTAGGGGTATTAAGGGGTGCTGAATCCAAATCTGCTGTATACCAAGCTCAAAAATGTCAAATAAGGCCTCAAAATTGAGAAATCCAACATGGCCACCAGCGCCAGGCTGAAATCTATTTAAGTGCATATCTTTTTGACTAAACAAGGTAGAAACATGAATTAAATGTGTTTTTATATGTTTGCATACACGAGGAATTTAAAATCATATCCTGATTTTAGATCAGTTGTGAAAATGTTGCTTGAAACTCATATTTATAGCAGAAACGGTGGTCGTTATTGATGCATAACTCATCAACCAAATAAGAAAGAAAAGCAGGATGATCCCAGGCCATGGATTTATTCATCAAACTCTTTTCTCTTGATTTTTTTTAATCAACATGTCATTTATGCAAATTAGATAGTCCTTAATATGCGTACAGTAGCTTAGGTACAGTAATTTATTGTCAGACATCAATCGTATTCAGGCAGGTGTCGCAGGTGTCTTGCAGTTGCATGATTCATCCAATGCCACTTTTCCAGAATAGAATAGAATAGATTATAATATAATAAAATAAAAATATTATTTTACCATATCAATATAAGTGAAGGTTCAAGTTTCTTTATTAGTTATCATACAGAATACAGAATACTTTGCATGAAATGTTTCTTTCTGTGTTGCTCCTGAGAGTGTGCTAGATAATAAGAAGATAGTATAAAATAAGTATAATAAGTATAAAATAGAAAGTCAAGAAGTCAAGTACGTAAACAAGTGTAAACAACTAAATTGTTCAGTGTTTCTATATATACAGTATGTACAGCTGGTACAAAAATGGTGAGGTATAGCTTAGCTTGTGGTGCCACCTTGTAGTGGTGAGGTGCAATAAGGAATGAGAATGATGTGCAATTTCCTTACCAATAATATAAATATAAATATAAAGTGTAAATTGTGTCTAAAGTGGTAAAGTGGGTGATACAGTGTGTTGTTTATTTAAGTGAGTGTATGTGCGCTGTGGGTGTGTTGATGGTTTGCTTATTGTTCATTGTTCATTCATTGAGCATCCTGATGGCCTGGGGATAGAAGCACCTTCTGAGTCTCTCTGTGCTTGCCATGAGACTCCGGTATCGCTTGCCTGATCGCAGCAGTTCAAAGAGGCAGTTGTTTGAGTGGCTGGAGTCTTTGATTATTCTCTTAGCCTTGCCCATGCACCGCTTGTTGTAAATGTCTTGGAGAGTGGGAAGCCCACCTTCAATTGTGCGTTCGGCTGAACGGGCCACTCTCTGTAGTCTGCTGCAGTCTTGTGCAGTGCTATTCCCAAACCAGGAGGTGATATTGCCAGTCAGGATGCTCTCTATTGTGCATGAGTAGAAGTTCTTGAGGATCTTCTGACTCACGTTGAACTTCCTTAAGCGCCTAAGGAAGTAGAGGCGTTGTCGTGCCTTCCTGATAACACTGTCAATGTGTGTGGTCCATGTCAAGTCCTCGGATATGTGGACTCCGAGGTACTTAAAACTGTTCACTCTCTCAACCGGTGCCCCGTCGATGCTGAGGGGGCTGTAGTCCCTGACCCCGACCTCCTAAAGTCCACAATCATCTCCTTTGTTTTGCTGATGTTCAGGGAGAGGCTGTTCTCTTGACACCATCCCGCTAGAACCTTAACCTCTTCCAGGTAGGCCCTCTCATCGTTTGCAGAGATCAGGCCCACCACTACTGTGTCATGAGCAAATTTGATGATTGTGTTGTTGTTCCGCTGTGCCACACAGTCATGTGTGTACAGGGAGTGGAGGAGGGGACTCAGGACACAGCCCTGGGGGGCCCCTATGTTGAGAGTGCTGGATGAGGAGGTGCAGTTGCCTGCTCTCACCACCTGGGGTCTGCCCGTCAGGAAGTCCAAGACCCACTGGCAGAGGTCATAGTTCTAGCCCTGGTCCCTGAGCTTGGCTATGAGTTTGGAGGGGACTATGGTATTGAATGCTGAGCTGTAGTCGATGAATAGCATTCTCACATAGTTCTCCTGCCTCTTGTCCAGGTGTGATGCTGCTGTGTGCAGCACATGGGCTATGGCGTCCTCCGTGGACCTGTTGGGGCGGTATGCAAATTGCAGGGGGTCCAGGTTGATGGGGAGGGAGGAACAGATGTAGCCCTTCACTAGCTTCTCAAAGCACTTCATGGCTATGGAGGTGAGAGCTACAGGGCGGTAGTCGTTGAGGCAAGCTGGCTTGGATTTTTTGGGTACAGGGATAATGGTGGACTTCTTCAGACAGGTGGGGATGACAGCCTGTTCTAAGGACAGGTTAAATATGTCAGTGAATACCGGGGCCAGTTGGTCGGCACAGACTTTTAGGACGCGGCCGGGGATACCGTCCGGACCTGCTGCCTTCCTGATATTCACTTTCTTAAACGTCCTCCTCACCTCATGTTCTGTTATCCTGAACACTGAGTCTCCATCAGCAGTGCCCCTCCCCCTCCTCCATTGCAGTGGTTTGTAGGCTGGTGCTGTTATTCCCAGCCTCAAACCTCGCATAGAAGGTATTGAGATCATTTGCCAGTTGGATGTCACTGTTCAGTTTGAGGGAGGTGCCTTTGTAATCTGTCATCGTTCTGAGGCCCTGTCACATAGCTCTAGAGTCAGCCTGTTCATATTGAAGTTCAATTGAATCCCTGTAGCGCCTTTTTGCCTCTATTACTGTCCTCCTAACATTGTATCTCACCACCTTGTGGTCATTCATGTTGCCTGTCACAAGCCTGGCGTTGTATGCTGAGGTGCGCGCCTTCAGAGCTTCACGGATGGATTTGTCTACCCAGGGCTTTTGGTTTGGGTAAACTCTAATTGTGGTAGAGGGGATTGTTTCTTCTACCAAAGTACAAACAAAGTCCAGCACTGTTTCCGTGTAGTCATTAATATTATCTGTGTTATCGCGGAACACCCCCCAGTCTGTACATTCTAGTGCAGCTTGGAGCGTCTCCTCCGACGCCACCGTCCAGCGCTTCACCTCTCGCGATACTACAGGAATGCGCTTGAGACTTTGTTTATACTGCGGTACAAGAAAGATGGCGTTGTGATCTGACTTGCCGAAAGGACTGGCAGCATGGAGGTGGTGAACCGAGGGTCGAAACCATGACGACCAACTCGACGCGGGATTTAAACATCTCGACGCCCGATAGCCGGCTAGCTAGCAGAGCTAACAACGGAAACATCCAGGAACGAGTCCTTTGTTGTTCCAGCACGGCGCGGGACCCGACCCCCCCCTCCCCCCTTCTTTGCTGTTCCAGCACGGAGCGGGCCCCGACCCCCCCCTCCCCCCTTCCCACCCTCAACAACAAAGCCCCCCAGCCCCACACAGAGGAACAGATCACAAACGAACAATACTTCGAACCTGCCAACATCAATGAAATAACCAACGCCAATGGACTGAACATTTTTCACATTAACATTAACAGCTTAAAAAACAAATTGGATGAAATCAAACAATTATTCATAAATGGTAAGGCAAACATACTGTGCTTCTCAGAAACTAAGCTTGACGATTCTGTAAAAGATCCAGAGATAGAGATTGAGAACTACTCAATAATTAGGAATGATAGGAACAAACATGGAGGTGGTGTCTGTATGTACATACACAAGGACACCAAATTCATCAACAGAAATGACCTGAATCATAAATCAATTGAAACTGTATGGGTGGAAATCCTATTCGAAAGGGCGAAATCCCTACTGGTTGGCACAGTCTACAGGCCGCCAGATCATAGTGACTTTTATGATACACTGGATGGGTGTTTAGCTGGAGTTGAGGATGTAGACAAAATTCTTATTGGAGACTGGAACACGGATATGCAACGAAAAGATGCACCCGTCTTCAAGTCATTCAGTAGGTTTTGTGATCTGCACGGCCTCAGCCAGCTAATCACCCAACCCACACGTGTATGTGAATCAACTCAGACTACCATTGACCTCATTCTGACCTCCGACAAGTCCAAGATCTCCAATAAAGGGGTTATAGCATGCGGGTTAAGTGATCATTATATGATATTCTGTACCCGCAAAAAACTAAAACAAAAGGCTGGCTGCCACAAAACAGTCACATCTAGAGACCTCAAAACCTACTCTAGCGAGGCCTTTAACCTTGAACTGGAGAGCCTGGACTGGTCAGATGAACTCAATGGTACACTGGTTGAAGAAACATGGCTTGGTTTCAAAACCAAATTCTCAACAATACTAAACGACATGGCCCCCCTAAGAACCACCAGGGTAAAAAATCGCGCTGAGCCGTGGATGCACTCCGAAATACTGGCCGCTATGAAAACCAGAGACAAAAAATGCTCTGAGTTTCGTAAAAGTCAGTCAAAGCTTACTAAAAGCACGAGCAGTGAACTCCAAGCCCACGTGACTGAACTCAAACTAGAAAGAAACAGACTAAGAAACGACGTAAACTCCATGATCAAAACTGCAAAAAAGAATTTCATCAATGACAAAACTGAGGAAAACAAAAACAAACCACGTGAACTTTGGAAATTACTCAATAATCAACTAGGATGCAGTAAAAAACTTAAAACCAGATTCTCAAACATAAACATAAAAACGGACAACACGCTCATCACAGACAAGCTGGATGTAGCCAATTACTTAAACATTTTCTTCACAAACATAGCCACAACACTGGTAAACAAACTACCCTCCCACTCAGGGCTTTATGGGGTAGAACACATAGTAGCTTACTACAAAAACCTAGGGGTCCACAAGGACGACTTCAAGCTAGAAATGGTAACAACAGATGAGGTACTCAATAAACTGAGCGCCCTCCAACCTAACAAGGCCACTGGCCATGACAACATCCCCTCCAAATTCCTCAGAGACTCAGCAGCCGCCATCACCCCAATCATCACACACATAATAAACCTCTCCATAAAACAGGGACACGTCCCCAAGGACTTCAAAATTGCGAGGGTGACCCCTCTGCACAAAAAGGGCAGCAAATTAGACCCAGGCAACTACCGCCCTGTTTCTATTCTCACCTCCATCTCGAAAGTCATGGAAAAAAAAGTACTGATACTGGCAAATACTGCGGCATGGTCATGCTGGACCTACAAAAGGCCTTTGACACGGTCAATCACTCCATTCTGATTGACAAGCTAAAACAATTGGTTTTGATAGTCTATCAGTGAGCTGGATGCAATCCTACCTTGAGGGCAGGGAACAGATGGTGGAGGTAAACGGTACCCTATCCCCCCCTCTCACAGTGAGCTGTGGTGTTCCACAAGGAAGCATACTAGGACCGCTACTGTTCCTAATTTATGCAAATGACATGTCGTCAGCTTGTGACTGCAACTTGTTCCTGTTTGCGGACGACTCAGCCCTGCTGGTCTCTGACAAGAACAAGTTACAGGTTGAAAAAACCCTCAGCTCTGAACTAGGCAGAATCTGCATATGGCTCGCTGATAACAAACTATCATTACACATGGGCAAAACAGAGTCCATTCTCTTCGGTTCAAATAACAAACTCAGCAAGACCGACGGCTTCTCAGTTACAGTGGGTGACAATATTGTCACAAGGAAAGATGAAATTACCTACCTGGGTTCCATCCTAGAGGCTAATCTCTCCTGTGACAAAATGGCATCCAATGTAATAAAAAAAGTCAACCAACGAACTCGATTCTTGTACCGGATCTCCTCTCTGGTAAACAAGAATACCCTGAAGACTCTGGCAGGAGCACTCATTCAGGGGTACTACGACTATGCTTGCACCTCATGGTACCAAAGCACCTCAAAGGCGCTAAAAACAAAATTACAAACATCTCAAAACAAACTGGTCAGACTACTGCTTGACCTTACTCCTAGAACCCACCTCACTCCTGCCCACTTTGACAACCTAGGATGGCTTAGAGTAGATGACAGAGTACAGCAACTTGCAATGGGCCTGGTCTACAAGATACACTACACGACCAAGGTACCCATGTACATGGCAAAATACTTCCCAAAGGTCAGTGAATACCACGATCACAACACCAGAGGGAGCTCCACAAATCATGTTAAACCCAGATTCGGCTCAAATAAGGGACTAAACACGTTTCGCAATTATGCCACATCAATGTGGAACGCCCTACCCAAAGCTGTAAAGGAATGTGGATCACTACCCACTTTCAAAACCTCTCTCAAGAGACACCTACGGGAGACTGCAATGCAACACTGGCCCCTGTAAATATCCTAACCCAACCCCCTCCAATGTACAGTCATTTACCTAGTATGGTCTTGTCAATAGTCCAATGTACAATTTTGTTTGTTTGTACAGAGCCCCCCCCCCCCCCCCCCCCTCAATGTACAGTTTTGCTTGTTTATACAATGTGCCCCCCCCCCCCCCCCCACCCACCTCCAATGTAAATTACCCAGTATGGTTGTCAATATCCCAGTGTACCCAACCCCCCCCACCCAACCTCCTCCAATGTACAGTTTCTACGTCAAATGTATATACTCCCTTTTCTTGACTCCTTCTGTATCACAAACAGTACTGTATTTGCAAATCTGGTATGTCATAAATGTATAGATGTAGCAGTACTGACTATCTGTATGTCATGTATGTCATATATGTCCTGATGAATTGAAAATGGGGGACCCTGGTGTAAACAAGACGAAAGTCTTTCTCTGGTCTGCATCCCCTTAACAATTGTGTGTATTGAGCTGTACTGTATTGTACCCATTCTGCAATCTGTTAATAAAGTTTTCAATCAATCAATCAATTCAGCATGTGATTTTTAACCGCTCTTAAATTGCGTGTAGCAATGGTCTAAAATATTCCCGCCTCTGGTAGAAGAAGTCACATGCTGGTAGAATTTTGGCAGCACTTTTCTCAGATTAGCGCTATTGAAATCACCCACAACCACAATAGCAGCGTCAACGTTAGCTGCTTGGAGCTTGTTTACCTCGTTGTGGAGCTTGGAAAGCGCGTCGCCTGTGTTTGCTTGTGGTGGAATATACACTCCGATCAGAATGGCCGACGTTAATTCTCTCGGGAGAAAGAATGGCTGGCACTTGATGGATATATACTCCAGGTTTGGGGAGCAGTGGTTTGAAAGCTCCTTCACGTTGCCTGGATCACACCAATTGTTGTTCAACATGAAAGCTATTCCACCTTCCCGCTTTTTACCGGAATCTTCCTCTGTACGTTTGAATACTTGTTACAGTAATCCTTACAGTGACAGCTTATTCACACTCTTCCTCAGTGTTCCGGCAGTTGTTGACTTTCTTACAGTTGCATGCTTCGATACATGCCATGTGACTCTTCCTGAATAGAATAGAGTAGAAGATAATTAAAAGATTATAGCCAGCTCCCGTACAAGTATATTCGAACACATGATACAATTGTCCTTACAGTGATTTATTCTGTTCCTTCATTCCTTTTTTTCTCTCTGTTATAGGCATTATGTTCACAATTCTGTTAACGACAAACAGTCTAGAGTATACAGTCTTGCAGGTGGATGTAGAGATGTAGAGATCCAGCTTTCATGTAGAGATGCGTACATCGGATTCTGTCATAGTGAGCCAAGAGTAGAAGCAGCACATCTGTGTCACGCGCTGACACGACGATTGTTTCCACTGGAGCCTGGATGAGAAAATCAGACGTGTATCAGCTTCCTCATGGTCAGCACTCAGAGAGGAGACTTCAAGATCTGGATCTGTTGACTTGACAGTTGTCGCTTCAGCAAACCTCTCTGATACTACAACTACAGGTTCATCATCCGGGCTGTGCTCTATCAGGTGGTTTGAGAGTAGTTGAGCGATATCTGATTTGTTGTCTTCAAGGGCCATGAAGCTCGACCAATCGGCAGGAAGTGGAACAGACTTGTTTTTGATTTCACGACGTACTGGTCTGTGGCGCTGTTTGCGTTTCACCCTTGTGCCTGTTTTGATGGATTGGTCATGGTATCTGTCAAAGACGACATCTACTCTCTGGTATTTTGCTCCCATCTTCAACACGGTGTCAGTGAACTTGTTGGCATAGTCACCAAATGTTGTAGTGTCAGGTGGCTTTCCGAGTGCCATTACCAGAGCTTGGCCATCAATGACCAGGCAGCCGGGTCCCTGAAGGGTAAGATCTGCAGGGGTTTTAACTTGTTTCGTCAGTATATTTGCGAACACAGACTTGTTGGTGGAATGTAGACTCCCGTTGGTTGTGCCCAGAGATGGCGGGATGGGCATGAGCTCATGCTGGAGGATATTGTCAAGGTCTACCTTACGACCTGCTCTGTAAGCTGTGATGAGCCTTTGTAGAATCTGCCTATCCACTTTGATGGTGTTTTGCTTGTTCTTGGAAAGTTGCACAACTTCATACAAAGAGGCAAATGTCTTGGCTTTGTTCTTTCGAATGGGTGATTTCAGGTTCAGGTGCTGGTCACTATCTGGAGGTTCACACAAACGTTTGTCCACAAACATGTTCAGTTGTGCTTGTCCAAGGTGTTCTGCGCCAAGTATGGATTCTTGAATCTCCGGTGTGACTACATCCTTGTTGATGTATGTAAGAAAACTTACAAAAGCACATTTAATTCAGGTTTGTACCTTGTGTAGTCACACTTAACTCATTAAGCCCCACCATTTATATATCTTATATATCCAGATCTATAAGAGCTACTTGCATAAACTTGGTGCCTGAAGAAAGCTAAGACTTGGGGGATTCTAATGTTGGTGTCCTACACTGTACAGTTATTACCAAATTGCTGTCGTATTCCTGCAAACACTGAATAAATGTCATTTTTTTATCCTCACCTATACAAAGATTACAGTTAGACAGTCAAAAACACCCTGTTACTCATGGTTGCACCCCAGCTATATTCCTACTCTCTTCCTCCATATGTGCAGATGTTCTGTGCAAAGTTTCATGTCAGTAGAATAAAAACTGTGGGTTTAGCACCTGTTTTTGTGGAGAGAGGGCCTGGTGCTGGCGGCCATGTTGGATTTCTCAATTTTGAGGCCTTATTTGACATTTTTGAGCTTGGTATACAGCAAATTTGGATTCAGCACCCCTTAATACCCCTAGAAATGTTGTGTACCAAAAATAAACACAAAATGCCTTCAGCACTTTATACAAGCACATTTTCTGAAATTCTGCCTAGTCTATTAGCGGTAGACAGTATTTTGTTTCCTCCGCCGTGAAGTAGTGACTGAGGCTACGTTTAGACGAGCGTTTTGGGGTGGAATTCTGAACAGAAACCGCAAAAGTCATCTTGCGGTTTCACTTTTAATTTTGCCAAGCGTTTTGGGGTGGAATTCTCCGACTACGGAGCCCTGCTGTCACACGATTGGCGCATATGTCACATGACGTGCTGTGAAGACCCGCCCTACTCTGCCTCTGATTCGCAGACTGTGGATGGGGAATGTGATTGGACCAAAGCAGAGTCACTCAGACAGAGGGACCAGTCACGCCGCGGGACACATTCTTGTATTTAACCCTTTCACTGCCACACCACGTCACTCCCAAAAGAAAAACAGCTCAAAATGTATTTTTGACTGTCGAAAACGAAATAAAATACTGCATTCCGCCTGCATTATGAATTTATGATGAGATAGTAACGAAATAGTAATGCACAGCCACTTGGACAAGTAACTGCAATCAGATTACTGGCTTTTAAAGATTAACGCGTTAGATTACTATTTTCGGGGGAAAGTAATCAGATTACAATAACGCGTTACTTAGTAACGCGTTACTGGCATCACTGCTGTGGACATACCCACGGGCTTCCCCGTTACACTCACCTCCCTAAACTCACGCCCCTCAGGACATCCGGGTCACGGCACCACTGTGACGGCATCATACTGGGTCTGCGTTGTGTTTGATGTTAAATGAGAATGTCCCGAGGGGGAGTCGAACAGGGGGCTCCCGCGTCCGCAAGCGACGACACAGGCCGCTGCACTAAGAAGTGAATTCACTCCTAACTACCGTACCTATGCGTCTGTTAACCCTGTTATGGGGAAGTGAGTTTAATTTACCAGCCCGCACTGCCACGGTCACTCGTCAACACACCTGTTTCCATGACTGTGGACATACCCACGGGCTTCCCCGTTACATAGGCTTGTCTTCTGATACAGGCCTATGGTGCGACCAGCTCCTGGGGGCCGATATCAAGTTGCCTCATGTATTCATCAGCGTCTTTAGGCGAGCGTAACCCGGATCTTTTACCATCCTCCCCCAAGATGGAGAGAGAAGCTGGGTAACGAAGGCTGGGTTTAAGTTTTCTCCTGTAGAGCCTCTGCAGCACCTCTTTGTAAGGGACACGTAGGGAAATGCATAAATCCTCATAGAAAGACACTGGTTTGTCATTATATTTCAGTTTCCCCCATTGATTGCGTGCCTCTCTGATGATCGCGTCTCTTATTTCTGTTTTGCGCAGAGTAGCAATGATAACCCTTGTCTTGTTGCCTTTGGGGTCCTGTGTACCAATTCTATAACAATGGTCCACTAACGGCACTGTGGAGAGGATCTGTCTACCTAGAATTCCAGCTAACACTGTTGGAAATGTGTCGTCTGTGCAAATGACTGATTCATCCAATCCCACAATACGGACATTATATCTACGGTAGTGACGTTCGGTCTCGAGCCGCCTCTCCATTGCTTCCTCTTCGATGTCTTGTATTTTCTTCCGAAGCGCTTTGTCCACCTGTTGTATCTCCGCCGCTATCTCCGTGAACCCATCGTGAACAGTCTTCTTGTTCTCCTCGACTTTCAATGTGATTTCGAGCACAGTGTTCTCCACTGCAGTAATACGCCCGGCCTGATCTGCGGCCGCTATTTTAACCTCTTCGAATTTAGCATCGATGTGTAATTTGAAGTCGTCCATCCGCTCCTTTATCAGGATAGTCAGAGACCTGAAATCGGGTGGTGTATCCTCCCTGCTTGTATCAGTTGAGGTTGTAGGAGCGTTGGGAGTCACGGTGGAGTTGTTGGATATTTTCTTCTCAAATTCCACTGCTTTCTCTCTCACGGAGTTCGTCCCCGCTGGTACCGTTATATTGTCGTCTGCTGTCACCCTCTCGGGGCAAGTCGTCATCGGGACCGTTATATTATCAGCTACTGTCTCCCCAACGGGGCAAGTCAACATCGGTGTTGTTGTATTGGCGGCTGCTGTATCCCTCGATGAGCGTGTCACAGCTTGCTCCGTTGTACTGTCTCCTCCGTGTTTCTTTCCAGTCTCTTTCTTTTCCTTAGGTCCCATGTTGAATCTTTATTTCATTTGATATAGTTAGAAGAAGGTCTTATTTAATATATACGATGAGGTTTAAACTCATTAGTGTTGTACAAATAAGGTTTTTAATCGAAATTAACGTTGACGGGAGCGGAGCTTTGACCAAACGTGTCTGCTACATGTTGTTCTCAAACCGGAAGTCCGTCGAAGGCCTTTTGTAGGTTCAGCATCTGTGGTTGTGAGCTTCCCTCCATCCAGGATATATACAACGGACGGTGTGTCTGCAAAGCCTGCAGGATTATCAAAGACCCCAACCACAAACTGTTTCAGCTGATGCTGTCCGGCAAATGGTACCTGCTGCTGCCTCAATAGATTCCGACACAGTATTCCCCCCCAGGCTGCCAGACTTATGAACAGACAACACTATACTGTCTGCTTCTACCAGCCTGTAGTATTGTAATCTAGTGTTATTTTGTATCACTGTTTGCACACACTACACCCATGCTGTGCATGTGGTTGTTATGTTATAGTTGTTGACAGAGTCACCTGGGGAGCAAACAATAACTGTTCATGACGACAAGGTCTTCTTTAGCCTTAACCGGCGTTGTTGTGAAGGGCCAGATTAAACCGAATATATATATTTATTTATATATATATATTTAATTGTATTTGTATATTCTCTAATATTCCCTGATATCCCTTGTATATTCCTTGTACAATATGCATTGAATATCCATTCTAGCCTACTGAACATCCCATAATAGTCTCCATTCTACTATTGGTCGAGACCTTGGTGCCAGGCTGCCATACCCCTC
Organism: Notolepis coatsorum; assembly: GCF_963971535.1. NCBI lineage: Eukaryota > Metazoa > Chordata > Actinopteri > Aulopiformes > Paralepididae > Notolepis > Notolepis coatsorum. Next base: position 140,469,630 of record NC_140170.1, on the reverse strand, counting down.
AGACCCAGTTCAAACGTACCGCTCCACATGTACGAACAAGTCCTAGTTCCGCGTAGGAATCTGACTACCGCACCACTAATGGGACTATTTGTTCATAGTGCGTATATATACTGCGCTACTAAAGTAGGACTTCCTTTTCAGTCCAGTTTCTTACCCTCCAATAGAGTCACAGACGTAAAGCCTCCCCGCGACGCCACGTGTGGGAGTAAGGCCAAGTTCGCCTACCCTCGGTATTGAGACATCGTGTATATTAATATTTGAATAGTCATATTTGGCACTATATCGTCGAGTTGGACGTAGTCTATTAAGCTAATAATAGTCTGTTAATATATAGTGCTTCGTACGGTGAGAATACTACCGTAGTCAGTACCCCATCGTTTCGGGCAGAGAACTGGCTGCTTACCCAGGGTGGTTGACCCCACGTGAAGCTGCACCCGAGGAGCCCCAGAGCCGACGAGCGAGTGGACCTGTATACCGGATTATTCTACCGACGACAGCCCGCCTTCCCAGGCACGGATTATGCTTTGTATACATTGATTATTCCATGGATAAAGACCCCCGACACTGCCGTGTGTTGGAACCCCCCCCCCTGGAGAGGACGCAAGGTGAGGAGACGCTCTGCAAGACGAGGTCGCTTCACGTCTCTCCCCCGTGGACCGGAGAGAGCCGGCCCACAAAGAGTCCACCTGCTTTCATCTGTGGTCCAAGGATCGCCGGCGCATTGAACGGCACTACAGTGGGTTCACCTGGGATACCCTTGGCCGGATGAGGCAGCCGGATTCTACCCCCCCCCCCCCCCCTTCCTACTCCTGTCGGCTTACAAGCGACCGGATTAACCCCCCCTAGTGTGTCCAGTATATAATCATTAAAGTATCATTGCTGTTATTCCTTAAACTATTCCAGGTCGTATATGTACCACCTGCGCCTTCAGAGATTGGACATTCTCTATTGATATACCGACGAATACTCTTGCCATAAAAGTGCATACTAATTCCATTCATAAATGTGATTGATTTTATTAAGTGCTTGCTCTACACACCATCGCTGTGTAGAAATAAAGACCTATTTCTAATTCGTACATTTGTGTTGGATCCGTTTCATCTACGTGACAGTGTTCATCACTTTGCACTCATTACACCCACACTGTGATTATTACACTGTGATTACTGGATTGGAAATTAGTGCTATTTTATCGTTGCTTGTGCTGCTATTTGTATTGCTTTCTTTTTTGTCCTATTTTATGATGCTGCTGCAAGGCCAGTGAGATGCATCCAGCTGCAGCCCCGCAGAACCATACTGGGCTCCTCCCACTGCCACACTGTCAGGCCCCACACTGCCAGGCCACACGTTGTCAGGCCCCTCTCTCCCAATGGCTGATTTGGGTCACGTGACCGTCACAGGCCCCCTCTCTCCCAATGGCTGATTTGGGTCACGTGACCGTCACAGGCCCGCTCAGCAGCGCCACCCACCCAATGGCTGAATTGGAGTATTGCACTGTGCGGGATTGATTGATTGATTGATTATAAATTTTATCTCAGACCCCACGCTTTCCGGCCCCTCTCTCCCAATGACTGATTTGGGTCACGTGACCGTCACAGGCACGCTCAGCAGCGCCACCCACCCAATGGCTGAATTGGAGTATTGCACTGTGCGGGATTGATTGATTGATTGATTGAAAACTTTATTAACAGATTGCAGAATGGGTACAGTACAGTACAGCTCAGTGTAATAGTGTAATAGTGTGTAATAGTGTGTAATAGTGTGTAATAGTGTAATAGTGTGCTAGTGTAATAGTGTGCTAGTGTAATAGTGTAATAGTGTAATAGTGTGCTAGTGTGCTAGTGTAATAGTGTGTAATAGTGTAATAGTGTGTAATAGTGTGCTAGTGTAATAGTGTGTAATAGTGTAATAGTGTGCTAGTGTGCTAGTGTAATAGTGTAATAGTGTGTAATAGTGTGTAATAGTGTAATAGTGTGTAATAGTGTGCTAGTGTAATAGTGTAATAGTGTGTAATAGTGTGTAATAGTGTAATAGTGTGCTAGTGTAATAGTGTGTAATAGTGTGTAATAGTGTGTAATCGTGTAATAGTGTGTAATAGTGTAATAGTGTGTAATAGTGTGTAATAGTGTGCTAGTGTGCTAGTGTAATAGTGTAATAATGTAATAGTGTGCTAGTGTAATAGTGTAATAGTGTGTAATAGTGTGTAATAGTGTGTAATAGTGTGCTAGTGTAATAGTGTGTAATAGTGTGTAATAGTGTAATAGTGTGCTAGTGTAATAGTGTAATAGTGTGTAATAGTGTGTTATAGTGTAATAGTGTGTAATAGTGTGCTAGTGTAATAGTGTAATAGTGTGTAATAGTGTGTAATAGTGTAATAGTGTAATAGTGTGTAATAGTGTGCTAGTGTAATAGTGTAATAGTGTAATAGTGTGTAATAGTGTAATAGTGTGTAATAGTGTGTAATAGTGTAATAGTCTGTAATAGTGTGCTAGTGTAATAGTGTAGTGTGTAATAGTGTAATAGTGTGCTAGTGTAATAGTGTAATAGTGTGTAATAGTGTAATAGTGTAATAGTGTGTAATAGTGTGCTAGTGTAATAGTGTGTAATAGTGTGTAATAGTGTGCTAGTGTAATAGTGTAATAGTGTGTAATAGTGTAATAGTGTGCTAGTGTGCTAGTGTAATAGTGTGTAATAGTGTAATAGTGTAATATTGTGTAATAGTGTGCTAGTGTAATAGTGTAATAGTGTGTAATAGTGTGTAATAGTGTAATAGTGTGTAATAGTGTAATAGTGTGCTAGTGTAATAGTGTAATAGTGTAATAGTGTGCTATTACACTATTACACTATTACACACTATTACACACTATTGTAATAGTGTAATAGTGTGTAATAGTGTGTAATAGTGTAATAGTGTGTAATAGTGTGCTAGTGTAATAGTGTAATAGTGTGTAATAGTGTGTAATAGTGTAATATTATGGGGCATTATGGGGTAGAACACATAGTAGCATACTACAAGAACCTAGGGGTCCACAAAGACGACTTCAAACTGGAAATGGTAACAACAGATGAGGTACTCAAAAAACTGAATGAATTGAAAATGGGGGACCCTGATGTAAACAAGACGAAAGTCTTTCTCTGGTCTGCATCCCCTTAACAATTGTATGTATTGAGCTGTACTGTACTGTACCCATTCTGCAATCTGTTAATAAAGTTTTCAATCAATCAATCAATCAATAGTGTAATAGTGTGTAATAGTGTGCTAGTGTAATAGTGTAATAGTGTAATAGTGTGTAATAGTGTAATAGTGTGTAATAGTGTAATAGTGTGTAATAGTGTGCTAGTGTAATAGTGTAGTGTGTAATAGTGTAATAGTGTGCTAGTGTAATAGTGTAATAGTGTGTAATAGTGTGTAATAGTGTAATAGTGTAATAGTGTGTAATAGTGTGCTAGTGTAATAGTGTGTAATAGTGTAATCGTGTGCTAGTGTAATAGTGTAATAGTGTGTAATAGTGTGTAATAGTGTAATAGTGTAATAGTGTAATAGTGTGTAATAGTGTGCTAGTGTAATAGTGTAATAGTGTAATAGTGTGTAATAGTGTGTAATAGTGTAATGGTGTGTAATAGTGTAATAGTGTGCTAGTGTAATAGTGTAATAGTGTGCTATTACACTATTACACACTATTACACACTATTACACTATTACACTAGCACACTATTACACACTATTACACACTATTACACTATTACACACTATTACACTATTACACACTATTACATTATTACACTAGCACACTAGCACACTATTACACTATTACACACTATTACACTATTACACACTATTACACACTATTACACTATTACACTAGCACACTATTACACTATTACACACTATTACACTATTACACACTATTACACTATTACACTAGCACACTATTACACTATTACACTAGCACACTATTACACTATTACACACTATTACACTATTACACACTATTACACTATTACACACTATTACACACTATTACACTAGCACACTATTACACACTATTACACTATTACACACTATTACACTATTACACTAGCACACTATTACACACTATTACAATAGCACACTATTACACTATTACACACTATTACACTATTACACTATTACACACTATTACACTATTACACTATTACACACCATTACACACTATTACACTATTACACACTATTACACACTATTACACACTATTACACTATTACACTGAGCTGTACTGTACTGTACCCATTCTGCAATCTGTTAATAAAGTTTTAAATCAATCAATCAATCAATCCTGCACAGTGCAATACTCCAATTCAGCCATTGGGTGGGTGGCGCTGCTGAGCGGGCCTGTGGCGGTCACGTGACCCAATTCAGCCATTGGGAGAGAGGGGCCGGAAAGCGTGGGGTCTGAGATAAAGTTTTCAATCAATCAATCAATCAATCCCGCACAGTGCAATACTCCAATTCAGCCATCGGGTGGGTGGCGCTGCTGAGCGGGCCTGTGACGGTCACGTGACCCAATTCAGCCATTGGGAGAGAGGGGCCGGAAAGCGTGGGGTCAGAGATAAAGTTTTCAATCAATCAATCAATCAATCCCGCACAGTGCAATACTCCAATTCAGCCATTGGGTGGGTGGCGCTGCTGAGCGTGCCTGTGACGGTCACGTGACCCAAATCAGCCATTGGGAGAGAGGGGGCCTGTGACAGTCACGTGACCCAAATCAGTCATTGGGAGAGAGGGGCCGGAAGCGTGAACACTTTAGGCAACCAACTTGCGCTTCCGCGTTGCTCTGAATTGCTCTGATTGGCCGAGCGAGCGTAATGCGCATGAGCCGGGACGCGCTCCTCAGAGGCAGGAATAGAGGCTGAAAACCCACAGTTCTTGCCCGACTGATGGGAGAGTGACTACATGCGTGTTGTTGTAGCCACCGGGTAAATCGCGATTTTTTATTAGTTTGTCATGACAAACCAATTACATAATCCAACATATGTGTAAAGGCACAACATATTCCAGTTAACGGTATATATTTTTTAATGATTCGTTACGGCGCAATCAATACTTCCATGCGTTCGGGACCTCCATGTTTTGGGGGTATTCATCAGAAAAATCGGATCCGGGATTCGGCTCCCATCAGTCGGGCAAGAACTGCAGGTTTTCAGCCTCTCTCCTCTCTCCTGGAGCTTAAGGGGGAGCCGCGCACGGCCAATCAGAGAAACGCAGAAAACGCTCGGCCAATCAGAGAAACGCGGAAGCGCAAGTTGGTTGCCTAAAGTGTTCACGCGGGCCACAAAGCGTGGGGCCTGACAGTGTGGGGCCTGACTGTGTGGCAGTGGGAGGAACCCAGTATGGTTCTGCGGGGCTGCAGCTGGATACTAAGGCCAGTAGCCAAAAACAAAAGGAATTTCAATGAAGGTAGGCTACCGCTACAGTATAAGATGAGGTGACACTGACAATACAATCTAAATCTTTGCCTTACCCTATGGTAAAACATTTTTCCATAATACTGTTTTATCTGGACTAGTAGTTCATCAGTCCGTTTGCCATATCTCTGTCTAAACGCTTGGGGGTGTACGCGCCAACCATAATGTCCTACATAACATTGCCAACCATGTTTTGGGGAGTAAAGAGTTAACAACTATTTGGAGCGACCCTCCTACCCCCTTCACTAAACACTGTCTGCTTTGCACGGAGCACGGTTTTTGTCCGTGTCGCTCTGCGCTGGTAACTTATTCAGAAAGAATGGGTCGCAAGTGCCTTCTGCAACTTTTCTGTCTTCTCTTTTCGCCGCTGCTGGGCTCGCTGTAACTTATCGCGCTGGACATGCATGGATATAACGTTATAGAGGAGAAGCAAAAGCTCAACAATTCCAGTCGCACACGATGGATGCTCTTATTTGTTGTAGCTTACAACACGGGCAACGTTAGCGATGTAGTCTACTCCGTTCTGGCAGCCCGATAACGTAACTTCGCTGGCCAGTCTCCTTTCGCATGAACCACTAAAGGACTCAGTTTTGTAATTTCCAAAGATTCAGTATGAGAAAACCGAAAATAACCCGGATGGTTCTTGCCATGTGTTTGGGGTGTTTCATCGTGGTCATATTCTATTTTCATAGCAACCTGAAGCAAGGTGAGTTGAAATCCCATGGTTATAGGCTTGTTTGCTTACTATCTTTGTAATGGTTTAATTAATATCATATATAATTGATATGCCCAGAGTGATTTATTGGATTGGTTTGATGTTTCCAATAGACATATCACCACTGATGGACATAATTAGACACAATATACTTGACTTAATTTGAACCTTATGGGTATTTCACCTTTTCAAGAATACTAATAATAATAATGTAACAACCTCTGTTCGATAGACCAACTGTTATTTGTGTGTCCAAGAGGCATGTCCATCCCTGGTCCATCCATGTGTCATCATCATGCACTATTGTATCCTGCATCAGCACTGAAAAAGCAAAAAACAAAGTAATTCATTATAATAATAATGTTAATCATAGCGATAATCAACAATGATTCTCGCTCTCTCTCCGTTTATTCTCTGTCTGTATATTATACTGTGCCTTCATCACCGTATGTCTGTCAACAGCCTTCACTAAATGTTGGCCCTCCTGACCTGGCTCCTATCGGCTTTCCCTGTGGACTGTATTTAATTGAATGGAGGAACACTTTAATTACACAAACTTGATTAGTTCAGTGTTTCCTCTGCTATGTGTGGAGTAGGGTTGGGAGACCTTGCAGCTGGCAGAGGGGTGGGTTCCAGCTCCATGTAGGTCCTCTCTGCCACATACAATGGCCTCATTCAGACGCGCTCTGCGGATGCTATATCTTGAGCCAGTGGGCTTATATAGCCCATACTGTGAGGAGCGTTTTGGTTTCCCACTAAAAATGACATGCCAATTTGGATTTGGGTTGTCTGTTAGCTGGAGCTTCGCTTGTATGATTCGGATCATGTGTACCACTTCCTTCTGGGAAATAACTCCAATTAAGCGCTCACTTTTGCAAATCTGTTATGAGGAATCTTTGAGAACATGCAGGATGATACCATAATTCTACACAATTTAAGTCAAAAGGTATAGATATGTGATATATATATATATATATTGCACGTTGAAATCAAGTCTATAAGAGGTGCAAGTGTTATCTAGCACCGCTTTTAGGCCGTAGTTCATATACACTGTATGCTTCCTGAAAGCAGCCTCTGGGGATTCTGTGTGTATCTACACATACTCATCTAACCTGCTCACTTACTTGGAAGACATTTATTTAAATCAATATGAGATACACATGAATTGTGAATGCCACCTAGAACCAGGGAGCGAAATTAACTTTTTGACTCACCGGCCAGTGGCGGGTAGATGGGAAGAATCTACCCGCCAAGCATATTTCTTACCTGCCAACTTCTTTTTGATAAAAAAAAAAATTATTATTTTATATACATTTTTTTAAATAAAATATATATATTATAATAATCATACTTGTAGTTGTATTATCTGCGAGACATCGCCACCTCGCTGTCTGCAAACAGCTCCACTGTCTGTGTGTATACTCGAGTGGCCTCCAGCTCCAGCAAGGATTCTCCGGCGCTGCAGCTGGACCCTAAACTCTACATTCAGCATGAAAGGATTCTCCTGCGCTGCATGGGTCATTTTGTAACGGTAGCTAATGTTAGCTTACGGAGGTCCCTCTGACTAGACTAACGTCACGGTGACTGTCCGAGGCAATAGCCTCTGTTTACATGCAGCATACAGAAACAGGTGCGGGAGGGGTAGGAGGAGCAGTGCGTGGTGCGCTGCATGTCTGTGCTGAGACAGCGAGTGAGAACTCCGCAAAAAATTGGATCATGATTTTCGGTTTTCACATGACTATTTGATTGCCCGCCACACGGCGGGCAGACCTCTCAGTGGGAGTCGCCAAACGTAAAAACTGACCGCCAATGGCGCTTGGCGGGCTCTAGTTTCGCCCCCTGCCTAGAACTGTGATAAAGGTCACACTGCCTGAAGACAACGAAGCCATGGGAGAACTCCAGCGTCACACACCCTCACTTCTGAATCACATGCCCGGTCCTGTACAGTATCCACGCGCTGTTGACATTCGGGATAATATATCTACTTGGACGGTGGCAAGTGGCAACACTGTACCATCTGTTGCCCTGTCCCTGTCCCAGGAGACACAAAGGACCTTCTTGTGGGGAGTGATGCTGAAGTCGTGGCACATTCAGCCTTTTAGACACATGCCGCAGCTTTTCTACAAGCGAACCCCCCCCCCCCCCCCAGGAAACCAAAATGAGCACGAGTGAGGAAAACATAAATGCTTCCCTGGTAATATGTCGTCTTTGGAATGTCCATGGAATGACCAAAGTATGTTACATTTACAGCATTGAGTCAGAATCCCTCTATAAAATTACGCCTGCCGTCCCAAGAAGGACAGAGGTGGATGTTTTGGGACTTCACAAGACTGTGTTTCCCTGATTAATGTGATGCTGTGATGGCAGGAAATGGTAACAGTCGTGACACAGATCTGTAGTAGCATCTGCTTTGAATTAGCCCCAAGTGCTGCTGGTAATACAGGTCATCCTAGGTATTTATTCCTTACCAAAACCATTAAGAGATTGAAGTGGAAATGAGCCAGAGACTTATTGTTTGAGCTTCAGGGCAACTGCTATTATCACTGTGAACAGGCCTCCAGCTCATACCTTCCTTGTCTGGGCTTGAGTCAGGGGCACAGGGATCATAAAACTTAACATTTCTGCACACACGTGTCATTGGAACACCTGCTGCACTCTAAACACAAATATTCACTGCATCCTTCAGACCATTTTTGGACATGGCTGTGACTTCCTAGCAGAGCATAATTTGCGGGAGAGTGAAAACCAAGCTGAAATGGAGAAACTACTGATCATGTTTGCAACAAGAATTATTTATGCCTTCTGTCCAACATTGTCCAATTTCACATGGAACAAAACGTTGTAAAGCTTTATTATGATATTGCAGGGTTGCCAAGTAATAATAGGTTCTGCCTGTCAGATCACAGCCCGCCTGGGGGGGTGATCTGATGACAGCTTGTTGTGGCCCCACTGTTCCAACCTGTTCTCTTCTCTGCCAGCTGCATATTCATTTCAACACAGACCCCCAGGAGCTGATTATTCAGATTCCTCTGCTCGCTCAGACTGTTTGGTCTATAATTGGCTTCCATTGAACCCAGCTGCTATTCGCCGCCTCCACCACAGAAGAAATCCACGACAACAGGATTTGGTTCTCCCACAGAAAAATTAGACGATCCTGGGGACACATGCTTCCAATGTTAAAATTGCTCAATACAATCTTCACTCCACTTTCATTGCTCTTCAGAATGTCACTGTAAGATTTGTGGTTGGTTGACTGCTACTACTAAGACCTGCTAAGACCTTAACACTTTGAGTGCCAACAACGAGATTTCTCGTTAGTTCATGCCAACCGTTGAGTGCAAACGACGAGAGATCTAGTTTTTTTTTTAATTATCGATTTCCATTCATTTTTCATCAATCTAGCCTCACGTTACCAGTGGGGATCTGTCTGAACTCGAACAGGGAAAATACCGCCCCCTATCGTCTCCGGATGGTACTGCACCCCTTTGGATTGGATTGAATGAAAAAAAAGTCCTGCTTCCACATTTTACTTGTCGGGCATGTAACCGGAGACAATCGAAGTCATCGCAGACAACGAGAACAGCGGAGAATGTGTGTTTCCAGTACCCAGCGTTGGATCAATAAACACGATCGATATTTGGAATGGCGATTAGGAATTGGAATAATCTTTTTGGAGAACATCTGATCTGAGGTAAGGAATCTATAAGTACACATATTAGGGCTGACCCCTATTAATCGATTAGTCGACTAATCGGTCGAAAGGAGCCGTAGTCGACTGGCCAACCTCTTAGTCAAATATAATAAAAAAATAAAAAATAGAATTTAATTTTAAATTTTTTTATCATTCTTTCCAAAAGAAAAGAGGCCTAGAAGCGTGGCTAACGCTATTGGCACACATACCAGAGGCTAACTGCCTACGAAAACAGGCACAGAGGCACTGAAAGAGGATTTCACCCATCTAATGAACACACTAGACTAGACAAATATCAAGATGTATCCATCAGTGGACCAATTGCATGCTTTTGCAGAGGACAAGAAGCCTTCAGTCGACTCCTTCAGACATTAAGCACCCCCCACAGCCCAAATGGAATGATAATTTTATTTTTATTTTTTTAAATATTAGATTTTTTTATTTAATTTTTTTAAGTCGACCAATAGTCGACTAACGGCAAATGTTGGCCAATCCTAGTCGACCATCCAAATCCTTAGTTGGGGACAGCCCTAACACATATACTATCGATAATCTAGCGTTTATTTGAAAACGATTCATAAATAGGCCAAAAAAATGACAACGTGTTTTGTGTATTCCAGTAAATGGCGATTATCACAGAATCTTCTGAAATTTTCTGAAACTTTAAAAAACGAGCGTTTTTCAAAATGGTATCAAACGGAAATTAACCGATTAAAAAAAAAAAAAAAAAAAAAAAAAAAAAATAAAAACGACAATGTTGACTGCAAACAAGTCATTGATAAGCGACGGCCATATTAGACACATAGCCATAATTTAAGATATAGTTTATGCGTTCGCAAATATGAGAGCTCTGTCATTGACACCGGACCCGTGGCACTCAAAGTGTTAATGTTGCATTTACTTCATCCATAACATACTGCTGACTCTGCATTTCTAAGAAATTAACAATCAATGCTAAGGGAAGTGGAAGGTATTCACTGGCCAATAGCACTTCACTCATGATCGGCAGATTCGGCACATGACAAGCTTATGCAAAGTGTTCCCAAAGGAGTTTGGCAGGCAGTCAATCTGCCAATTAATGACTTAAAAACAATGGACAAGATCCAGGAAACCAGTGTGGGCAGACTGGGACATCTGCTGTTCTACTGCTGGAGCTGTCAGCGCAAACACTTTTAATTGCTTCTGGCTTGACAAATGCATGTTAGATCTCTGTAGCTGCTTGAACCTATGTGTCTGAGAAAGATTTAGGATGAATCTGCTAATGCCAAGTTCACACCACACGATTTTAGCCCTTGATTTTGTGCTCACCTACAGCTTTTTGGAGATCGCAGCCAAAAAGCCCCAGATCAGACAACACATGCAAGACGGCGCTTGATTGCATTGTGTGAATTGTTCCAAGATGCGGCCTGAGTGACTAGCAAATGCCCGTCAGATATCTAGCATGTTACAAATCTGGACCCCCTGTTGATGGGCTAGAGAGAGAGAGAGAGATTTATTAAACCATTCTGCCTAGTGCAATCTTTGATGACCCTGCCGTGTTATTAGTGTCTCTACTGTCATACATTCATTCATGATTTTAGGGACATTTTTAAAAGAGGATAGGTGGAGATCTGGGAAATAACCAGCCCATTACCAGAGTGCGGTTGACAAGTTCGCTTTGTTTTCCGCTAGCTTTTTTTCTCTCAGATAAAAAGAGAAAGTGCTAAAACCTTGCCTTGTGCTTTCTCCAGTGTATTCCTCTGAACAAAACGAATACCTCCATGACCAAAACCTGTGTACTGTAACTTCAATAATAATAATAATAATAAATTTGATTTAAAGAGAGAAGCGCCTTTCTCAGACTCGAGGACACTTTACAAAGAGAGAGAAGCTATATAAAAGAGGGTACAAAATATGAATATATATGTATAGTAAAAGGAAAAAAATTGAACAAATAAGATAAAAAAGGAAGTAAGGTGCTGTACAATTGGACGAAATGGTAGCAAGAAAAATTTACAAAAACCATGGGATCTGTGGCTTAAAAGAAAAGAGTCAGGGGGAAAGGGGGTGGGCTACTTGGGAGCAGGGCCGTGTTGCGTGAAGGCAAGTGTGAACACGTGTGTTTTACTGTTTTTAGGTGTGTTTTGAAGACACTTCACATGTGTTTTCATGACAAAATGCAGTTTGGAGACTCCTGGTGGAGATCTTGTAGTGTGTAAAACCGCCATCACTGATCAGTCATGTAGTCTGAAACCACAACGACGTCACAATGACTTCAAGATCCCAGATTGAGTTGTGTAGTGTGAACAGCACAGTGATTGAGTTGTGTGAACAGCACAGTGATCGAGTTGGGTTAACGGCACAGTGATCGAGTTGTGTAGTGTGAACAGCACAGTGATCGAGTTGTGTAGTGTGAACAGCACAGTGATCGAGTTGTGTAGTGTGAACAGCACAGTGATCGAGTTGTGTAGTGTGAACAGCACAGTGATCGAGTTGTGTAGTGTGAACAGCACAGTGATCGAGTTGTGTAGTGTGAACAGCACAGTGATCGAGTTGTGTAGTGTGAACAGCACAGTGCGCATATGTAAAGTATTATAGGTGTGTAGGCTGCTTAACACACTGGACACTCCTCCTCGTTAAACAGAAGCCGCTGCCGTACCCACGCGCCGCTGCATGTGAGTTGACACCCTTCACACACACGTTTGTGGTCCGCGGATCAAGCTCTCCTCTCCACAGTGCGTCTCTCAGTAAAGCTGCCCTTTGGCTGGTGAGGCTGTGGAAGAGGGAAGGAGGGGGGGGACCTGTCTCCCTGGTGGGAGCTCCACACAGAGCTCCGTTTATGACCCGGGACAGGAGGAACACTCATTGGCCTTTCTATATTTTGCGTTTCCTAAGCCGTGGGCTCTTTACGAGCTAAGCACAGTGCTGAAGAGAGGGGAGAGCAGCATTGGGTCCAGAGAAGTGTGTACACTCTGTCTCCAGCTAGGGTGAGGGCCAGTGAACCCCTTAAGATGGTGCATGGCTTTTCCTTGTTTCATTGTTTGCATTTTTGTCACCCTTGAGTGACTTTTATTTGGAGTGGACCGTAGCCCGTCTCGTCCCTCATGCCTTGCAGATTGACTTCCAACAGTTAACTTATTTATTCAGTCAAAATGTGTTTGTCTTGTCTGGTATTTTTTTAAATAATGCAACATGTTAACTGTAAATGTCCACGGTTGCTGAGTGATTTTGCATATTAGAAGGGACACAATACACTCATTCAACCCAATGAATTCAACCAGTCATATTCTGCCAGCACTATTTTCCAGATCACATTTCAGACTTTACCTGTGCTCAGGGAAGTGAGACACTGGGGACATCTTTTTGTGATTTAAATGGCCTGTTATTTCAGTAACCGGAAGCAACGTGATCCACCCGTCAAATGATTCTTAGCAACTGAAAGTTCCCACGTGATTAACCCCTTACAAGAAATATCATGTTCTTTGATCATGATATCACAGTTTAAATCGGATTATACCATGGTATTATTTGAGTACAAAATTGCATGGTGACTAGGGCTGGGCGATATGGCCTAAATATGATATCACGATATTTTCTGACCTTTCGGCGATACACGATACACATCACAATGTTTTTCTTTTTTTCCCCAAACAATTCATTATGAGGCTTACCAAGACAGTATTTGAGTTTGCAAGCTAACATTAAAGACAAAATAAAATACCCATGCATTTAGCATTTTTATATTATATATTAGATTTAGATTATTGGATTATTAGATTATATATTGCATATATTTAGCAACGAGATATTATATGATTTAGATATGAAATATGATTAATTGAAAATGGGGGACCCTGATGTAAACAAGACGACAGTCTTTCTCTGGTCTGCATCCCCTTAACAATTGTATGTATTGAGCTGTACTGTACCCATTCTGCAATATGTTAATAAAGTTTTAAATCAATCAATCAATCAATCAATCAATCAATCAATCAATCAATCAATCAATCAATAGCATTTTAGCATTTTTATGAAACTACTGTATATTTGTATGTCTCTAAATGTTTTGATGAATTGAAAATGGAGGACCCTTATGTAAAAAAGCCGAAAGTCTTTTTCTGGTCTTCATCCTCCAGTCCACTGTTGTTGTATTGAGCTGTACTGTATTGTACCCATTCTGCAATCGTTAATAACGTTTTCATTCATTCAATCATTCAGCCGGCAACAGAATAATTTTGATTGACAGTCGAGTCTGCCAATTACGTCACACCGCTTGCACCCGCCCTGCTGCTGTTCTTAGCACCAATCGGCAAGCGCTATGCGTTTTTTACTTTCCTGAAAGTCCTCCATTGATTTTGACGAGAGCTCAGCTCAACGACAACAACAACAACAACAGCTCCCCGCGGCTGACGAATGATTACCAGCGCACCGCAGCATGACTAAACGAGGCATAATGATTTTACTGCAACGAATGTTATAATAAAAGCCTTTCCATACATCTGTCTGATTGAAAACTTTATTAACAGACCGCAGAATGGGCACGCACAACTCAGCACGGGCTGAGATATGAACAGTAAATTAATGCTTGCTATCTATGTCGTCATCAGACTATGTTGCTATGTTTGGGTAAATACGCTGATGTTATTGAACGTGTAACTATATAACGTTAATGCCACAAAACGAATGCCTTTGTTAATAATAAGTAGTGTGGCAACCCCAGGCCACCCCTGGGCTTGGTGATTGATGGGCGTTACGTGGCGACCCAATGGCTGGGCGCTGCCCATGCTTCCGGACGCACCTGTCGCTAGAGAACCATCAGGAGTGATTATCGAATCACGGCGTGGTGCGCCTGTTGGGGAGGGGGGACTTAACGGAGCCTCCTCTCAGTCCCCCGTAGCAGCGCAAGGCTAGAGCCATATGAAATCCGCGATCACGGAATCGCGGACGGAATCGCGGAATTGAGCAATAAAAATGGAATCAACTGTAAAAAATAAAAATAAAAATAATATTATACGTTTTCTTTTTTTTTTTTTTTTTTTAAATGTTGTGGGACTTGTACAGCACTTTGTTCAACTTTGTCAGTGCTGTAAAGTTTAAACCTTTTTAAATCTTAGACAAACAAAACACTTTGCTTTCATGAAATATTGTAAGCCGTCATTTGAGGCTTTATAAAAGCAGCACAATGAACACAAATCTGTCAGTGCCGAGTCCGACCTCATCTTAAATAACAAACAGCATTGCTTGTTGTAATTAACAAAGGGAGGCAGAGTTGATTTAGCAAAAAATATATATATATCATTTATATTTTTTAATAAACAAATTTTATTTTCATATTCGAATCCCATGCCCATCGAACGAAGCTTCGAAGTATTTAAGACAGCCCTATTAAATGGACTGTTATATCTTATTAAATTGTGGACATTTATTCATTCCCACTTATTAGACACTATTTCTGATGGTAAAATGAGCGTACAAAGCAAAATACAGAATTCTGAAATATTAAAACTGAAAACGGAATTTGGAAAAAAATAAAATGGAATTTGGAAAAAAATAAAAACGGATTTCATATGGCTCTACGCAAGGCGAGAGGCCACAGAGCGGAAACGCCGCCCGGCCGACAGATTAACGCCAACAAGCTATTATTATTTAATAGGAAATAAAGAGTATGATTTTGGGAACTGCAACCTGTCTGTGTGTTGTTTATTCTGCCACCCCTACACCTGGAATTGCCACAGTAGTAACTTTGATGCAGTAGTGTGTGTGTGGGGGCGGTGTTGTTCAAAAGTTTGAACGGGTGTGGACCAGATTGATGCGACACAATCCTCTTGGGCAAAACATCACGATATCCACGATACGTTAAAAAAGTGTATCGTTAATGAACTGTACCCGATATTTATATAATATCGTCATATCGCCCAGCGGCCCCAGCCCTAGGTGATACACAACTTTTACCATGGTAGTATGTAGAAAAAAGCAGGAAGCCGGACCAGCACTCTCAGGTTTCAACAATTTTAATCGCAGCCGGATACAACAGACAGTTAGTATGACCATGGTCATTTATTTATACAATTGCCAGTACTATGCTAAAACTAAAATTGCCATCAAACTACCATGATCGTTTTGTTTTTGCAAGGAATGTAACAATGTGAGGGTGACCTTTGCAGTGTATTCATTAATTAATTCACAGTTCTTACTGCCGTTTTGGGAGTGGCTGTATTTGGCACTCACTGGCAGTTTCCATAAGGAAGTGGTAATGTGTTTACAGGCTGAAATAAATCAGAGTACTGTAGCACTATACACCACAGAAGGCCCTCACACATTGGTCCTTCAGGACAGGGGACAAAACGTTGTCCTCACAACTCAGATTCAGATCTCCCTCAGCTATGCTGTTGGATCTCTGTCTAGCCCTAGAATGGCTGGTATTCCATATATTGCACGTTTTCCATATAGAATAGAAATCCTTTAATAATCCTGAGGGAAATTCGGCACTACAGATCGCTCACATTGAACAACAATAAACATTTAGGTAGTCAATAGGACTAAAATAAGAATAAGAATATAATAATATTAAAAATAAGAATAAAATAGAATAAAGAATAAAATATGGTCCAGGATATACATTCTGGTATGTATATCCCGGACCGTATTTGATTCTTTATTCTATTTAATTCTTATTTTTAATATTACTATATATAGCCATAGAACACCCCATGTAATTTGTTGGGGGGATTCACCTTTTGATCTTTTGTCGCTAATTTGTGTTTATTCACCCAATAATGAATTGCTGTGACTGGCGGTCAGCTCTCATCATATACTATCAAATTCCTTTGAATGTTCTGGCAGAAAACTTTTTTTATTTTCATGTGATTCATGCGACGGGATGGCAATAACAGCAGCACAGATGAGCCAGGTGCGTTTACAATTGCCTAATTGCCCCCACCATATTTGTCATGTGATTCATACTGCTGTTTGCCATCCCATCGTATTTTATGTCAGAACTTTCAAAGGAATTTGATGGTATATGACAAGAACTGACCACTAGTCACAGCAATTAATAAACACAGAATTATAATGCAACAGGGGTGAATCCCCCCAACAAATTACATGGAGTGTTCTATGGTTGTATATGGAATACATGCAATGTAAATGTCTAGAAAGCTGGAATTTGAGCTGATTGATTTATTGATTGAACATTTTATTAACAGATTGCAGAATGGGTACAATACACACATTTAACAGGGCCAGTTTCTAATTGCAGCCTCCCGTAGGTGCTCTTTGAAAGCAGTTTTGAAGGTGGGTAGGGAGGGATTCACATTATTTTACGGCTGTGGGTAGGGCGTTCCACGTTGTTGTGGCATAATTGCGAAACGTGTTTAGTCCCTTGTTTGAGCCGAATCTGGGTTGAACATGATTTGTGGAACTACCATTTGACCCAATGAGTTTGACCCAATGAGTATGTGATCCAAATCTGAGCAGATCGATTGATTGATTGATTTGCAGATCACTCAAACAACTGTCAGTTTGTCACTTTGTGATTGTGTTACAAAAGCAAATTGAACTAGAAAAGTGCTCAGTGGAGCACAAATTTCCACCAGGCAGCAGCATAGACTAATGAAAGCAGATCTCCCCTGGCCCCATGAAGCAGGGCTGGAGTAATGACAGTGATGGATGTTAAACCCCAACCGGAAGTCTTAACCACTAGGTGGCCAGGGATTAAAGTGCTCCGTCTTGAGATGGATTTCCGTCAATTTGATTCGGAGTCGTGACGGCTTTTCCGTCAATGGGCTACCTGGTATAATATGATTTGTAGCCATCAGCGGCTTCAAACATGATGAATAATGGAATTTTTTTCTACCGCGGCCGCTTCCAAGCAGAGTCATTGGTGTTTGGGTGTGCATTGTGCGGACTGATATTGACGAACAATAATGGACGCAGGCCACGCAGTGACTCGATTAAATAAAAATATACAGTGGAGGTTAAAATACGAATATGACTTTCCCTGAAAAATAAAGTTCAGTCAGGAGATGTTTTTTTACATGACGCACAACCGCGGGATTGACTTTACCATATATCATAGGCTGATATACGCTACATTCTCTTTATATAAATGTTACAGGACAAAAGTAATAGATTTAATCACTTTTATTCTTTTAAACTTGGTCTAATCGACCTTCAGCATACATAGACAATGAACAGGCAGATCCAGTAGCAGGAACGCATTCACATCATTAGGCTATGTCAGAAAACACATGTGCACAAATCCTGCATTAGGCCTACTTTAGCGGACAAACCCCAAACCAAACAAAACTATTTCTCACACGTTGAACTACCTCTGATACTCATCGGAGACCATATGAGCGTGGAAACTTGATTACCGTTTAGCTAGTAATGCTATACGCATGGACGCGCGCATACGGAGGTAGATAAAAGCATGAGAAATAAATGGAGATGGGCTTGGCTCTACGAAACGGGATATGATAACAAGTTAAATTTTTAGTTCATGGTGCAAAAAACTAAAAGTCAGATGTGTGTTTTTGCAACGTATGCCACAGGAAATTTCAGTATGGCAGTAATGTGAAAAGGGTGCTAGCTCGCCATCAATCAGAAGCTAGCCACAAGATTCGCATTCACGCTCTCCAGCACACAGCCTCCCTGCCTGGCGCGACAACCACAACAGTAGGGTCTATAGTCACAGTCGGGACAGTAGGCGCTACAACACCGTGGTCTATAGTCACAGTCAGGACAGTAGGCTACAACACAGTGGTATATAGTCAGTCAGGACAGTAGGCTACAACACAGTGGTCTATAGTCACAGTCAGGACAGTAGGCTACAACACTGGTATATAGTCAGTCAGGACAGTAAGCTCTACAATCAAGACAGTAGGCTACAACAGGGAAACTTTTCAGGCCGTGACCCCCAAATAACGGTGTCAGAGAGCCGCGACCCCCACTACTATAAAAAAAAAAGTATAATAAAAAAAAAAAAAAAAATTATAAATGGTTGAAACATGCAAACGCTCAAATGCACACACACTAATAAGCAGTGATGCCAGTAACGCATTACTAAGTAACGCGTTATTGTAATCTGATTACTTTTCCCCGAAAATAGTAATCTAACGCGTTAATCTTTAAAAGCCAGTAATCTGATTGCAGTTACTTGTCCAAGTGGCTGTGCATTACTATTTCGTTACTATCTCATCATAAATTCATAATGCAGGCGGAATGCAGTATTTTATTTCGTTTTCGACAGTCAAAAATACATTTTGAGCTGTTTTTCTTTTGGGAGTGACGTGGTGTGGCAGTGAAAGGGTTAAATACAAGAATGTGTCCCACGGCGTGACTGGTCCCTCTGTCTGTGAGTGACTCTGCTTTGGTACAATCACATTCCCCATCCACAGTCTGCGAATCAGAGGCAGAGTAGGGCGGGTCTTCACAGCACGTCATGTGACATATGCGCCAATCGTGTGACAGCAGGGCTCCGTCGTCGGAGAATTCCACCCCAAAACGCTTGGCAAAATTAAAAGTGAAACCGCAAGATGACTTTTGCGGTTTCTGTTCAGAATTCCACCCCAAAACGCTCGTCTAAACGTAGCCTCAGTCACTACTTCACGGCGGAGGAAACAAAATACTGTCTACCGCTAAAAACAGCACATCCAATTGCATTGAAAGCATCTGGAATCACAACACTAGCCGACGCTTCGACTAGGTACAGGAGGGTTGATGGTGGCAGAGCAAAAGCTCTTATTTGCCAGATTTACAGTTAATTTACATGTTAAAGAGAGACTGATTGTATGTTTATAGAGAGACATTTATAAAAACAATTTAATAGTTACAGTTGATATAATTGAATAGTTCAGCCTGCATTTGTTAGATGTGATACACTGGTTTTGTAAAACCACTGGCTGGCTGCTCTAATGCTGTGAGCATCATAGACTGTTGCTTTACCATACTTGATGGTACAGAAGCTGAAGCACTAGTTTAACAATTTACGTTATGTGCAGAGAAACAAGTTAAAAATAATTTATGCACTTTCAATAAAGCGTTTAAAAAAAAAACTGTTGGGGGAACGACGACGACTTCGTAACCTAGTTACTTTCAAAGTAACTAAGGCCCCGTTTAGACGGAAACGCTAGCAGGTGAATCCGCAAAAATATTTTTTCGGATGTGCCTTTCGTTTATACGGAAACGGCGTTTTTACGGGGTGAAACCGCAAAAAAGTGAGACTACCTTCCAGGGTGGAATTCCTAGAAACGCAAAAGCTTTGCGCTCTCGTCTAAACTGTTAAAACGTATAAATCTGATAAAACGATGACGAAAGGTTTGTCACGGCTCTGGTCGCGCGTACTGCTTACGTCACAGGTAGCAGGTATGCGCCAGTAGCCGAGACGTAAACAAAGCAAGTATGTCTGACTTATATCAACGGAGATCACCTGAAGGATACATTGGCAGTACTTTTAACCCTTTCACTGCCACACGACAGAAGGTTACCCCTTTACTATCACACAACCGGCTGTCGTGTGGCAGTGAAAGGGTTAAATACACAAGAATCTGTCCCGCGGCGTGAGTGGACCCACTGTCTGTGAGTGACTCTGCTTTGGTGCAATCACATTCCCCATCCACAGTCTGCGAATCAGAGGCAGAGTAGGGCGGGTCTTCACAGCACGTCATGTGACATATGCGCCAATCGTGTGACAGCGGGTCTCCGTCGTTACAGCGTCGTCTGCACGGAGAATTCCACTCCAAAACGCTCGTCTAAACGTAAAATTCAAAGTGAAACCGCAAGATGACTTTTGCGGTTTCTGTTCACAAAACGCTCGTCTAAACGGGGCCTAAGTTACTCTGATAATCAAGTAATCAGTAAAGTAACTTAGATTACTTTTTAAAGGAGTAATCAGTAATCAGTAATCAGATTACTTTTACAAGTAATCTGTGGCATCACTGCTAATAAGCATTGGCGGCTTTTAACCAGGGCCGGACTGGGGAAATCATTCAGGCCAGGAAATATAGTGTAAAATATAGCCCCAGTCAGGCCACTTTTTAAGCAGGGGGTCTGGGGGTCCCCCACCAGGAATTTTTTTGTTACAAAGACTTAATTTCCTGCATTCTGGTGCAGGATTTTTTTTATTTGTACCCTTTAAATGCCAGTGTTTGTGATGGCATCACAAATTATTGTTAAAAAACAGGCTAGCATATGTATGATTAGCAACAACACAGATTTTTATGGATTTTCAGTTTTTTTGTAATTGAAAAAAAAAATCTTTTCAACTTCAGCCCTGATCATAACACCACATATTCATTTTATAATTCTAACCCTTTAAATGCCAGTGTGTGTGATGGCATATATTTGCAATATATCAAATGCAAAGTAGATTTTTCTGGGGGGGATTATTACAGGCTAGCTAGCATGTGTCAATGATTAGCAGTTTTTTGTAAGGGTCCCGCCTGTAAGGGCCCCGCCTTTTTTGTAAGGGTCCTGCCTCCACCAATCACATGCACACGCCTCCACCAATCACACCCTTTGTGTGTGTGTGAGAGCAAGAGAGAGAGAGAGAGAGATAGTTCTCCAACTTGTGTGAGTTGCAGTGATCTCCTGGTTGTTCCCCACCTAGGTTATCTAACTCAGGGGTTCCCAAAGTCGGGGTCACGACCCACAGGATTTATTTTTTTGCAGTCAGGCCACTGAACTTAGGGTGTGTTCACATCTGAAAGTCCAGGGATAGTCCGGACTTTCTAATTTGTTTACAAATTAGATCCGCACCAAATGTGAAAATGATACATTGTTTAATTTTGGTCTGCGTTCACACTACCCTGTTTGGTGCGGATCTAATTTGTAAACAAAGGACATGCTGTCGCATCTATTGGACTAGTCTATAGCACTCACAAACGTAATCAGTTGCCGGCAGCGTAATGAGAGAGATACTATTATGAGCACGGGCCGGCGCTAGTCGACTAGAGAGGAGAGGAGAGGAGAGGAGAGGAGAGGAGGGGGGAGGAGAGAAGAGAAGAGAGAGAGAGAGAGAGAGAGAGAGAGAGAGAGAGAGAGAGAGAGAGAGAGAGAGAGAGAGAGAGAGAGAGAGAGAGAGAGAGAGAGAGAGAGAGAGAGAGAGAGAGAGAGAGAGAGAGAGAGAGAGAGAGAGAGAGAGAGAGAGAGAGAGAGAGAGAGAGAGAGAGAGAGAGAGAGAGAGAGAGAGAGAGAGAGAGACCTTTCCTTCCTGCGTAAGCTTTTTTTTTTCTTTATCTGAGAGAATGTCCGCGAGTTTGGGGGTCCGCGCGCGGCGCGAGTCTAGAGTAGAGAGAGAGAGAGGAAGAGAGAGACTGCGTCTAGAGAGGAGAGAGAGAGAGGGAGGAAGAGAGAGACTGTCCGCGTGCGGCGCCAGTCTAGAGAGGAGTAGGCTACTTTATTTGCTTCCTGGATTAGGTACTATAGTTCGATTGAAACGAACCGAGTCCCAACTTTTCAAGAGGACCATGGTTCGGTTGTTTGGTCCTCATTATAGTTCGGTTTGCGTTCATACCTCTACAAACCAAACAGACTATCGATCTAAAGGGACCATGGTCCACTTAAAGGGACCATGGTCCACTTAAAGTGGACCAAACAGAGTAGGTGTGAACGCGCCCTTAGAAGCAGGCCAGGACGCGTGAACACTTAAGGTAACGCGTTTGTGCTTCCGCATTGCTCTGATTGGCCAGCGCTCTCCCTTCGTGAATCGCAGCAGCTCTACGCACCGAGCGTAGACGCGTCACTCGTTGCAGGTTCTCCAGAAAAACACAAAGCCGCCATCTTTAATGTGTCACATAGGTCGCATAGGTAATATTAATAGGTTGCCGCGGCATTATGCATTCGTAATCCCCCCTACATAATAACCATGCAGGTTAATCAGCAGGTTAATCAGCAAAGGTTAATAATAATAACCATGCAGGTTAATTAGCAACGCTCGCACAATACCTAGCTTAATAATAAGTAGGCAATTGGCACAAGTGTAAATTATACATTCGTCACTCAGTTTTAACATCGACGGTTAGCTCAACTCGTTCGTCAGCTTGCTGTGGAGCCTATGGTCAGTTGGTGACAAGTTCGAATTACTTCAATTCTTTATTTTTATCTATTAATTTATCATCTCTCTATATAAACATAACTAGCTATTCATATCAATCGAAATAACGTTCATCTCCGCGAGCCTTCAGAGCTGCTCTTATTTGTAAATAGAAGAAAAAGGAGTTTTCATTGTTCAAGAGTGGATATGTTGCAGAAAAAGAATTGAAGTGATTCGAACTTGTCACCAACTGACCATAGGCTCCACAGCAAGCTGACGAACGAGTTGAGCTAACCATCGATGTTAAAACTGAGTGACGAATGTAGTGGGGAGTGTAAACAGTGATTCAACCCCCCTCAATGTACAGTGATTCAAACCCATAACGTTATGAATAAAATGCGAAATAACAGCATATAACGTTATGAATAAAACGCGAAATAACAGCATATAACGTTATGTTATATAACGTTTATGAGTGAATCTGGTAGTTGTTTTGATAAATATGTACATTCCGCCGATTAACATTACATTTCCGCGAGTAGGTCGCTTAACATTACAAGGCTCGCTTGCGTTACGGGCGTGCGGGCGAAACACTGGCATTTAAAGGGTACAAATAAAAAAATTCCTGCACCAGAATGCAGGAAATGAAGTCTTTGTAACAAGAAATGTCCTGGTGGTGGACCCCAGACCCCCTGCTTAAAAAGTGGCCTGACTGGGGCTATATTTTGCGCTATATTTCCTGGCCTGAATGATTTCCCCAGTCCGGCCCTGGTTAAAAGCCTCCAATGCTTATTAGTGTGTGTGCGTTTGAACGTGTGCATGTTTCAACCATACATTTCCATTTATAAAAAAAATAAAAAATAAAATAAAGTAATTTATTTTAGATTTCTTTTTACCTCCTATAATAGTGGGGGTCGCGGCTCTCTGACCCCGTTATTTTTGGGTCGCGGCCTGAAAAGTTTGGGAACCCCTGATCTAACTATTGCGCTGGTGCAACTAGAAACACTGGCCTGGCCTGCTTCTAAGTTCAGTGGCCTGACTGCATAAAAAAAATATATATATATATATATAAATTATATATATATATTTTTTTTGACATTTTCTTTCTTTTCTTTTTAATCATCTGGCGACCCCCCCCCCCCCCCCCCCCCCCCCGCGGCGACCCCGACTTTGGGAACCCCTGCGCTACAACACAGTGGTATATAGTCATATAGTCACAGTCAGGACAGTAGGCTCTACAACACAGTGGTCTATAGTCACAGTCAGGACGGTAGGCGCTACAACACAGTGGTATATAGTCACAGTCAGGACAGTAGGCTGAGGCTCTACAACACTGGTCTACAGTCACAGTCAGGACAGTAGGCTACAACACAGTGGTATATAGTCACAGTCAGGACAGTAGGCTCTACAACACAGTGGTCTATAGTCACATTCAGGACAGTAGGCTACAACACAGTGGTCTATAGTCACAGTCAGGACACTAGGCTACAACACAGTGGTCTATAGTCCAAAGACTAGAGGAACCTCTAGATGCAGAAGACTTGTGGATTAAGTACAAGACACATACATTTGAAATCTATATTTTATGTTATGTGTGCATAAAACCCAGAATTAGGAGTTTTCTGTATGTAAGCTGCACTTTCTTTGTTTGTAAAATTGCATTATGTACTATTAAAGCACTGTTTTCCTTGTTTAGTTCCTTGTTCAAGTCATAAGCTTGTTCAGTTGTCACAATGTAAATAAAAACGTGCACTGAAAAGTTACAGTATGTAGATTTGTATGACAAAGTCAGAGTCAACTAGGCCTGCCACGATAACACATTTTGCTGGGCGATTAATTGCCCCCGAAAATATCGCGATAAGCGATATTATTGCGACCGGTTAGAGATTATTTTTTTTAGAAATGTATTTCCCAAAACTTTTATTTTGAAGCCCACCGCTCCGTCTTTTCCGGTGTTTTAGACTTTTATTTTGAAGCCCACCGACCGGACCGGAAGTATTGTTGTGATTATCCTAGCAGAACCTATGAGCCGACAACTTGTCTCGTCCGGTTCTGTGTTTTTGAGCTAATGATAAAACAAATATTGAGATTGTTGGTGAACAACTAACTTTAGATTAGTTTTAACGTTAGCTACTAACGTTAGATGCAGCTACTACAGGCAATCAACGATGAGGAGGAAGCGTCAAAGCAGTATATAATAGAATAGCTGTGGTGCGTAGGCACTGCAGCACGACTCGAAACTACCTACTACGTTATAATAAATGAATTCATGTTTAACTTGTCCCCGTGTCCAGTCCTTTGACTAGCCCCACCCGTTCATTGTAAACAATGATGCATGTAATTGTATTAACGTTATTCTGTGTTGTAGCTATGCTATACGTTGTATTTCGTTTGTTAGCTATTTAGCTAATGTTGTTAGCATTGAATGAGAATCAACACTCGATCTTTCATCTTTATTTAGCAGTCCAGTTTCTCCGGGCAGTAGCGAGTAACTACTTGGGTCTAAAAATAGCTAACGTTACACTATAAATAACGCTACTTGGTTAAAAGGAGCAACACTATTGAGAAATGTAGTTAAGCTATGTGGCGTTGCCCCACGGAGCTCCTGTGCTGTGCTCTGTAGTAAAGCCAGCGGCCCGCCTCCCAACACGGACAGTGACTGACAAGGGGCACTGGTTCCGCCTCATTAAAACAAACGTGCAAATAGCAATTAATCGCGCCCGTCAAAATCATTGCATTAATTTTAATTATCGCGGCAATTAATCGATTTATTGCTTATCGCGGCAGGCCTAGAGTCAACCCTTGCAAAAAGTATCAGTTTATTTAATGAATTGAAAACGGCATTGATATTACGTAAAAGCAAACTGGCAATAGAAAAGATGTTCAAAATAATCTAGTTCCCTTAAAACGCTAATCCTATAAAAAAATATATACAGTGGAGGTTAAAATAAGAATATGACTTGGCCTGAAAAAAGTTCAGTCAGGAGATTTCTTTTGCTTTAATCCCTGGGTGGCACACTGGTTCCCAGCACAAAGCAGAGCTGGGGTAAACAGGAAGTGAGTGACCGAAGAGGCACAGGCAGAATCGTTCTTACCATCTAGTGTTAGCATGCTAATGCTAAAAACTATATTTGGAAAGTGGTCATTGGGTTTGTCGATCAGTGTGTTTGTCTGTGTGGTTGTTAGCATTAGCATGCTAATGCATACACAGGAAACAGGAAGTGAGTGACAGAGGAAGAGCCATGGGAAGAATCGTTCTTACCATCTAGCATTATCATGCTAATGCTAATAACTGTAATTGGAGAGCGGTCAGTGTGTTTGTCTATGTCAGGGGTTCCCAAAGTGGAGCCGCCGCAGGGGCGGGGGTCGCCAGCTGATTAAAAAAAAAAAAAAAAAAAAAAAAAAAAAAATCAAATGTTTTTATTTTTTTTATGCAGTCAGGCCACTGAACTTAGAAGCAGGCCAGGCCAGTGTTTCTAGTTGCAGCAGCGCAATAGTTAGATAACCTAGGTGGGGAACAACCAGGAGATCACTGCAACTCACAAGTTGGAGAACTATCTCTCTCTCTCTCTCTTGCTCTCACACACACACAAAGGGAGCCGCATGTGATTGGTGGAGGCGGGACCCTTACAAAAAACTGTTGTTGCTAATCATTGACACACATGCTAGCCTGTAATAATCCCCCCCAGAAAAATCTACTTTGCATTTGATATATTGCAAATATATGCCATCACACACACTGGCATTTAAAGGGTTAGAATTATAAAATGAATATGTGGTGTTATGATCAGGGCTGAAGTTGAATAAAAGATTGTATTATTTTCAATCTGACATTACAAAAAAACAGAAAATCCATTCAAATCAGTGTTGTTGCTAATCATCATATGCTAGCCTGTTTTTTAACAATAATTTTTGATGCCATCACAAACACTGGCATTTAAAGGGTACAAATAATGCAGGAAATGAAGTCTTTGTAACAAGAAATTTCATGGTGGGGGACCCCCAGACCCCCTGCTTAAAAAGTGGCCTGACTGGGGCTATATTTTGCACTATATTTCCTGGCCTGAATGATTTCCCCAGTCCGGCCCTGGTTAAAAGCCTCCAATGCTTATTAGTGTGTGTGCGTTTGAACGTGTGCATGTTTCAACCATACATTTCCATTTATTAAAAAAAAAAAAAAAAAAAAAAAAAAAATTTTTTTTATTATTTTCTTCTTTATTTACCTCCTATAATAGTGGGGGTCGCGGCTGAGAAGTTTGGGAACCCCTGGTCTATGTCATAGGACATAGGTATATCAATGACTATAGGTTCACACAATGGCAGCTGACCGGGAGAAGTGGAAACGCTCTGTGAAGGCCTTATGTGCCACTAGGCACGAAGTGGATATGTAACATAGGTTCACGATGACATGTCGTAAACAGGTGCCAGATAACTGATTACCAGTGAACCTGTGTGATATTGCCCTCTTGATTTCCAAAAGGTGTAACGTTGTCATAGGGCTGGGCGATATGGAAAAAAATCTTATCGCGATAACGATATGATAATGTAATGTTATCATATTTCTCGATATCGATAATTATCGAATTGTTATAAGTATAATTTTTTGTATGTTTATTTTGCAGCAATTCTTTGTCATTGCCGCCATCTTTAGTGTTACATCCTGTTAGATCCTGATCAATCTGGCCAGTATCACGTCTTCTTGTGTTATCCTCTCTCCATCCAATTCCTCTGCGTTGTGTACTTTTAATGGTCCTGACGTCTTATATACTGGCTGAATACAATCCTTATCTCTCCCCGTTTAGTACGATCCGCAAAACCATAATAATTCTCCACCTCCGTAAGAATTCAACACTCCGACCCAGCGTAATACCTTATGAGGAAAAGAGTTGTTTATTGATATAAACAGAAACCTCAGCTCAGATGTTAACAGATTGTATTGTCCTTGAAGAGTCTATTCTAATGATCTTTCGGTGTGTTCAGTCTATTGTCCCTCTGCTATTCAGTCCAAAAGTGGTCAGGCCTGGTCGTCAGCCAAGACCATCCTCGTGGTAGCCGAAGCTAATGATGATGTGGCATCCTTCCTCCCCCCCTCCGTGATGAGAGGAGAGAGAGTCTCTTCTGGTTTCTTCCCTCTTAGTCTCAGTCAGATTTTAGTCTGCCCTACCCGGAACCACTGTCAGCTTTATAGGATCTTCGTCATGGCAACGATAGCCCCCGCCCCTCTCCTGGTTGTCAGGCGACGCGCTGTCATGACAACCGCGTTTAACCTTTACACACATCAAAATGCAGTTTTCTACTGTTTTCATTAAGGATGTCACCCCCCTCCCTCGCTCTATGGGCCCACACTAGCTCTTATCAATGTGTTCTTACAAGGAATTCAAAACATTCTCTCGCTGGCAGTGTGCTGCTCCCAATCACCCTCTTCTAAGGCAAACCATGCACATTTCGATCTCTCTGACCCGGCACCGTTTTAGCTGTGGTCATCTCCCCCCAATCTATACATCACATACATTGAATAAACCCTGTTTTCTCTCAATCCCCTCACACTCCAGTTCTCAGGCTGCAGCTGGTTTAAAAGCTAAAGTAAACCGGCTTCTCTGCTGGCTGTGGCTCCAGGGGAGTTGAACAGTTCTGGCTCTGCTAGTTTATTTTCGATCTTTTGGCGCTTTTTTGGTGGACAAACCACAGCACATGTGCACCGTGACTCGTGACTGGAGTCTAGTTCTGCTAGCACACATAGCCTACTGTGTACAGACGGTTTCAAACTGTATTTTAAATTAGAAAGCAAACAAAATAAATGGACAAGAGAAAAATAAATCTCAATTTGGTCAGTATTGTCATTTGGACAAGCAAAGCCATTACTTTAAGTTGCAGGCAAGAAAGACAAGTCTGTCCACTGTCTCTGTCTCTGTTTTAAAACTGCCCTGTTGCAGGTCACAAAAGAAAAAAAAAAAAAACATATTCGATATCGATTATTAAAATATATCGCGATATTTATCGTTATATCGCCCAGCCCTACGTTGTCATACTGAATATGTATTTCAATGAGTATGTTAAAATGACATTAATGATGGAAATGTATTCAAATAAAATACTTGTCGTTGACAGATCAGAAACATATTCCATAATTCAGGTCCTTGGCCTGCTGTCAGCCTAGGTGTAACGTTTCATCCAAATCGACCCTCTAGTTTGCAAGATTAGCTGCGGACAGATAGAATCACGCACAGACAGACAAGACACATGCAGCCGATTACATGATATTCCCCCAGGCTTCTGCCTGGTGGAGATAACTATATCTGTAACAAACAAATCTCACAAACACCGCTTCACCAGAGAAACTTGCCAGACTGAACTTTTCTTTCAGTGAAAGAGCCAGGTGAGGGCCAGAATGCAGAACCTCCACTTCGGTCCACGATCTAGAAGCGACTGCAACACTTTACTTTCATTTCAGCAATTGTCATTCAATTGGTATCTTGGCACATGTGCTGGCCGAGAGTCTTAGGACTGTGTGGCAGGGGCTATATTTAATGTAAGCGTGACAACTATTCAATCTGGATTCTTTTTTGGCACGAAGTTGCTGAGATGTAGCCAGCAAACAGCTGTTGGCTTGGTTGAGGGTGGCTGGGCAGCAGATGGCCCCAAGTTAAGCCGATATTGTGTAATACTGAAGTAGGTAACCTCTCAGCCACTCCTCCTTTCGGTCAGCCTGGCAGTGCGTGTGCTTACTTTGCCCCGAGTTACATTGTGCTGCAATCTAACTGCCAAGACCAGCATGGTGATTTAATAGGGCATTGGGTCACTGCAGGCCCTCAGAGCAGCTTCACTGTGTGGCTTGGCAGACTCTACACGTGTCTGGAACTCTATTGGAGACGTTTGACAGCATTCTTCCATGAGAGATTAATGGGCTTTTTTTTTTATAGTAGTGGAAATGCTGTCTCAGGCACTGCTTCAGGATCTCCCATGGAATATGGTTTATGTAGTTCTCATGCTCACCAAACCCATGCTTTGTGACTGTGGACACAATTCTGGTTGAAGCCCTTTACTAGGAGATAGGGCTGCAACTAATGACTAATTTGGTAGTCGACTAATCTGTAGATTATTTTTTCGATTAGTCGACTAATCGAAAACCAATTTTTTTTTTAACTACCTATCTTTGTGAAAGTGGCTTCTCAGCTCTGGTCCAGCTGAAGACAGAGCAGAGGAACAGATTGGACATTGAGCATGACCTCAGAGTTGCTTGTCTACCATCACCCCAGACTTTGAGACTCTTGTCAGGACCAAACAACAACATCATAACATGATGATCCCATAGCAAATTAAAATAATGACTCATGAAACATTTGAATTTGGATCTTAAGCCACTTTAAATGAAAATGTATTTGAAGAACAATACAGCAATCACTCATAACAAGATAAATAAATTAAATAATACAAATTAAAGTGGAAGTGTACTTTAACACTTTGATTGCCTAAGGTTAAATTCATGATATACCATCCGTTGCCAGCTCTATTTAACATGGAGAAGTTCCCCTTCTTTGCAGGGCTATAACTTTTTAAATTCTATTGCTAGATTGCCATTATTAGGGCCCATTCAAGGTCCTATATGTATTGTTCATGGTGTAGCAACGTTAAACTTTTTCATTCACATATTCATACTAAAATATGATCTAAAGTATAAGTATGTTTTCATCTCTTTCTGCAGCTTTCTCCAGAACGTGATTTATAGCCCCAAATACATTATATTGATGATGAAATACAGTTTGGTAGGAATCTGTGCGAGATAAAAAATTTCAATTGGACGTACTTCTAGAAGTTTCTACGTATCATCTGATATTGACCGGATGGGCGGGGGATCGTTTATAATTCCGTGGGCAACGTTTTACCATTCATCTAATGTGGGTCAAATGTTCATCATAGCAGTTAGTGTCGAACACGGTAATATTACACGCTAAAACTCACCCCAGTCTCCGCGGGCCGTTGGGCGATCAGCGTGGGGTAGACAGTTTTCCATTTTGGGATGTTGAAATACCCGGTCCATTTCCAGGTTGTATAATAATATATACGTCCAAATCATGTTGTTTTTTCGAGTTATTTGCAGCGATCGATGTTCACTGTGTGAAGACTGAGTCTCTCTAACATTAGCGAGTGCCCGGACCACATATGGAGTGAGTCCTGCCGGGTTAAAGGTAACATCCGTTTTTTCGATCTGCCGATCGGCCACCAGATGGCGGTCTTGAACCGCTAGAGGATTGAGAGGAGATCACACTTGTGTCTCAGGGCCCCGGAAAGGAAATATGATTCCGATCACAGATTTTTGAAATATTGATATCAAAGACGAGTTACGGCGTCTTCGGCAACTTGAGCATGGCGGGGAAGGACGCCTAAACTCGTCATTTGGCAACTAAAGTGTTAAATAACTTAAAAAATTATAATAAAAAAGAAAAATAACTAGCAGCATCTGCCCCCAGCACCGCGGCTGATGGGGCTGTAACTTGGTCCAGGACTAGGAGGGTGACGTGGAACAGCTGTAAGGGGAGAGGGGGATGAGTCAGATCAGACAGACTTCTAGGTCTTTTGTTTGCTGTGTGTGAGAGGAGTCCGTGTGTGTATGTGTGTATGTGTGTGTGTCTTACTCTGATCGCTGTGTGAGTGAGAGGAGTGTGTGTACTGTGTAATTTGTGTGTGTGTCTTACTCTGATCGCTGTGTGAGTGAGAGGTGTGTACTGTGTAATTTGTGTATGTGTGTGTGTCTTACTCTGATCGCTGTGTGTGAGTGAGAGGAGTGTGAATGTGTGTGTGTCTTACTCTGATTGCTGTGTGTGAGAGAGAGGAGTGTGAATGTGTGTGTGTCTTACTCTGATCGCTGTGTGTGAGTGAGAGGAGTGTGTATGTGTGTGTGTCTTACTCTGATCGCTGTGTGTGAGTGAGAGGAGTGTGTATGTGTGTGTCTTACTCTGATCGCTGTGTGTGAGTGAGAGGAGTGCGTGTGTAATGTATTGTGTGTCTAGTCTGATCATCATCTCCTGCAGGGGAACAATGTTTTCAATGTCCAAAATTTGCTATGGGATCATCATGTTATGATGTTGTCTGGAACCCTGAGAAGCCACTCTCACAAAGATAGGTAGTGCACAAAAAAAAAAAAAAAAAATTAAATACGTTTTTTTTTAATGACTAATCGACGCAACAATTTCTCGTCGACGATTTTTTATAATCGACGTCGTCGATTATGTCGACTAATCGTTGCAGCCCTACTAGGAGAGAAATACTTCACCATAAGATAAAGGTGATCACTCACATAATTGCTTTGTATTTATCAACCTGCTAAAATACTTTCACTCCCTATGTTGTATCCTTTGCTTACTCAGTAGTTTACTATAATCTGACAGTTACCTGTACTGTATTTTTGTCTGCTTTGGATTCTGAAGACATAGTTTATAGACATGCTGCTGCTTCCGCTCTAAAGCCTTCAGTTTATTTCATTTTTATTTCGGATATTGGACACATAACAATGGTTATCACCAACGTTTTACCAGCTGCTATTGCAGCATTGTCCAATTGTCCAAAAAGGGCTAGGGAGAAGCACTAGGGCTAGGCTTGTCGGGCCCTACCCCTGAAGACTAGGGCTGTCTTAAATACTTTGAAGCTTCGAAGCTTCGTTCGATGGCACAAGCTTCGAACAAAAAAAAATCGAAGTAAAAAAAAAAATTATTAAAAAATGTTTGCCTCCAAAATCTTGCGCCTTCATTCCAATGAAACGAAAGTAAGCGGCGCCTCGACTCCACCTCTCTACAACAAGCACGTGGAGATTATCTGTGTTGAAAACAACAAGGACATGTGCAGCAGACATGTCGACGAAGAAGTCATCAGACGTGTGGTTACACTTTAAAATATGCAAAGACAATGCCCAAAAAGAAGTGGAGAAGTGATCACTGCAAAGAGTGAACTGGATGACTTTTTAAAAGACAGAACCAAAACGGATAAAGGTGGACCGCTGGGCTGGTGGAGAATAAATGCGCACTGTTACAAAGGATCAGATTAAACCGAATATATATATTTATTTATTGATATATATTGCATAGTATTTGTATATCGTTTGATATCCCTTGTATATTCCTTGTACATATACACGGAATATCCCTTTAGTCCAGCCCATAATATTTCATTCTCCTATTGGACAGTGGTCCACCGGCGCCAGGGACCGGCCCCCGGAGCCAAGTTCAAAGTCACCGACACGACATGTCTGTACTTGCCCCGGCCCTGCCCAGGGATACGGCGACAGAAATGAGAGTGGCACTATTTGTTCACCGTGCGTATAAATACGGCGCAGGTGAATGTAGAAGACCCTTAGCCCCTTACCTCCGTACCCTTCGTGCATTTAGTATGTTACCGATAAGTTGAAGCCTCACCCACGATACAACGTGCGGTGAAGTATGGCCTGTTTGGCCTCAGAATAGAGCATCGAGACCGCGTGCGAATTAGTAACTGAATTGTCAGAGTTTGGCGCTATACCGTCGAGTGCGACATATTTCTATTGAGTCTTTAATAGTCTATTTGTGTATAGTGTATCGTGCGGTTAGAATTCTATAGTGACCAGCATCTCCAACGCTTTCTCGTATTAGCTAGAGTTCTTATCCAGGCTGGGCCGACCGCATGGCGCTTTCACCCGAGGAGACCTAGGCGAGAACCGTATGGACCTGTACACTGGATTAATCTACCCGACGACTACATAGCCCTTTGCGGCTGGAATATATTTGCTTTGGTCCTATGATTTATGGAGCGGATAATCGCCGACGCCTGCACGTGTTGGATTTACCCCGAGAGGAGTCAAGTCGAGTCGGCGCTCAGAGAGCCTGAGGCCGCCTAGCTTTCTTCACTGTAGAGCTACAGTCTACAAGAGAACCAAGCTGTATTCGTCTGTGGATCAAGAGACTACTGCACCGGCTTCTGTACCTGAAGTCTCCCTAGTCATCGTTGACCAGACGTCCTACTACCGACAGATCTTCTACCCCCCCTGCTGGCTTACAACCAGTGGGAACCCTTTCCAGTATATCCCGCTATTACTAGTGTACCATAGATATAATTCCCTAAGATTCAGGTTGTATAATTACCTCCTGCGTAACCAGAGAATGGACATTCGTTATTGATTTGCCTACGCATACTCCTTTGCCTTACAAGTGCATTCAAAGAATAATGTAAAGTATCCTATGTACCTTTTGCTCCATTAAATACTTGATTAATACCTTTGACTGGAACCGATTTCATTGTGGGAAGTGTTCATCATATTCATATATCGTGTACTGTATGGCCAGTAATTAAAGTACATAAAGCGGTAGTGGTTTAATGATACCATACTTATCAATACAGTCAGGGAATTGTACCCCTCAGTTACAATTGGTCCTTCGAGCCGGAGGGTAACTAGTGTAATATTAATATAGTGGTATTAATATTGAAATGGCCTATGATGAACACTCCACAAAACAGTCCTCCTAAAGTAGATCGCCCGCAGCGTAGACGGCAGCCACCTCAGTACTTAGAGGATTACGTTGCCAGTATACTACCTAGCCTTCTACAGACGGTAAACGCGGAAAAAGTAGAAAGTAAAATTATGTCCGACCCTATCAACCAGGCTACCCCGCCAACAGAGGCCCTAGTGGGTTCTAATGTAACTGACCAAGCTCACGGTAGGGACCAGGAGGGAACTGACACGACTTTACCCCCCGCCAAGACCGAAGAAGTAGTCCCCGGAGAGCTCCAGGAGAAAGACAACCCTCCAGAGATGGAACTCTGCCCGGTACAAGAAGAGGAGAGCGCCCAGGAGATAGAGCTCCAGGACTCCCCGCAGGAGAACGCATCTCCAACGAGTACTGCCAGGAGCGGATCACCTCAACCAGCGTCTTCCCCCAGCGAGGCGGACAAGATGCTGGCACAGGCGTTCCTCGCCAGCCTAGCAGCCTCAACAGAGCGCGATCGACTCCAAGCACAGACACTTAGTGAGCGCGAACATTCTTCCATGGAAAGAGAACGCCTCCAAGCGCAGCAACGGAGCGACGAAGATCGTATACGTCTAGAGATTAGTCGCCTTCAGACGGAAGAGAATATGGTAAGAGACCACGCCGAAGCCCAGCGCGCCGCCGCCGAAGCCCAGCGCGCCGCTGCCGGTGCCCAAAGAGAAGCAGAGCGCGACATCGCTCTCACCAAGCGAGAAGCAGAGCGCGACATCGCTCTCACCAAGCGCGAAGCCGAGCGCGACCGACTACAAGCGCAGCTAATGGAGCAGCTGATCGCCAGGGCAACACCCCCTCCCTCCGCACGGGGTTCCAGGGCCTCGTCAAGACACGGGTCAAGGGCACCCTCCCCTAACCGATCAAGCGACCCTGAGCCCGACCACCAGAGAGAGCCTATACCCCCCTCCGAACTCCTTCCCCGACCGGTCCCAGTGAGACCCAGCTACAAGGAAGGAACGGTATACACCGCGGAGAGGCTAAATAGACGACTACAGGATCTAGAGGACCTGACAGAGGAAGAAGAAGAGGGAGAGGAGGAGAGTCAAGCCCGACAGCAGCACAGTACTCCACAGGACCAGGAGGTCCAGTACATCCCAGGCTCTACCCCCGCGGCTCTGCGCTACAGACCCCCGACTCAATTCACGGGTGAGATTGACGCACGACCAGTCCCGAGGAATAGCACCTGGATACGCGGGCCATGGTACCCTGCCGGTACCAGCCCACCGAGAGGCGTAAGAGGAGACTCGCCTAGGAGGCCTCTCTTCCAACGCTCACCGATGTGCCAGCCATCTACGGCATCATACATTGGCACACCGACGTTTCCAGACTTCACCCATGAGAACAGAGCACAGTACACGGAGCTACGGATGTGCTTAGAGACAATGATGGCTGATGTAGCTGATGAACGCCACAAGTATGCTATCCTATTGAAGCACCTCAAGGTGCCCCGAGCGCACAATATAGCGCTGGCCTATGCCACCTCTACTACCCCATACACAGCGGCTCTAGCAGCACTCGACCAAAGATATGGACGCATATGGGACTACGTAATACAAGAGATAAGGCATATTGACCGCCTACCCCCAGCAACAGACAATCGCTCACTAGACGGCCTGTCTATCAAGGTACAATCCCTGGTAGGGATGCTGGGGGCGCAACGAGAAAAGGGTATGCACGAACTATACGCAAACTCTAATGTCGAGAGGATTTTAGAGAAGCTTCCGCCCGCCCGACAAGAGCGCTTCAGGCGGCAAAGAGACCACCGTGATCCTAACGGTCCCGAGCCATCCCTCCTAGACCTAGCCGACTTCCTGGCGAGAGAAGTCAGCAGCCTGCGATTGGATACGTTCGTGCGGAGCACACCAAGCTCCAGAGAGGGACCTAGGAGAGCAAACGATGGCCGAAGATTGGTGACTGTCATGCACCAATCAGAACCAGTACCGAGCAGCAAGAACCACAGTACCCCCTCGATGAAAGAGAAGTGGAAGATGGTGTGCCCGTACTGCGAGAAAGAACACTGGTTGTCACAATGTGACACATTCAAGAAGATGACCGCCGACGAAGTGGGTCAATGGATAAAGTCCAACCGACGCTGTTACCGATGTGCGCGCAGTCACATGGCAGCCGAGTGCCGCTTAAAGAAGAGGTGTAGTCGGTGTGACGGAGCCCACCTAGATGTCCTACACGACAGTAACAGAAGAAAGCCCGCACCCTCAAGCAGCACAAAGGCAAGTGTTATGTACATTGACCCCGCCAGCAGCGGGGGCGCCCGAGTGCTCTTAAAGGTGGTCCGCGTAACACTGAGTTACCAAGACAAGGTCATGGACACTTACGCCGTCCTTGACGACGGGTCAGAGAAGACCCTTCTCCTCGCATCCGCTGCGGCCCAGCTGGGGCTGCGGGGGAGCGAAAACCAGATGACGATTCGGACAATAAGAAGAGATCTAAAGACGATAAAGGGCGAGAATGTCTCCTTCACTATCGCAGCAAGCGGGCAGCCAGAGAGACGGTATAGGATTACTAATGCTTTCACCAGCCAAGAAATAGGCCTGTCGCAGTACACCTACCCCATCGCCAAGCTGATGGATAAATATGTGCACCTGCGTCAACTACCTATCCCGCTCATAGACGGTGCCACCCCGACCCTGCTGATAGGCTCCGACCATGCAGACCTCATAGTCCCGATAGACCGGGTCCACACAGGGCCCAGAGGCTGTCCTGCAGCAGTCGAGACCCGCCTAGGATGGACATTACAAGGCCCCCTCGCTAAGTCTCTTAACCGAACAGCAGCCACTAGCTGCCTCCACTCCAGAGTGACAGAAGAAGACACCACCCTCCTACAGCATGTCGAGAGGCTATGGACACTAGAGACAATGCCCTTTAAGAACGAAAAGAAAGACATTCGTTCCAAGGAAGACATTTACGCCATAGCACTCCTCGAGCAAGGGACAAAGAGAGTCAAAGTCAACGGAGTGATGAGATACGCAACTCCACTCCTGAGGCGAGAGGGTATGCCCACCTTCCACGCCCCAAAAGAAGCGACGGAGCGGTATCTATTGAACACAGAGCGGCGCCTAGCCAGAGACCCCGCTCAAGAGACTGTGTACCGCGCTGAGATTAACAAGCTAATCACAGCGGGACACATAAAGAAAATTGACATTAAAGAGGCCGATCAGACGACCGAATCATGGTACGTGCCGCACCACAAAGTCCACCACAACGGCAAGGATCGTATTATGTTCAACTGCAGCTACCAGATCGGATCACAAAATCTGAATAAAGAGCTCTTGCCCGGCCCAACACTCGGCCCCTCCCTACTAGGCGTGTTACTACGTTTCCGCCAGGACAAGGTGGCCATCAGCGGCGACATCAAACGGATGTTCCTGCAGGTGAGACTAGTGGAGGAGGACAAGCCCCTGCTGCGGTTCCTATGGAGAGAGAGGATCGGGGATGAGCAACCAGCCATCTATCAATGGGAAGTCCTCCCTTTCGGAACCACATGCAGCCCATGCTGTGCTACGTTTGCACTGCAAAAACACGTCGCAGAGGACCCAGCAGCTGATGAAGAGGTCCGAAAAAGTGTAGAAAATAGTTTCTACGTGGACAACTGTCTGCAAAGCGTCTCGACGCCTGAAGAAGCCGAGGCCCTTCTACTCAAGCTCCGCGCCTCCCTGATCAAAGGCGGCTTTGATCTCAGGCAGTGGGCCAGCAGCGACCCGCAAGTATTGTGCAGCCTCTCCCCCGAGGACAAGGCAGCAAGCAGCGAGACCTGGATGGCGACCATCCCAGGAGAAGCCCAAGAAATGACATTAGGACTAGTCTGGCGCTTCAAAACAGACTCGCTCCATTATAAACACACACCCCTGACCAAGGAGCAGGGAAGGTCGACTGCACTACCGACCACCAGACGGAGTGTATACAGAACACTCGCCAGACAATATGACCCGTTGGGATGTATTCTACCTTACACCACCAGGGCAAAGATGATTGTAAGAGCGTTATGGGACAAGGACCAGGGCTGGGACGACCCCATACCCGAACACCTTGCATCCACATGGAGAGAGTGGGAGACGGAACTCAGCTCACTCCCAGGTGTTAACATACGCCGCAGCTACTTCCCACCCACAGTGAGGCCGGAGACGTGCCAGATGGACCTGCACGTCTTCAGCGACGCCTCCGAAGTAGCCTACGGCTCGGTGGCCTACTTGCGCGCCCGAGAGGAGGGAGGAGAAATACATACTGCTTTCATCCTGGCCCGCTCAAGAATAGCCCCACGAAAGCAACAATCTATCCCGCGTCTAGAGCTCTGCGCAGCCCTAGCAGGAGCGCACCTCGCCACGTTAATCCAACGTGAACTCACCATTCCGGTGCAAAGAACAATCTTGTGGTCAGACTCCACGACAGTACTCACATGGATCCGGTCTGATTCGTGCAGATACAAGGTCTTCGTGGGAGTCAGAGTCACAGAGATTCAAGAGTTAACAGAAGTAGCAAGCTGGAGGTATGTGGACACAAAACACAACCCAGCTGACGTCATCACCCGGGGAATGTCCCTGGATGACCTCACCCGTCACAACCCATACAGTGACGGACCAGAGTTTCTCAAGCTCCCGGAAGAAGAGTGGCCTACACCCACCCCACGGGAGGCGAGTAAAGAGGAGGCCGAAAACAAGAAATCTGTGTTCTGTGGATTGAACACACTCGTCTCCACAGACCCCGACATAGACGATTGCCTCACCCTAGAGAGTGCGCAGCTAAAGACATTTCTGTGGCACCACCCAGAGGTTCAGCCCACTACTGACATTTCAGCAGCTGACTACGAAGAAGCAGAACTTCTTCTACTACAACAAGCCCAGAGAGACTCGTTCCCCGATGAGCTAGACTGTCTACAGGGAGCAAAGCCCGTCCCATCAGACAGCAGACTGCTCCACCTAGCACCCGAGAGCGACGCCCATAGTCTCATCAGAGTGGGTGGTCGTCTGCGGAGAGCCCCAGACTTACCGGATGACGTCAAGTACCCGATAGTCTTGAACAGCCGACACAAGGTCACAGAGCTGATCATAAAGAAATACGACGAGGATGTGCACCACGCAGGGGCAGAGAGAGTCTTCGCGGAGATCAGACGTCGTTATTGGATACTGCAAGGGAGAGAAGCAGTGCGGCGCTTCCAGCGAACCTGTCTAGACTGTCGTAAGTGGCGAGCGCAGCCCAGTATACCCCGGATGGCTGACCTACCTCCCTGTCGCCTCCGACTCGGCGACAAGCCTTTTCACTCCACCGGTATGGACTGTTTCCGCCCGCTGTATATAAAGAAAGGAAGAGGAACCGAGAAGCGGTGGGGTATTGTATTCAAATGCATGACCACCCGAGCGATGCATATAGAACTCCTTCCAACCATGAGCACAGACTCATTCCTTATGGCCTTCCGAAGATTCACATCGCGGAAAGGCAAACCGTCTATATTGTTGTCTGATCACGGGACAAACTTCAAAGGCGGAGAAAGAGAGCTGAGAGAGAGCTTCCAAGCTATGGGCCCAGAACTTAAGACCCACCTCGCTCCATCCCAGATTGACTTCCAGTTTAATCCCCCGAACGCACCTCACTTCGGTGGAACTTGGGAACGAGAAGTACGTTCAATAAAGACAGCCCTGTACGCCGTGCTTGGGGCCCAGACCGTGGCGGAAGAAGTCTTAATGACAGTCCTCACGGAGATCGAGGGAGTATTGAACTCAAAGCCCCTCGGTTACGTCTCAAGTGATGTAGCAGATGTCGACCCAGTCACCCCCAACACACTCTTGATGGGGCGGCTGGACCCCGCGCTACCCCAGACAATGTACAGGCCTGAAGAAGCGAACGGCCGAAGAATGTGGAGGTACAGTCAAGTATTGGCTGACAAGTTTTGGAACAGCTTCCTACTCCACTACCTACCGTCTCTACAGACCCACCAGAAATGGGTAAAAGAGAGAGACAATTTGACAGAAGGAACAGTCGTCATGATTATCGACCAGTCACTACCCCGAGCTATGTGGCCGGCTGGCCGCGTAAGCAAAGTGATCACCGGTGCCGACGGAAAGGTCCGAGCAGCTGAAGTGCTCGTCCAAGGGCGGACCTACACCCGACCCGTGGCGAGGCTAATAGAACTGCCAAGGCTCCCCGATACTATCGATGACGACCATGACCCCATGACTTTGTGAACTGACTGACCCTCACAGCAGACATTGAGTAGTGGACAGTGCGGTTAATCTGTCTCTGCTTAGCTAATTAGGTGGGACTAATTAGGGGGCGGCTGTTACAAAGGATCAGATTAAACCGAATATATATATTTATTTATTGATATATATTGCATAGTATTTGTATATCGTTTGATATCCCTTGTATATTCCTTGTACATATACACGGAATATCCCTTTAGTCCAGCCCATAATATTTCATTCTCCTATTGGACAGTGGTCCACCGGCGCCAGGGACCGGCCCCCGGAGCCAAGTTCAAAGTCACCGACACAACATGTCTGTACTTGCCCCGGCCCTGCCCAGGGATACGGCGACAGAAATGAGAGTGGCACTATTTGTTCACCGTGCGTATAAATACGGCGCAGGTGAATGTAGAAGACCCTTAGCCCCTTACCTCCGTACCCTTCGTGCATTTAGTATGTTACCGATAAGTTGAAGCCTCACCCACGATACAACGTGCGGTGAAGTATGGCCTGTTTGGCCTCAGAATAGAGCATCGAGACCGCGTGCGAATTAGTAACTGAATTGTCAGAGTTTGGCGCTATACCGTCGAGTGCGACATATTTCTATTGAGTCTTTAATAGTCTATTTGTGTATAGTGTATCGTGCGGTTAGAATTCTATAGTGACCAGCATCTCCAACGCTTTCTCGTATTAGCTAGAGTTCTTATCCAGGCTGGGCCGACCGCATGGCGCTTTCACCCGAGGAGACCTAGGCGAGAACCGTATGGACCTGTACACTGGATTAATCTACCCGACGACTACATAGCCCTTTGCGGCTGGAATATATTTGCTTTGGTCCTATGATTTATGGAGCGGATAATCGCCGACGCCTGCACGTGTTGGATTTACCCCGAGAGGAGTCAAGTCGAGTCGGCGCTCAGAGAGCCTGAGGCCGCCTAGCTTTCTTCACTGTAGAGCTACAGTCTACAAGAGAACCAAGCTGTATTCGTCTGTGGATCAAGAGACTACTGCACCGGCTTCTGTACCTGAAGTCTCCCTAGTCATCGTTGACCAGACGTCCTACTACCGACAGATCTTCTACCCCCCCTGCTGGCTTACAACCAGTGGGAACCCTTTCCAGTATATCCCGCTATTACTAGTGTACCATAGATATAATTCCCTAAGATTCAGGTTGTATAATTACCTCCTGCGTAACCAGAGAATGGACATTCGTTATTGATTTGCCTACGCATACTCCTTTGCCTTACAAGTGCATTCAAAGAATAATGTAAAGTATCCTATGTACCTTTTGCTCCATTAAATACTTGATTAATACCTTTGACTGGAACCGATTTCATTGTGGGAAGTGTTCATCATATTCATATATCGTGTACTGTATGGCCAGTAATTAAAGTACATAAAGCGGTAGTGGTTTAATGATACCATACTTATCAATACAGTCAGGGAATTGTACCCCTCAGTTACACGCACCGTTATCCTAAGTTGGCAACTGTAGCAAAGCGTTTTCTTTCCATCCCTGCCACTTCAACCCCTTCAGAGCGCATCTTTTCGAAAGCTGGATTTATTGTAAACAAATCAAGAAGTTCTCTGTTGCCAAAAAATTTGGACACATTGGTCTTTTTGGCACACAACCTAAAGCGGGTTGAGGATAACCGTGAGTAGCAGCACTATCCTTTATAGGCCAATCAAAGCTCAGGTATTGTAGCCTTGAATTCATTGTTTCCTTTTATTAAACCTCAAATGACTGCTTAGAATTTATCTTTGTTCAATTTAACTAAGTTGCCGTTCGTTTAAGATATTATCATATTCGTCTACACTGACAGATTGTGTGTAGTAGCCTAATTGTGTGTGTAATAATTTTTATTAAGCCTCAAATGAAGGCATAGGCCTACAATTTAATTTATTTTATTTGTTTATGTTTATTATATATATTTTTTTTAAATCTTTTTCCCCCTCCTTTTTCCGATTTTTCTCCCATCCCACTGTTAGCCGTTATGCCAATTCCCAACCCCCTTCCTAGTTGTTGCGCACCCCCCCTACTGTTGGTCCGAGAGGCCGGAGACTGTCACATGCTTTCCTCTGACGCATGTGCAGCCAGCCGGCAGCCAGCCTGGCAGCGCAGATTCTCACTGGGAGAGTGTAACGTGTGGAAGGTCGCACTACCTCTCTCCAGATCCTACCCTCGCTGTGCAGGCGCCCCGACCGAACTGTAGGGGTCGCTGTCCACAACGCCCAGGACCCACCCACGGCTTCCCTCCCCCTAACTCAGCCAAACGAGTTAGAGTTAGTATAGCGATCAGCCCAAGCCAAGGCAATGCTGACTCTCCGGGAGTCGAGACCGCAGCCTCTTGCATTGGTGACGAGCACAATCTCCGCTACGCCACCTGACCGCCCTTATTTGTTTATGTTAAGGAAAGCGAAGCAATGCCATTTGTTATTTAAGACGAGGTCGGACTCGGCCGTGTAGTAGCCTAATTGTGTGTGTAATACTTTTTATTAACACTTTCAGAGCCCAAGCTTAATCTTGATTTACCGCTTGAATGCCCACCATCCACTTCAATGTTAGCGTTAATAACGCCTAATCTATGTTTTAAATTATGGCTATGTGTCTAATTTGCCCGTCGCTTATCAATGACTCGTTTTCCAGTCAACATTGTCGAAGCGGATTGTTTTTTTATCGGTTCATTTTCATTTTATAGCATTTTGAAAAGCCCTAGTTTTCAAGGAAAATATAAATATTCCATGATAATCGCCCTTTACTGGAATATTCTAGAATACACAAAAACGTTGTAATTTTTCGGCCTATTTATGAATCGTTTTCAAATAAACGCTAGATTATCAATAGTATATGTGTACGTATGCACGCTATATAGGCAATCTGAAAAATCGATTCTCTGATTTCCTCAAGGCGATCGCCCACACACACACACACACACACACACATAGGGCGAACGCTGAGATCTCAGCGAATACAACTCTGATTATCCCAAGACTTGTAAAATAGATTCCTTACCTCAGATTTGATGTTCTCCAAAAAGATCATTCCAATTCCTGATCGCCATTCCAAAAATCTATCGCTTTTATTGATCCAACGCTACATACTGTACATATGTATTCCACGCTGTTCTGAGGCTCCACAATGAATCCGATCGGCTCGGGTTACATGCCTGAGAAGTAAAATGTGGATTCCGGATTTTTCTTTTCATCCATTTTCATTGAGTCCATTCCAAAAGGGTGCATTACCATCTGGGAGACAATAGGGGGCGGTTTTTTCACATCTGAGCTCCTACAGGGGCTGCATACCAACGGGAGACTCGGTTGATGAAATATGAATTCAGATCGCTAATAAAAAAATAAAACGATAATAAACATTGTGGGCATTCAGGCATTGGGCTGATAAAACCTGATATGACGTTTTGGGCATTCAAAGTGTTAAGCCTCAAATGAAGGCATAGGCCTACAATTTAATTTATGTTAAGGAAAGCGAAGCAATGCCGTTTGTTATTTAAGA
Organism: Notolepis coatsorum; assembly: GCF_963971535.1. Taxonomy (NCBI): domain Eukaryota; kingdom Metazoa; phylum Chordata; class Actinopteri; order Aulopiformes; family Paralepididae; genus Notolepis; species Notolepis coatsorum. The sequence goes on along the minus strand of NC_140170.1, from coordinate 140,425,558 downwards.
CTATGTCGGACAGATTTGTGTTCATTGTGCTGCTTTTTTAAAGTGCCCCGACCCATATAAAAATATGTCTTAATAAAACGTGCTTAATTAAGTCAAATTTTGCCTTTGTCTCTATCAACTACATATAAATATTTATATAATTGTTTGCTTGATAGACGAAGGTTGCAACATAATTATGTAATGTCATGTCGTTGGCTGTGAGAGCAGCCCCACTGCACCCAGGCAGCGCAGCCGAGTGAAACCTTGTTGGCTGCGTCACAGTCACGAAAGGGGCTACTCAATTAATTAATCTAATCCACTTTATTTATAGAGCACATTTAAAAACAACAAAGTTTACCTAAGTGCTGTACAAGTCCCACAACATAAGATAAAAAATAAATAAATCGGCCCAAAGCTTCGATTGCCAAAAAAAGCTTCGAAGGTCAGCCCTACTGAAGACCTTTTGTTTTTTTGTTTTACATTTACATACTTTACATTACTATACACTAGAGCTGTCCCCGAAGCCTGTTTTTGGGCTTCAAACTTTGTCAGGGTTTTTCGAACGGACATTCGAACCTTCGTTTTTAATAAAAAAAAAATCTAAAACAAAAAAAAAGGGTTTTATTTTATTAAAATGTTTATATCCTCAAACAAAATCCTGAATTTGAATAAAGTGATTAATCAGATGAAATAAGTCTTTAAAAAAAAATGTAATCAACTTTCTTTAATGAATGGGGCGCTCCAGTAGCACACCATGTACCGCGCTGCGTCGCGGATCGGCTGACCCGAGTTTGATTCCCGGACCCGCCGTTATTTGCCGAATGTCTTCCCCTGCTCTCTCTCACTGTATCTGTCAGTGTATCTGTCAGTGCCACGGACGGCATATCTCGTTTTATTAGCCCCCCCACTGAGTGCCGATGATGACAAATATCGTTTTATTGTTTTATTAGCGATCTGAAATCCTGTTGGTACAGCAGCCCCTACAGGAGCTCAGAATGAAAAAAAGCGCCCCCTATCGTCTATCCCTGTGTAACTGCAGGTCAGTCGCTTAGACTTAGCAAGGAGTCTGATCAACATGGAAGTCATCGCGGGACGGGAATCAGCCTGGAATATATATTTACAGCAGCCAATACTCAATCAATAAGCGTGATCGATATTTTGAATGGCGATCAGGAATTGGAATGATCTTTTTGGAGAACATCTGATCTGAGGTACGGAATCTATTTTACCAGTCTTGGGATAATCAGAGTTGTATTCGCTGAGATCTCAGCGTTTGCCCTATGTGTGATGTGGCTGTTTGTGCGCGATCGCTGATGAGGAAATAAGATAATCGATTTTTCAGATCGCCTCTATAGCGTGCATACGTACACATATACTATCGATAATCTAGCGTTTATTTGAAAACGATTCATAAATAGGCTGAAAAATTACAACATTTTTGTGTATTCTAGAATATTCCAGTAAATGTCTTTTATCATGGAATCTTTATATTTTCCTTGAAAACAAGGGCTTTTCAAAATGCTATAAAACGAAAATGAACCGTTAAAAAAACAATCCGCTTCGACAATGTTGACTGGAAAACGAGTCATTGATAAGCGACGGGCAGATTAGACCCATACTTTAAAACATAGATTAGGCGTTTTTAATGCTAACATTGAAGTGGGTCGCGGCATTCAAGGAGGTTCCGGGGCACCGAGCTCCGGCACGGAAAGTGTTAATGAATATAACTCATCAGTTTCGTCAACATAAATAATCCAATAAGGGCACAGTTGGTACGAAAGTGATGGTGACGTCTTGATGGAGCTCCGAGTGCCAAGCGGATGCAGATAGGCTACATCATTTATGATAAATGTTTTATAAATTATTTTATGACGAGTCATATACTATAATAGTATAATACTATAATATTAGTGTAGCCTAATCTTTATCTGCAACTGTGAAGAAACCCCCCATTGGTTTAAACCGAATGAATAGACACATATAAACTAAAACTAAGGCCTCAGTATGAGTTTAAGACGTGAACATGATCATGTTTGTTGAATAAATAAATAAAAAAGCTCAATATATCAAAACGTGGCATTTTACAGTGAACAGGACGGAGGTCTATTTGTATTAAAAACAATAGATTGTTTTTCATTTAAATGTCTGGAAGAGCTCAAAAATAAAAATGTCAAATGGTATTTCCGTTGCCTTTTTTGAGTTGATCTAAATATTACTGATTGTGTTAAATTGGCATATAATATCATCTCATATCGATCGCAGGCACCTGAATCGAATCGAATCGTATCGTATCGTGGCAGACTTTGTGATATCGGCAAATATCGTATATCAGCCAAAGAATCGATATCGTATCATGATGAAACTGGTGATTCCCACCCCCTAGTGATCAATACAAAAGTGTGTTTTAGGTTCGGTAAAATAGACCTAAAATAGACCTTACCTTAGTCAGAAGGTACTCCAAAATTTATAATCCAAGTAGTTTCATCGCAATCGCCATTAGTCATGTGCATTGGGCCTGGCTATAATACGGGAAGCAATAGGTTTCAGGCGAGCAGATCGGCGACAGATAGCTGTGTGCTGATTCACTTTGAGGGGGAGGGGATTCCTGCAGCTTGAGGTACCTCAGTACTGAAAGACAACTGAGAGACCCAGTTTAAAAGGTAGGCGATACTGCCACCTGTCGGGATTCGATCGTCATTGCAATTATAACGTAGGCAGCAGTGCCAGGGAGACACAGGCAGGTCCGCACAAGTGTTTAGAATGGGGACATCGGAAAAAATGATCAAAACCCGAGAAATCTCGGGTTTGGCGCTCAACGGTTTGATTCGAAATCAGAGAAATCTCGGGTTTTGGCGCAGAAAAAAATCCTAAATAAAATGGGGTTGTGGTATGAAAAAGTTTGAGAACCCTAACCCATTCCACAGGGTGGCTCCGTAAGAGGAGATACACATTATTTTCAGGTTTGTTTTCATCACAGTTTTATTATTCCTGGAATTACTAAGAATCACAAACGGTGGCATTCTACCGCCCTCTCGCGCATTAAGCGATGGCGCAGAATGAGTTAAGGGCCCCAGAGTTTGCACTGAATTAGGAAAATCTGCTTTTAGCTTCTGTGGCCCCGACATGTGGAGCGTTTTGCAAAGCACTTTAACACTCAATACTTAGTAGTATCCATTGCTCAGTTTAAATCTATAATAACCAACCATTTCACCTCAGTCTGTAGTTGTTTTAATTAATTTAAATTGTTTAATTGGTGTGGCTGGGTGGCGCAGCGGACAAGGCACTCGTCACCAACGCAAGAGACACTGGTATCGAATCCAGCTGTCAGCGTTGCTTCCGGCTTGGCCGGCCGTCATACTGGCTCGATTGGCAGAGTCAGCGGGAGGGAAGCCGGTGGGTGGGTCTGGGTCGTTGTGGACAGCGACTCCTACAGTTCGGTCGGGGCCTGCACAGCGAGGGAAGGATCTAAGAGAGGTAGTGTGACCTTCCACACGTTACACTCTCTCAGTGAGAGTCCGCGCTGCCAGGTGAAAAAAGAAGTGGTGGGCTGGGTACACATGTGTCGGAGGAAGCATGTGATAGTCTCCGCCCTCCCAGACCGACGGTAGGGGGTAGAGTGCGCAACGACCAGGAAGGGGATTGGGAATTGGTATAACCACTAACATTGTGAGGGGAGAAAAACGGACCTTTCTGTTTCTATATTGTTTTTGTATTATACACTTTACCTCTCAACGTCATTGTAAACAAGAGCTTGCTCTCAATGATCCTTCAAGATTGAATAAAGATTGAATGAATGTAGAACTTGGTTGGCTGTGCCACATGGAGAATGTGAGTGGGTTCACTGTTCACAAGCTGCTTGACAACTGTTGACATGCCAAGTCTCACACGGGCATGGAAAGAAAGCTGGAGACACACACACACACACACACGTGCGCACACACACACTCACACCATCCTTTAGTTGCTCTGCCTGCTAGCATGGGGACAGAAACGCACACAGAATATCCCTATTGCATTCAGGTCACACATTACATAATTTGCTTAAGGGCCCAAGCAACTCTGGAACTTTAACACTACAGTCATAATCTTGTTCTTGGGCCCAGACTTTATATCATGTCGCTGTTGGGAAGCCTTGTCTATACTATTTCCAGTTATGCTCAATCTTGGGGTCTCGAAAAAACATACAAATACACAATCATATAATGTTTTGTATCATCATCAGTTCAGTATACAGTACAGTGAAACATGTCTTGTAGGGGTGTAACGCAGGGCTCCAGACTAACTTTTTTCACCACCGTCCCGGAACCGTCCCAAAATACAATTACCGTCCCAAAGTGAATGTAAACCGTCCCAAAAATCTAAATGTCGTATCTTTACTTTGGTTTTTCCGTCTATAGTTGTTATTGCCATAAAGACACCATTCAAATTATTAGGAAATAAATAATCATTTTTATTTGAAATAATTATTTATTTGAACAATAGGCACATTATATCAACAGGTAACAACAAAACAACAACCAAAGCAATAACAATATTGAAAGACCTTTCTTATTTTATTGTCAGTAATTGTGTGTGTGTGTGTGTGTCTACTATGCTTAATACTATTACCTACTATGCTACTACAGTATGTCTATACTATCATCTACTATGCTACTATGCCTTTTTTTCTTTTTTTGTATTAACACTTTGTGTGCCATTCACGTTGTATGACGTGTTTCAAGTTCATGCGAATTCTGCCAATCCATGGCATACGACGTTATTTTGATCATATTTTCGCCATGGTATTCATATTTCCCTCACGGAGGCTGGTCTGATGCTGTGGGACTCGGCACAACTCTGCAACGCTTCAATACTGCCACCTGGTGGATGATCGGCAAGTTGCCAAACCGGAAATGCCGGTTGGATATCGGTGCGTCTCCTAAATACGTCCGGCCACTCGCTTATCGTTGCGGGACTCAAGACTAGAGCTGCCGCGGTATTGATGTTTTCCTTACCGCACAAATTTGCTAAATATTTCCTACCGCCGCGGTTATTACCGCACGCACACAAAAAAATAAAAAATAAAGTTTGAATGCATTTTTTTTTTGTAGTAGTCTACTCTTTATAGCATATAGCCTGCCTCTAGTCTAAATGTCTATCTTTAGAGGATGACTTTGCAGCATGAATATTGTTTGGGATTCGGCAAGCACGCATTCGTTATTGAAAGTGAAACACGGATTAGAAGTTTCCCCTCTGGTCGTGCGCCGTTCACTCTGTGTCGCGGGCAGGGGTGGTTACCCCCCCGACCCTTTCTTATTATTATTACTATAAAGTTACTACTTTATAATAAAGGCATTCGTTTTGTGGAATTAACATTATATAGTTATACGTTCAATAACATCAGCGTATTTACCGGACCATAGCAAGCAATACTCAATTCATATCTCAGTTCCTTTCTTTGCTCAGAGCGTGCTGAGTTGTCCCATTCTGCGGTCTGTTAATAAAGTTTTCAATCAGACAAGTGTATAGAACGAAGGGCTTTTATTATAACATTCGTTGCAGACAGTAAAATCATTATGTCTCGTTTAGTACTCCTGAGGAGCGATGGTAGTCCACTCCGGCGGGGAGCTAAAGCTAACGCTATTAGCCGTATTGTGATGAGCTCTGTGACGCGTCTCTCTTCTGACCAATCAGTGGTCTGCAATGTTTCACGTGACTTTTCTGGTACCCAATAGGGTCGCTTGGAACCTCGATAGAGGAGTAGGGTATATCTGCAGAGCCGCAAGCCCAACGAGAGGAGGGTACTTTATTATTATTATTATTATAAAAAACAGCGGTGATGCGGTATTCAGCCTACTCTGCGGTGGCTGTGATGTAACAGCGATACCGCGGTAATGCGGTAATCGCGGCAGCTCTACTCAAGACACACGTCCATGTGTAGCGATCGCTGCCATAACTCAATAATCGACATGATTTGGGCTGTTATTATTATTATACAAACCGGAAATGGATCGCCTCGATCCCTATCAAATAACTGGGATCTTTTTGCTCCAGTGTCATCGCCCAACGGTAAGAGGAGGTTGCCGTGACTTTCAGAGTTTTTGTTTATTATTATCCATGCAAACTGCTCTGATCTATATATCACCCTTGTATTTCAAACTCAGCGTTTATTGCGTCATACAAACGGGAAATGGATCTAGCAGATCGACGTCAAATAATTGGAATATTTTTTCTCCAGTCTCATCGGCGAACGGTAAGAGGAATATAACGTTATTTTCAGCCCGATTGTTTATTCATTTCACGGCAATCCACCTGATCAACATATCAACCTAGGGCTGGGCGATAAAACGATAACGATAATCATTGCGATAAATTATTTCCTCGAAAATAAACATGAAACGTGGTCGCAAAGTTTAGATATATTGATTTTCCAAGCTTGGACCAAACAGTGTTCCATTCTATGCATATGATCCAGTGGCGGTAGGTTGCCCCCTGGTGGAATATAATAATCTATGCACTGGGCCGTGTGTACTGCGTAGAAGAAGGTGCGCGGACTGATGACGACATCAACTCACGACAAGACATTCAGTTTTGGTGGTTTGAAAATAATCACGCGGCATAATCACAAGGAAGAAACATTCATTCAGACTGTGTTGGATATAACAAAATGGATTTATATGGATTATGGACTTGGACACATTCATGGAGAATTCAAGCCGGGACCACAACGCTTCTCAAAGGGTTGACGCGTGCATGCCAGGGTTTCCGTTAGAAAAAATTGTTGCCGGTCTCAGGGTCCGGTAGATTTAAATCTACCGGTCAAATGAGAGAAATTCCGGTCAGAGTTTATTGAGCTTAAAAATTATTGACATCCTCAAGGCATGTAGATTTATAATATTTTAACTTAAAACTAGGCTACTTTTGCGTATAGTCATTATATTCCAAATAAAATAAGTCCCGAGACTCCGTGCTGCTGCCGACTTTAAATCAAATAGGTGTCTGTGGGCAGTCGCCCGACATTAATAAACAGCAGTCTGTTATAATCACATTTTTATGAGTTAACGAATTCTGTTATATTGGACATTTGTATTAATTATATCAAGCGAAGAACTGAGAAATTTGGCAGAGAGAGACGGCAACATTATCGTGGGTTTGCGTGATGACTCTCTCCACCTCGCAACGACTTATTTGCAAAGAGTATGGCGCTGCAGACCAGCAGATTCAGCTGTTTTAAGGCTCTATCTGGGGACCGCTCAACAGCCAATTGCTGAATTGGAGTACTGCATTGTGCCGGTACAGATGGGTGGGTTATGGTGGATTCTGTGGCTCTGCAGCTGCATGCAGTCGCAAATCTAGCAGCAGCCAGCTCGCGCTGACAACAGCGGTGTCATTATTATACCTGCTTGGTGAAGCAACGATGAAACAAATGTAATGATTGTTTCGTTCATCGCATAGGCTATTTAATTTTAGCCTATTTTAATACAATTCAAATGATCAAATTATGCTTAGAGGGAATTATTTTCACCGGACATTAAGACCGGAGAGATTAAATATGTCGGACTTCAACAGATTTTGCCGGTCAAATACCGGTAATTACCGGCTAACGGAAACGCTGGTGCATGCACATGCACGGGTGTGCGCGCGCATGCACGTGCACTCAAGAACGCGCTGCACTCGACTTGTCACGTGTACCTGGCTACCTTGCATAAGCATAACAATTCATGGCACGGTGCTCTGCCTGAGTCAGACCATTGTTCACACCAAACCTGAGGAATGCGCTGCACTTGACTGATGCGCCAACTCGCTAAGTACCCACATGGCTACTTTGCATAACAATAGCTCAGGTCGTCAAGTGTGTTCAAATACGTTCTCAGATACATTCACACAAAACTTGTGAATGAAATGTGTTACATTCCATTCGTAGAGGCAATTAGGCATTGTCTTTAGTCTGTGCGTATGCGAGGGAGCGCACGTGCACGTGGCGTCATTAAAATATAGTGCAACCAGTCAGCCAATCAGGAACGCACCTCTGCTCTACAGTGTGACTATTTCACTTGCATTTGCCCCTAAACATAGATATGTGCGAACTGGAAAAATTATTTAGGAGCACAGAGGCTTTGCGTAGTGGGCGTGTCAACGCGCAATTGTCATTTCATAATAGACACGGAACAGAGCGGACCTTCTAGAAGCGAACTAGCTCTTCAGCCCTGCGTTGCACACAGCTGTGTGACAACTTCTCTTGCGAGTCGCGCAGTTTCTATGTGTAATGTAAACTCTGCGACGGGTCCAATCGTCTAACATGCTTTGCATCCTCGCCATTCTGGAATGACCATGTCGCGCTAAAACCTTATGTAATGTTAACTGTTGATGTAGCCTCAGAAAGCTAACGTTAGCTCCACTACTAGCAGCCTGTTGATGTAGCCTCAGCAAACCAACATTAGCTCCACTCTAGCAGCCCCCTCCCTCCCTCTCTCTCTCACTATGTCTCCCCCATCCCTCTCTCTCTCTCTCTCTCTGCTAACAATCCTTATTCGATTCTTGAAACTATTTCATTAAAAAGGAAGATATTGATGGACATTAGCTATAGTATAGCTCAGCACCTGTAACAGAATCATTTTATTATTTTTGATTATTTACATTTTAAGTTAAGTTAAACGACAAAAAAAGCCAGCGGTGGACCGACATAACAAACACTGTCATTGTTTACTTGTGTAAGGACATGGTTCCTTTTGAAACTGTCGATCGAAAGGGCTTTAGAGACATGGTCAAAGCACTGAATCCAAGATACGCGTTACCTGCCTGCAGACACTTGAGAAAAGGTTTTGCATTTTTCTATTGCAGTTTTGCACAATACATTTTCTTAAAATACCTCTGTACTATGTGAAATATGTCCTAGTAATACAAGAGTACAGTAATGGCTGCCATACCAGTGTTTTACCCCTTCAGAAGCATTTATATAGACATTTTAAGATGAGTTAATATACCGTGATATCAGTGGAGGTTTCTCTATGACAACACGTGAAACACAAATTCACTCATAATTCATAATTATTATTAATTTACATATATATATATATATATTTTTTTTTATTATTATTATTATTATTATTATTATTTTTTAGAAATGTTTTCCCCTAAAAAAAATTGCCAGTGAATTTTTTTTTCTTCAAAAATGGCCAAAATTGACAGCTCTGAGCAGGCCTGCACTGCAGTAATGACTGCAGTATATTCGTGCAGTTGGCTGCACAGGTTGACCCAGACTTAAATAAATAATAAATAATAGCCAATCAAAATAGGCTATTAACGTCATCTAAGCACGGTCTGTGCAGTTAAACTCTTGCCATTGAATGGGGGATTGAATGATTGACAGCCCTTGACATCCAATACACAGGTTGAATATGATTGGCAGCCTTGAAAATCCAATCAGAGATTGCTGCATTGCAAAGTCAAAACGGGTCCAGCTGCAGGTCCGGAGGTTAGGTTTAGCTCGGGCCAATCTCAAGTTTCTCAAGTTTCTTTATTAGTCATACAGAAGTACAGAATACTTTTATACAAAATGTAACAGAAAGAAGCATTTTGTATAAAAGTATTCTGTACTTCTGTATGACAACTAATAAAGAAACTTGAGAAACTTGAGATTGGCCCGAGCTAAAGCTAACCTCTGGACCTGCAGCTGGCCCGTTTTGACTGTGTGAAAGAGCAAGCTAGTCGTTTAGTTGTTGTTTAGTAGTTAGTAAGCTGTACAGCTATAACAAGTCAAGTCAGGCTAAATTAAACTTTGCGCCAACATTAGGACAGAAGTATAAACCAGCAACTGAGCAACATGAAGAAGTGGACTTATGCATCTGGATCAGAAAAAAAGTTGTGGATGAAAAAGTAAGTAGGCTACAGTGTTTGTAAAAGCTTGTATGCTAACAGTAGCTAGCCAGCTTAGCCTACATCACAATGATGATCACCAAGCTAACTTACTGTACACACTGTAGGGCTGGGCAATTAATCGAAACAGAATCGCGATATCGATTCATAGACCTATGCAATCTAATTTCTAAGTTATGACTATTTTTCTTTTATTAAAAAAAAATTATAATTTTTTTGAATTTTTTTTTATAAACTTTTTAAATTATTTTATCTGGGTTGAACATGATTTGTGGAACTCCCTCTGGTGTTGTGGTTGTGGTATTCACTGACCTTTGGGAAGTATTTCGACATGCACATGGGTATCTTAGTGGTGTAGTGTATCTTGTAGACCAGGCCCATTGCAAGTTGCTGTACTCTGTCGTCTACTCTAAGCCATCCTAGGTTGTCAAAGTGGGCAGGGGTGAGGTGGGTTTTAGGAGTAAGGTCAAGCAGTAGTCTGACCAGTTTGTTTTGTGATGTTTGTAATCTTGTTTTTAGTGCCTTTGATGTGCTTTGGTACCATGAGGTGCAAGCATAGTCGATTAGTCGTAGTACCCTTGAATGAGTGCTCCTGTTAGAGTCTTCAAGGTATTCTTGTTTACCAGAGAGGAGATCCGGTACAGGAATCTAGTTTGTTGGTTGACTTAGTTTTATTACATTGGATCCCATTTTGGTATGGTAGGTACAGGTAGTGAAAACAACACAAGCAGTGTAAACAAATAGGTCAATATAATTTACTATCTAACTAACTGAAATATATTTTCACAGTGTCGCATAAGGTGCAGTATGCATAAGGTAGTGTTATAATTTACTATCTAACTAACTGAAATATACATTATTCATTATTCACAGTATCACAGGTGCAGTATGCATAAGGTAGTGTTATTGTCCTACTTGGGTTCCTATTAGTTCTAGGTCGATGTCTGGCAGCAGTCCCTGTCCACTGTTGTGGAGCCTGATGGCCACTGGTATGAAGGACTGTCCGAGGCGGTTAGTTGAGTGTCGGGGGGGGTATGAGTCTGTGGCTTCTTTGTCACCTTCACCTAATATGTTTTGATCTGGTCAGGTGCGCTGTCACCTAAAATGTTTTGATCTGATCAGGTGCGCTGTCACCTAATATGTTTTGATCTGGTCAGGTGCGCTGTCACCTAATATGATTTCATCTGGTCAGGTGCGCTGTCACCTAATATGATTTCATCTGGTCAGGTGCGCTGTCACCTAATATGTTTTCATCTGGTCAGGTCCGCTGTCACCTAATGTTAATATGTTTTCATCTGTGTCCACTGACCACTGACACACAGTGGGGGATGTTTTAAAAATATAATTTTATAATATAATATAATAATTTGTGCTTCACCTAAAGATTTGGTCAGCAGCCTCCACTGCGTGATATATACCGTTACCGTTTATGCTTAAAATTATACCGTGATATACATTTTAGACCATACGGTCCAGCCCTAACCCATTGTATTGGAGTGACGGCAGATATCCATGGCAGATATCTCCAAAACTAGGCAAATCACACTGAAATTATATTCTGGATGGATACATAGCACTAAGGGGGGAAATATATATATTATTTTGGGTGAACTGCCCTTTTAAAGATGATCTTGTCTGAGGAAATATATATTCATGCCATTGGAGCAAACGCATACATAGCATTTCTACATCCTTGCTCCTCTAGCACTGTGTATCCAGTATAGCTGTAGTCCCACGCTATGGACTCACAGTTTACATTTGGAATATGTGACCCAGTTACATTGTTTTCTCTACCTGACAAGAGCCACATGTTGAGAATAAGCACTGGTTTGCTTATGGCCTCCGAGGGAAGGCAGAGGATAGTGTTGCCTCGACCCCTCATGCATCTAATAACCCAAGCAGTGCCGCACAAGAGAACTTGGCATTTTAGGAATGTGAGTCATATTTAATTGAATTCGTGAGGTAGCGACAATGGAGCCGAAGGCCTTGGGTATCATGCGGTAGCAGCAGCTGAGCGGGCTGATCTCCTGAATGAATGTCTTGTTGTCTTTGAGTTAACTCTCATCACTTCATCATTTCGTTATTGCTCTATGGGAACATCAGACAATATCTCCATATTGACTTAATAATAACATTACTTTGATCTACAGGTAGTTTTGTACTTTATTACTTGTATTACCCCCCCCCCCCCCCCCCTTCACACGCACGCACGCACGCACGCACGCACGCACGCACACACACACACACACACACACAGTAAAAGCTATAACTTGATTTCTATCATCACCCAAAGTACGATAGCTATACAGTAGGTATATATTTCCATCTGCTATATAAATTTTTTTAGCACGAGGGATTAAGAGGGAATCTAGAATAAAGTCAAAGAGCATTTTGATAAATGAGGCCCCAGGAGCTTTGAGTTCAAAGAACAACCTTTTTGTACCCCCACGTGTGCATAAATCACATGGTTCTGAGGGGTGTATGGGTTAAAAGCTGGAACGGAGAGATTTATGGTCTAAAGCACTAACGTCTATGAACACAAACAGAGACAAGATTATGCAGATCGAGTTGCAGTTGATAGTCTGGTGGAGATATTGAGATGTCCTGCTCCTACGCCTAGTATACAATGTTTTCGTTTGTGCAGTGATTTGTGAATCTTCCAAGAGTAAACTCCGTAGCCACCGTGAAATCTTACACAACTTGCAGAGCAGCTGTGCTCCATTAAGTCAACAGTTTGAACAGTGAGAGGTAAAGCTGTGCTCATAAATGAGAAATTTAAACCTGCTGCTGGTGGTTTCTTTCTGCAGTGAATACAGTGGCTTCTGCAGAAATGTGCAATTGATGACGGTATTTCCATCATTTCTGGTCACCATGGCGATGGTAGTGACCGAAAGAAATTATGGAAATACCATGATATTACTGTTGGTGTCATGGTTTAACTTAGGGATGCACCGATATGAAAATTTGCCACCGATACCGATACCGATTGTTCAACTAACACAATCGGCCGATACCGATACCGATATTTACCGATACCGATATTTGCAAATTTCTTTAAATTTTTTATTTTTTTTGTAATATATATATATATATATATATATATATATATATATATATATTTTTTTTTTTTTATGGAACTACTGTATATTTGTGTTACAAATTGTGCTCACCGATATGAACATAGGCCTCTTTACTTACTTAAAAAAAGGAAACATCAAGAAATAGCACTATCTCTCTCCCAGTATGGTCTGCCGGGCTGCAGCTAGTTACTAGTTCTCCCAGTATGGTCTACCAGGCTGCAGCTGGATACTATTGTCTCAACCAGAGCTCTCAACCAATGACATTTTGATTGACAGTCGATTCTGCCAATTACGTCACACACCGCTTGCACCCGCCTTTGCTGTTACCACCAATCGGCAAGCGCGTATACATTTTTTACTTCCGCTTTTGTCCGCCATTGATTTTGACGAGAGCTGAGCTCTACAACAACAACAACGTTAGATCCCTGCGGCGGCGCGGCCGACGTTTAGCTTTTAGCTCCGCAGGATGACTAATCGAGGCATAATTATTTTACTGCAACGAATGTTATAATAAAACAAAGCCTTTCTATACATGTGTCTGATTGAAAACTTTATTAACAGATTGCAGAATGGGTAAAACTCAGGGCTCTATGAGCAACGGTAGGAACTGAGCTAGTATGAACGAGTAATGCTTGCTACGTTCGGGTAAATAATATGCTGATGTTATTGAACGTGTAACACTAACTATATAACGTTAATGCCACATAACGAATGCATTTGTTAATCATAAGTAGTAACTTTGATGCAGTAGCTTGTGTGTGTGTGAGCCGCGGGCGGCGTTTTTTTTGCCTTTTGACGCGACACAAATTGATGGATATTTATCGGCTACTGCCATAGGCACATTCAAGCTTATCGGCCGATAGGCCGATTGCAGTCAACAAGGCACTTATCGGCCGATACCGATACCCGACCGATACATCGGTGCACCCTTAGTTTAACTTGGATTATACCATGGTATTATTTACGTACACAAGTGGAACCATGGTGTTATGTAACCTTATGGCCGTACCGTGGTACATTATTTAATGATTGACCCGCAGTGCCATGGTAAAACTGAAATGACCATGGAGCTCGAGCCCAACATTTCTCATTCTCACTAGGGCTGACCTTCAAAGCTGTTTTTTACTTTTTTGCCTTCGAAGCTTCGGGGCCGAGATTCGCTTTTAATTCGAAGCTTCGAGATAATTTTATTTTTTATTTTTTTTTATTATTATTATTATTATTTTTTTATTATCTTTTTTTTATATTGTGGGACTTGTACATCACTTTGGTCAACTTTGTTGTTTTTAAATGTGCTCTATAAATAAAGTGGATTGGATTAATTAATTAAATGAATGAGTCGGTTCTCTCCGGTGCTCTCCGTTACGCAGCCAATGACATTACATTACATAATCATGTTGCACCCTTCGTCTATAAAGCAAAAATTATATAAATATTTATATGTAGTTAATAGAGACAAAGGCAGAATTCGACTTAATTAAGCACGTTTTATTAAGACATGTTTGTATATGGGTCGGGACACTGCTGCTGACTGGGTGTCTTATCAAACCCAGGTAAAACTAAAAAATACTATAGATAATTGTCAGTGCTGTAAAGTTTAAACCTTTTAAAATTTTAGACAAACGAAACACTTTGCTTTTATGAAATATTGTAAGCCGTCATTTGAGGCTTTATAAAAGCAGCATGTATTCAACACAGAGAGGAGTTAATGAGGAATCAATCTCCATGTGCTTGTTGTAGTTAACAAAGAGAGGTAGAGTTAATGAGGCGTATGGCGTCCGTTGCATTGGAGGCGCAAGACTTTGCAGGCAAAAAAATAAATATATATATATATATATATATATATATATATAATATATATATATATATATATATATATATATATATTTATTTTAATATTCAAATTGTATTTTCCCATTCGAGTCCCGTGCCCATCGAACGAAGCTTCGAAGTATTTAAGACCGCCCTAATTCTCACAATGAAAATATCAGACTACGTATGGGTTCTTCTCAACAGCAGAATAGTGAGAATAAGTGAGACTAAGGACTAGAGTAAATTCAGCTGGAATCTGACATCTGGCACTATTTATTTAACTGGAGCTAATAACCTAGCTGGCAGATTAGATCTGATTACAACCAGATGCTAAAAAAGGGAAACAATCTTTGATTTCAGGGGAAATTGAATGACAATGTTCCGTTTGGCCAAGAAACCAGATTATATCAGGCGAATGTCTCCACTATTACTTTTGACGGCTACAGTAGTTACATATGCCACTGTAGATTTGCTTGAGATGTTGAAACATGGCACTTTAATGCCAGGGAGGGGGCCTCTTTTTGCCTTTGAACTCAGTCAGATTGATGTGTCTTGTAGTCTGATCCAAGTTAATCTGTTAAACCAAGTTAAACCAAGATATCTGTTAAGTCTTGGAAGACAAGGAGGCAGATCTTAAAGGCAAGCAGAAGCATGGTGTTCTGGTCTAATGAACCGTCAGTTATTGACTGATTTGGGTCTTGTTAAGCTAGCTACATAAGACCCTGGCACCAATTATTACAACACGTTGGATAATCAAAGAACAATCTGTTTCATTTTTTTAGTGTTAACCTCTTCCACTCTGAGCCTATTTTCTGAAAATCTGCCTAAAATAAATGGAAAAGTAAATGGAATATTGCTCCACTTCTACAAGCCCATTTGCATATTCTTGGTATCTAGGGACATCTATGGACCTCAGTGAATGTATTCCCAGTGTCAGAAATATTGTGTCTATTAATATGAATTATGATTTTTCTTTGCATCTTTGACAGTGAATAACACCATGCTAATAATGACCAAACATTCAGCATCCCAATTTTGTATTATCCAATTCTTCCCTCCCCTGTCTTGACGTTGCTAGACTATGCCTCCCACAGGTCGGTTGTAGTAAGGACAGAAACCTTGCATCACGTGTCCCCTCCGGTACACAAGGAGGCAGCCTGTCGCATCTTTTCACCGCAGCAGCTCGAACTCGAGCAGTTACTAGTTACTTCTTCCAAAAAGTAACTAAATTACTCACTCAGTTACAAATGATGAAAGTAACTAGTTACTTCAGAAAGTAACTATTGCGTTACTTTCAAGTAAATTGTTTACATAAACAACATACACAAATCTAAACTATTTTAATGTTGCTGTGGGACAAAGTGAGACTAGCCTCCAATCAAATGCCATGTATATATTATAATTACTATGTTTATATAGTGGATCATACAAATACAAACAATAGATGTTTTGGAACTTTTGATATGTATTGCCTAGGGATGCACCGACATTTCGGTGACCGAAAGTTTTCAGCCGAAAATGGCCAAAAATGGAAAGCCGAAAGAGTTCTTTCACCGAAAATATATCACAGAAACAGAAGCAACCTGTAACCTAATGCGTGTTGTTGTGATGATGTCATCAAAACACGGATTCAGTCATTACATGCCGCTGTGAGCTCTTCAGTCCTGCGTGATACTCCTCTTGGGACTCGGGAGCAATGCATCTCCTCGGGAGTCGCGCTGTTTCTATGTAAACTCTGTGCGCAACGAGTCCAATAAATGCGTCTTTAACATACTTTATCCTTATTTACTATATGCCCGTTGCGGTTAATCACTGAGTGATCTAATATGCATATTATTCAGAGCGAGAGGGGGAGGGATTGTGTTTCTCACATTGACGCTGTCTGTCGCGCGTCTACTGTGCCAAAGTCATCTGGGGACTAGAAAGGTGCGCTCAGTAGAGCACAGATGTCCGCCTCTCTCTCTCTCTCTCTCTCTCTCTCTCTCTCTCTCTCTCTCTCTCTCTCTCTCTCTCTCTCTCTCTCTCTCTCTCTTCTCTCTCTCTCTCTGATTGATTGATTGATTGATTGAAAACTTTATTAACAGATTGCAGAATGGGTACAATACAGTACAGCTCAATACACACAATTGTTAAGGGGATGCAGACCAGAGAAAGACTTTTGTCTTGTTTACATCAGGGTCCCCCATTTTCAATTCATCAGGACATATATGACATACATGACATACAGATAGACAGTACTGCTACATCTATACATTTATGACATACCAGATTTGCAAATACAGTACTGTTTGTAGGGGTGGGACGATACATCGATCCAGATCGATACATCGATGTAATTATCAACAATCGAATCGGATCGATGCGATGTAATAAGATCGATTCATATCGATACTCTTATTTTGAAAATCCTGTGGCGAGTCTCATATCCGCCCAAGAACAACAGCAGTAGCTCCGTGTGTGTAGACGTTACAGCATAGCATTCTCCCTTTCTGTGTGTGTGTGTGCGCGCGTCTTTGGAAAGACCAGATGAGGTCAGAGGAGTTTGATGTTTAAATGTTATTTAAACATAAACAATATAATACATAATAAATGTAGGCCTATACATGATCATGCAACATCAACAAATTGTTGTAGGAACGGTTTGGGAGAGGGAGGTTGTGAGTTTTGAGTTCCAAAAAATTTAGCTTAAAGTTTAAAGCTCAATATATAAAAACGTGGCACTTTACAGTGAACAGGAGGTCTATTTGTATTAAAAACAATAGATTGATTTTCCTTTAAATGTCTGGAAGAGCTCAAAAATACAAATGTCAAATGATATTTTCATTACCTTTTTTTTGTTGATCTAAATGTTACTGATTGTGTTAAATGGGCATATGATATCATCTCATATCGATCGCAGGCACCTGAATCTAATCGTATCGTATTGTATCGTGAGAGACTTTGTGATATCGGCAAATATCGTATCGTTGTCCAAAGAATCGATATCGTATCGTATCATGATGAAACTGGTGATTCCCACCCCTAACTGTTTGTGATACAAAAAGACCCATAATAGTGATTATTTATTATTTAAGTTAAGTTTTGCCATAATCATATATTTTCCCATAATCAGGTAGCTGAACAACATTGGTAAAAAAAATTCTATTCTATGAATCATTTTCGGCCTTACGGCTTTTGGTTTTCGGCCAACTGTTTCCTATTTTCGGTATCGGTTTCGGCCAAGAATTTCCCATTCGGTGCATCCCTAGTATTGCCCCTCAACAGGCCACAACTGGGCAACATTAAATTATGCTTGTTAAGCACTATACCAAAAATAAATAACAAATACACTCTTTGTAGTACAAATAAAACAAAAAAACAGATGTGTCGTGTGTGTCTCTCACTCTCTTTCTGTATCTCTCTAGTCTAGTTATCTCTCTCTCTTTCTGAGCACCTGCAGACTGTGCTATTAAACCAGGAAGTGCAGCACTATGTTGGTAAGGCTGTCAGTAGTAGAGCCTCCACAGTGCCCTGCGCTGCAACACAACAAACACAAGACTAAGAGCGAACAAAAAACGCTCATGGACCCGTCTCTCGTTGACTGACTCGCTTGTGTTGTTCGTCGTTGGATTCGTTTTGGATTATTTGGGCTCGCCAAACAAACTCAAATCAAAACGAACACCCGCCCAACTCTACCTCTGATTGGCTTACCATGAAATTTTACTCAACCTCAGCCAATCGTCAGCATGTATGCGCTTGTCTCCTGCACTGCCCACTAACCAAGGTAGAACGGTATTGCCTCTCTGCGCAGAGATCTAGTTGGTCTGATGAAAAAAAGCGGCTTCAATCATAGTAACGCTCTGCATTTTTTGGCAGTAATGGTAATAGCGTTATTAACACTTTAATCGCCGGAAACGCCGTAACTCGTCATTCCCCGCCATGCTCATTCTGCCGAAGACGCCGTAACACGTCTTTGATATCAATATTTCAAAAATCTGTGATCGAAATCATATTTCTCCCCCGGGGACCTGAGATATACTGCTGAGCTCCACTCAACTCTCTAACGGTTCAAGAGCGCCATCTGGTGGCCGATCGGCAGATCGCCCAACAGGAAGTCATGTGAATGAAGTGGTGCTCACCCATATTTCGTCCGGGCACTCGCTATCATTAGCAGGACTCCATCTTGACACAATGGATGTCGATCGGTTGCAAATAACTCGACAAACAACATGATTTGGACGTATATACTATTATACAACCTGGAAATGGATCGGGTATTTCTACATCCCATAATATGAATATCTCTGCTCCACGCTCATCGCCCAACGGCGCGAGGAAGATACGGTAAGATCCAGCGTTATTTTCCAACGTGTTCTTTACTAACTGCTCTGATGATCATATCACCCACACTAGATGAATGATATAACGTTGCCCACGGAATTATAAACGACCCCCCGCCCATCCGGTCAACATCAGATCATACGTAGTAACTCCTAGAAGCACATCCAGTTGACATTTTTTATCTCGCACAGATTCCTACCAAACTGTATTAATATAATGCATTTAGGGCTATAAATCAAGTTCTGGAGAAAGCTGAAAAAAATTATAAAAAACATACTTTAGACCGTATTTTAGTATGAATATGTGAATGAAAAAGTATAACGTTGCTACACCCTGAACAATAGATATAGGACATTGAATGGGCCATAATAATGTCAATTTAGCAATACAATTTAAAAAGTTATAGCCCTGCAAAGAAGGGGAACTTCTCCATAGACAAATAGAGATGGCGAGGGATGGTAAATTATGAATTTAACCATGGCGATCAAAGTGTTAAGTTACTGAAAAAAGTAACGCCGTTAGTAACGCCGTTATTTATAACGCCGTTATTCCCATCACTGGTTGTAACAGGTTACCTCGACAGAGTATTTAAACCCCACCCGCATGGCTCAGCTCGGCCCAGAAAACAAACCACAGCGTTTCTAATGTAGTGCAGTTTCTCCCACAATGCGTTAGGCGGCGGTATTGACCGTCTGCAATCGCAGACACACTCAGAGAACAGTATGCACAAGGTGCCTCGATGAATTATGAATGGCAATAGCGAATAAAAGAAATAACGAGTTAAATCAAGCGCTGGCTCCCAATCACGTATATATACGTGGATGGCCCCGGATGTGTTAAGGTGAGTTAATAAATTCACTCTGAAAATCTGCTCCGCTCTGATAAACTTGCGTCCAGTGTGCACTCTGAACAACTTGAGTGCGCTCGCTCTGACACTGGTTGTAAATAGTTATGAGTGTTGTATGTGCCTCCCTGTATTGTAAATAGTTCATATGTGTGTTGTCTAGGGCTGTCTTAAATACTTTGAAGCTTCGAAGCTTCGTTCGATGGGCATGGGATTAGAATATGAAAATAAAATTAGAATATGAAAAATTTAATCAAATAAAAAAAAAATTATTTTAAAAACTTTTTTGTGTGCAAAATCAACTCTGCCTCTCTTTGTTAACACATTGGTTGCCAACAATGAGAAATGTCATTGTTGGCCGCCATGCGTTGGTTGCCAAATAACGAGATTTCTCGTTATTTAATCGTTATTTCTTTTATTAGCGATATCCATTCATTTTTCATCCGTCCAGCCTGACATTATCATTGGGAATGGCTCTGAGCTCAAAGGGCAAATACCGCCCTATATCGTCTCCCGGATGGTAATGCACATCATTGGATTGGATTGAGTGAAAAAGTGCATCAGAGAAAAACTCCGCCCCAGGGTTTACCCACCTCGTGTTGCCAGAGTCACTGGCGAGGCTGGAAGCAGCTTGGATCATGCGTTTCGGACTATACCGTTGGATCAATAAACGCGATCAATATTTGGAATGGCGATCAGGAATTGGATTCATCTTTTTGCAGAACATCTGATCTGAGGTAAGGAATCTATGTTACCAGTTTTGGGTTAATCAGAGTTGTTTTTCACAGATTGCACAACGTGTGTGTGTGTGTGGCATTAGGCGCTGAACGCGGCACGAATAAATGATTTTTCAGCCCGCTTTTGTATCGTGCATAAGAACACAAATTGTAGCGGCCTCTGCCAGGGTCCGCTTCTAGTGGTAGTCGGGGATGTGATTCCGTACGCGCTCCATCAAAATAATAGTCTCCACACCTTGAGTTCCGTTATCAGATACCACAGATATCCGATTTATTTAGAATATATATGGGTTACATGGGAGAGGTGATCAAAGCGATCCTATTGTTCCTATAATGGTTCAAAGACTATCTAAAACGTTCTAAAGCGGTCAGAAAATTATATGCTTTCCCCGTGGCTACACCACCCAGCTGATTCCTATCACCCATTTATGATCTCCGCCGCGCTGTGGCTGGCTCGCCTGACAGGTGATCCACCCACAGTACAACAGAGTCCATTCAATTGGTTACACAGATAATCGTAATATTCCCATAAATCATATCCTTCTATTAGTAATAATAATAATAATAATAATAATAATAATAATAATAATAATAATAATAATAATAATAATAATAATAATAATAATAATAATAATAATAATAACAAACACTCATATGGCCCTTACACCGGCCCCTAATTGTGTCTACACAATTATAAAACAAATAACATGGTCAGGTGAGTGTTCATTGTAGCTGGCCATTCTTCTTTGAAAGTCCATATTTCAGTCTTCCTCGTCACAAAATAACAAATCTTCCAGTTGATCCACAATCCACTCCACTCCAGAGTTTACCATGGTGGTGCCTTGGAATGATGATGTGAATCAAACATCACTCATGTTCTTTCCACTTTCTTTCTTTCTTTTATGATACACCCTGTGATGGGGTATGTACCAGACACGGCCATCTTTCCTTGGTTCTTGAAGAGGTACCTTCTCTGTGGTCTTAGATATTCCATCCTCTTTCCTCTTCGATCTTACAGTCTTCTCTCTGCTTTTAGATCTTCCTGTCTTCTTTTGCAGGCTCATGGCTCGTTGTGTCGCCACCTGTCTGTACTCTGCATGGTACCCTTCATCCTTCCTGAGCTTCTTTTGCAGGTGCATGGCTCGTGTCGCCACCTGTCTGTTGTTGGGCGTCATCACATCTCCTTTTCAAAAGGAGAGTGGCAAGTTATAGTGACCATCTTTTAAGTTTATCGAACTGTTGGTGATGGCTTTGGGTCTTCTTGTCACATCCATGCGTTGATGTTCAGTGGACCATAGACCGCCCATCCCAAGAGTGACCTTAGGGCATATGGTCCGTCATCCTGGCTGTTCACGATCTGCCGAGGCTCCATGGCTCTCGGAGTATTGACTCCAATCAGAAGTTCCACATCTGCGTCAATGTAAGTGATGTGAACATCCTTCAGGTAGGGCCATTGTTTCAGTTCCCCTTGAGTAAGGATGTTTTCTTTTGACACTGGGATTGCTGGTTGAGTGTATAGCGTAGGCAGTGCAATAAATGTGTCGTCATTGATGTTGCCTACCTCCAGGCCTGAGATCTCATATGCTGGGACATGTTTCTCTTGTGCCATCGTTTTAAGGAGAATTGATGTTTTCCGGCCCTTAGCATTCAGCTTCCTCATGAGGCTCTCTGTGCAAAAGGATGCCGAGCTGCCATGGTCCAAGAAGGCATATGTCGTTACATACCTACTTCCGTCAGCCTGTTTCACCTTAACTGGCACGATGGGTAAAGCACAGTCCTTACCGGCCCCATTATCTTTACCGAGCCTCACCAGAGCACTACCCACAGTCTTATCGGTTAGGGATGCTGTCCTCTCCTGTTGAGGTGATTTCACCTTCCATTGATTTGTCGACCCGACTGTTCCTTTTTGCTCGTCTGGTCCTTCCTTGTCATCCGTTTCTATGTGTAGCAGAGTCGGGTGTTCTTTCTGGCAATGCTGACACCTCATCCGCTGGCTACAGTTCCTACTGAGATGTCCCTTGGTGAGACAACCAAAACAAAGTCCTTTCACCTTTAAGAACTCTATTTTGTTCAGATGTTTCTGAGCTCTTATCCTCCTGCAGGCTTCAAGTGAATGGTCGCCGCACAGTACAAACAAGGAGTTCTAAAAGCTTCAGAGCCATCTGCCTTGGATCCTACATTACTGACGGTTGATGGTATGTTTGTGACTGGTGTCACTGTCGTGACGAAGCTGCTTCTCTCCTTAACCGGTGCAGCTGATGTGCCTGCTCTTGTTTGCCATACAGAGGCTGCAGTCTTGAGGTACCTTGGGGCAGCTTTGTCAGGACTGTAATCCTGAATATTGCCCCACAATGGGTCGGAGGCGATTTTGGCTTGTTTCTCCAGATAAGCCACAAGATCCTTGAATTTGGCTCTTTGCCCAGTGCGCTCCTGGATGTCGTAGGCCGCTGACCTCCACCTTTCTCTGATCCTAAAGGGTATCTTGGATAAGATCAGTCGTAGGTTAGATGGATTGTCCAGCTCATCCATATAGTGAAGCTCCTGCATTGCATTACTGCATCCTCTCAGGTAGAGGGCGTAGGCGCGCAAAGCTTGACTATCCTCCGGTTTGATGCTGGACCAGTCCAAGGCCTTCTTTATATAAGCATTTGTTATTCTTATTTCATCACCGAAATTCTCTTTGAGCAGTCTTTTGGCTTCCACATATCCATCCTGTGGATGCATGTGTAGGCAGCTCCGCACAATATCTTTAGGTTGATCTGTGGTGTATTGTTCCAAAAAGTAGAGTCTATCTTGATCGCTGGTGGTTTTGTTTTCTATGCCGTACTCGAAGGCTCGCATGAATGATCTAAAGTTCATAGGATCTCCGTCAAACATGGGAATCTCCCTGGTTGGGAGTAGCGCCAAATTCTGCTGTGTGACAAGTATCTCTGTAATGTCATTCTGTCTTGCCATGACATTTGATAGAACCTGGTCTGTTTGGGTTTGACCCTGTTGTCCTGCTGTAGCTCCAGATGGTTGTAGCTGAAGCTGCACAGGGTGCTGATGCTGATATGGTGCATGTGATTGTTGCCAAGGTTGTGGCTGAGGTAGCACATATGGTTGTGGTCGATACTGTACAGGTGGTTGTGGCTGTATATATGGCTGTTTGGGTCTCACTGCTTGTGGAGGCCTCTGTTGTTGTTGCTGTTGTTGTTGTTGCTGTTGTTGTTGCTGTTGCTGTTGTTGCTGTTGCGGTTGTTGCTGTTGTTGTGGTTGTTGCTGTTGTTGCTGTTGTGGTTGTTGTTGTTGCTGTTGCTGTTGCAGTTGTTGTTGTGGTGTGTGCGCCCATGCATACTGGTCCACGAGCTGTCTTTGCACAGGGGTTTTTGGAACAGCATTTATGGATGCATACTCTACCGGTGATTGCAATATCGGTAGTCCTTCTGAGGTATCTAGAGCATGTGCTCGGTCAACATATTCATTCATACCATCCCCTCTAGGTTGCATGTTGTACACACAGGGACCGAAACTAAAGCCCGCCGCCCGCCAGGGGCGGTCTGTTTTTACCTTTGGCGCATGACACTTAGAGGGCTGCCCGCCGTGTGGCGTGTAGACGTGTAGTTCATAAGCAGGCCCCTAAAAATATTTGTATGCGAACGGTAAAAATCAATTACGCGCACGCTGTGCGAATACAGATTATAGCCTCTCTCGTCTTTTTTTTCCTCCGCTGCGAGATCGTTAAAAAACTACAAGTCCCACATTGCACTCAAGCCAACGGTCCAATCACAGTAGAGTGAAGTGACTGGTTTCATGGGAAATAAAGCAAATGACCAATCGGAAGCTCTAATTTTTCTTGTTTACTTCCTGAAACTCCGCGATCAGGGCTCTCGTTTTCCGAGACACCAACTTATTATAGTCTCTCTTACCAATAGCAATAGATTTTAGAACACCTAGATTTATCGATAGCAATAGTAATATAACGTTAATGCAACAAAACGAATGCCTTGCTTTGTTAATCATAACGTTGATGCAGTAGCGTATGTCGGTGTGTTGGCTGTAACGGACATGACAATAACATAACGTGTACACATTAAAATTGCGATAATCTATTCTAACATTTTCAAATCGATGCAGTTGAATTTCCCCCTTAGGATCGATGCATTGTTACACCCCTACACCAAAGTCACTGGCCCACTGTGTATCTGTGTGTATAATAACTTGGCTAGCGTTATCAACAGCAGCGGTGGGCAATGGGTCCAGCTGCAGCACCGGAGTGCAAGCGATGTGATGTAATTGGCAGACTCGACTGTCAATCAATGGTCTACCTGACACGCAAACTCAAACAATGTCTCTGTACTGGAGTTGTGATTGATTGATTGATTGAAAACTTTATTAACAGATTGCAGAATGGGTACAATACAGTACAGCTCAATACACACAATTGTTAAGGGGATGCAGACCAGAGAAAGACTTTCGTCTTGTTTACATCAGGGTCCCCCATTTCAATTAATCAGGAAAGTGTACAGTAGGAAAGTGTACATTATTTCAATAGGCAACCCTGAAAGGATTATTTTTCTAGAAGAGCAACACAGCCAAAACAGACAGTGGAGCTGTTTGCAGATAGCAAGCATTTTGACTTATTGCGTGGTGGCGATGTCTCGCAGATAATACAACTACAAGTATGATTATATAATATATATTTTATTTAAAAATAAATTGTATATATAAAATATATATTGGCAGGTAAGAATTATGCTTGGCGGGTAGACTCTTCCCATCTACCCGCCACTGGCCGGTGAGTCAAAAAGTTAATTTCGCTCCCTGTGTACACATACCCGTCAGGGTTTCAGTTAGAAAAAATTGTTGCCGGCCTCAGTGTCCGGTAGATTTCAATCTACCGGTCAAATGAGAGAAATTCCGGTCAGAGTTTATTGAGCTTAAAAACAATTGATAGGCAAAAGAATGACAACAAAACAAAAGAATGACATCATCAAGGCATGTAGATTTATAATAGTTTTACTTAAAACTAGGCTACTTTTGCGTATAGTCATTATATTCCAAATAAAATAAGTCCCGAGACTCCGTGCTGCTGCCGACTTTAAATCAAATAGGTGTCTGTGGGCAGTCGCCCGACATTAATAAACAGCAGTCTGTTATAATCACATTTTTATGAGCTAACGAATTCCGTTATATTGGACATTTGTATTAATTATATCAAGCGAAGAACTGAGAAATTTGGCAGAGAGAGACGGCAACATTATCGTGGGTTTGCGTGACGACTCTCTCTCTCCACCTCCCAATGACTTATTTGCGAGAGTATGTCGATGCAGAGCAGCAGATTCAGCTGTTTTCTGGCTCTTTTCTGGCTCTATCTGGGGACCGCTCAGCAGCGCCCCCCACCCAACAGCTGAATTGCCAATGGCTGAATTGGAGTACTGCACTGTGCCGCTGCTGCTCCGGCTCTGCAGCTGCACATGCATTCGCAAAGCACCAGCACTAAGCTCTTGCTGACAACGTCGTTGTCATTATTAGAAGCAACGATGAAACAAATGTAATGATTGTTTCGTTCATCGCATAGGCTATTTAATTTTAGCCTATTTTAATACAATTCAAATAATCAAATTGTGCTTAGAGGGAATTATTTTCACCGGACATTAAGACCGGAGAGATTAAATATGTCGGACTTCAACAGATTTTGCCGGTCAAATACCGGTAATTACCGGCTAACGGAAACGCTGATACCCGTCCCCTTGAGAGGGGAGTGGGTGAGTTTGAGATGGATACCGCATGGTTCTAGATACTGAGTTGGTTTGCGATGATGTTTCATAATCATCCAGTACCTTGAGTTTGGCCGTTGATACAGCCATGTCTGTGTCAAAGTCAAGTTTATCCTTTTCAGCCTTTAATTCAGCCCTGGCTTTAGCCTCCTGCAGACTTAATTCAGCTTGTAATTTAGCCTCTGTTAGCTTGGCTTTAGCCTTTTTTAGATTTAATTTAGCCTCTAATTCAGCTTCCTTTAGGCTTAGAGTTTGTCTGGCTGAAAGTGCAGTGGCACGTGCCTGAAGGATGTGTCAGTGTCAGCCCTTCGACGGGAGGCAGATAACCTGGATGAATGGCTTCCACATGATCTTGATGATTTTGATGATGATTTTGATGGGGCCCTGGAAACGCTATCCTCTGGGCCTACTGTAGCCTGAAGGTCCGTTTCCAGCTTATCTTGAGTCTCAACTGGAGACTTTTGGACCACAGACTCAATTAGACTTGGAGCTTGAGTTTGCTTTTTCTTATACTCCTCCATCAACCAATCTTCAATCTCGTTAACCCATGTATTGAATCCATCTATTTTTGGTTTATACCATTGTGTTTCATCATCTCCACCATCAGCATCCTGTAAGTACAACTGTACAGACTCATTTGCGATCTTAAAATCACTGAGTGCCTTATTGAACAATGCCATGTACGTTTTTACTCCTTCTTCATCCTTTGATATCACCATCTGTTTAATCTCATTTTGTTTGCGGGTGCATGCTGCAAGCCTCCCTTTACGTGATGCTCTTAATTGTCTCAGTTAAATTTTCGCGACCGTCAAATCCATGTTATCCGTTTCAGAAACTGACATCTTGCTTATATTTATCTGCCAATTCTTAACACAACTTTATAATTATTTTATATTCCACAGCGCTGTGTGCGCACGCAACGTACGTAGTAGTCTGTATTTCATTGATAAATTCTACTCACGAACGTTCCATTGATGTCCTCGGGAATCGGGATGATTCACTGGCTGTGATGCCGTGGTTGATCGATTCCTTCCTTCCTTCCTTCCTGGTTCCCTCTTGTCATTTATTGAAGCGCGCCTCTAGCCTGGGTGGCTTCAACAACCTGACGAGTCCTCTTGTCACTTTATTGAAGCGCGCCTCTCCATGGGTGGCTTCAACAACAGCGAATTTTCTGACTTAATGTAGCGGCCTCTGCCAGGGTCCGCTTCTAGTGGTAGTCGGGGACGTGATTCCGTACGTGCTCCATCCAAATAATAGTCTCCACACCTTGAGTTCCGTTATGAGATACCACAGATATCCGATTTATTTAGAATATATATGGGTTACATGGGAGAGGTGATCAAAGCGATCCTATTGTTCCTATAATGGTTCAAAGACTATCTAAAACGTTCTAAAGCGGTCAGAAAATTATATGCTTTCCCCGTGGCTACACCACCCAGCTGATTCCTATCACCCATTTATGATCTCCGCCGCGCTGTGGCTGGCTCGCCTGACAGGTGATTCACCCACAGTACAACAGAGTCCATTCAATTGGTTACACAGATAATCGTAATATTCCCATAAATCATATCCTTCTATTGGTAATAATAATACTAATACTAATAATAATAATAATAATAATAATAATAATAATAATAATAATAATAACAAACACTCATATGGCCCTTACACAAATACTCTCGATAATCTAGCGTTTATTTGAAAACGATTCATAAATCAGCCGGAAAATGACAACGTGTTTTGTGTATTGCAGTAATAAATGGCTATTTTCACGGAATTTCTCTGAAATTACTAAACTCTCCGAAACTATACTCGTATTCAAAACGGTATAAAACGGAAATGTACTGATGAAAAAAACAATCCGTAATGAGCGCATAATGTTTATATATATCTATGGTGTAGTGGGGCTCCGTCGTCTCGAGTCTACTACACTTAGTAAGTAACTTACTCTCATGCTTGCTCGCACACACACACACATGCTCTCTCTCGTGCGTTCTCTCACACACACTAGCTTTCTCATGCTCGCATTCCAACTCCGCTGATAGTTGTGTTTCTGTTATGTTTTTCGTGCGCGTCATCGATCGGTTTTCGCAATCGGCGAGTAGGAAGCATTATAGGAATTCCCCAATCTCATATTTATACTGATTATCGGCCGATACCGATCGGGCATCCCTACTAATTTATGTGCAATCGTTAAATTTCAGCTCTGTGTAGAGAAATGCACTGATGCTAACAACCGCCTTACTGCGCGAGTATATGACGACACTGTTGACACCACGTATCTGTGACACATTCGCCCCATAACAACACTAGTAGTTTCGGGGGGCCTACCACCCCCCCTGAAAAATATCCTAGGGGAAACACTTTTTTTTAAATGTGAAATTGCTTATGCTGTATTATCTCAGATGGGACCTTCCTGGATAAATACAGAATACATAAAGTAAAATCAAATTAAAGTCAGATTCATTCATCGTCTAATGTCTATGGACCATGGTGGACCTTGGTTGGTGGTGGGGCTACCCAGTTGTTTCCATTTCTTGGAACAATGATTTGGTATTTCACTTTAATTTCACTTTCATACATTTTTTTGTCCTGTTCATGGTAATTCACAGTAATGCACAGTTCAATAAGTGTTTCGTAATCAAAGCACATCTCAATTTGTACATTCCACGAGAGAGCAGGGAGAAGAAAATCTTATTTTGCCTGCTCCTTACTCAAAACAAGAAATAAACAATAGAAATACATGGTCTGTCATTTACAATTATTTAACTTACAATAACATGAGAATAAAAAATAAAGATGGTAGAAACTGTTACCCCTCAACTTCATAAAGTCTAATTGTTCTTTCTTTATACATTTTCTTGAATAGAAAGATATTTATACAACTCTTTAAATCGAATTCCACAGTTTTACACCACTTATTGAAACATCATGCTTTAGTAATCTGTGCATACTGGTGCTTAAAATAAAATGCCCTTCTACGGTTCTTGTCCTCAGAGCTAAAAACAAACAACTTCTACAAGCTTTCTGGCAAAATACTCTTTTGACAAATGTCTCTGTTTCCTCAGCCTCTGTGCCACTCACTGGGAGCAGTGGGCAGAGATCCAGGAGGAGTCCTCTACAGACACTTTACGACAGTGACCAGGTCAGTCCTCTACAGACACTTTATGACAGTGACCAGGTCAGTCCTCTACACACTTTACGACAGTGACCAGGTCAGTCCTCTACAGACACTTTACGACAGTGACCAGGTCAGTCCTCTACAGACACTTTACGACAGTGACCAGGTCAGTCCTCTACAGACACTTTACCACAGTGACCAGGTCAGTCCTCTACAGACACTTTACCACAGTGACCAGGTCAGTCAGTCAGTTCAATCAAAGTCTGTCTCTGATTGAATCCTACAGATGAAGAACCATGTCTGTTTTTAAGTTTTCAGATGAACAGTGTTTTCAAACCAACTAGTTTAAAGATGGGGTGTAAACAATCAGTCTAATTCAGTGGAGGCTGATTACTTTTGGGCAGGGGAGGAAACTAACTTTTTGGCTTACCAGCCAACTGGCGAGTATCTGATTTTTTTTACCAGACAAACTGATTTTTTACCAGCCAAAAAAAATCGCTAATTGTGATAATTACTTCTTTGTATGTCTTTGTCTAAATTGATTTTCAATCATAGTAAAAATCACACTGTGTCTCTACTCTTTAAAATATTTATTAGCATAAAACATTAATAACAGTCTCTACTCTTCACAATATTAGCATACAACATGTATTAATCACACTGTCTCTACTCTTCAAAATATTAGGATATTGTAGTGGCTACTGGGACATAATTCACGGCATCCTAGCCTTAGGTGGTGTTTACTGTGTGTAGTGGCTACTGGGACATAATTCACGGCATCCTAGCCTTAGGTGGTGTTTACTACATCTCCCGTGATCCTTAGCGGGGGATGACGTAGTTAAAGTGAGACGAATGAAAGATGAATGGCAGTGTTGTTGTGCGACAGTAGAGTGCGTATTAAAATAGTATTATTGCATCGGAACACGACTCCGTTTTCACTATTATTACCTGCATTCCTACATTGGTGACCCTGACGTTTCTCCTGGACGTATTTCGGAGATTACATTGAACATGCCTGATGAACAACAGAACGCAGATCGCAGCACTTTGAACGCTGTTTCACTCAAGCTGCCGGAGTTTTGGGAGCGGAGCGCCAACGCTTGGTTTGCACAGGCTAAAGCCCAATTCGCTCTCAGGGACATTACAGCGGACGCCACAAAGTACTACTATGTGGTAGCAGCCCTGACGAACTCAACTGCGGCGAGAGTGGTGAGTTTGCTGGAAAACCCACCTACACACGACAAATATGTGGCTATAAAAACACACCTGAAGGAGGCCAGCTTCTCTCTCTACCTGGATTGGGTGACTCAAAGCCCTCTGAACTGATGGATCACATGTTAGCTCTGCTGGGTGACCATGGGCCATGTTTTCTATTTAAGGAGCTTTTCTTGCAACAGCTGCCAGACTATGTGCGTTTACCTATGGCTAATTCCATCAAAACTGACTTTCACCAGCTAGCTAGGGAAGCAGATGTATTTTTCTCAGCTGGGAAGAGGTGTGTGGCAGCATCAGCCTACACCGTTGATGAGCAGGGGTTCCAGCCACTCTCTATCTCTGCCGCGGCTATGCCCCGCCGGGTGAGGCCGTCAGGGTTGTGTTTTTACCACGCAAAGTTTGGGAACAAAGCTAAAAAGTGTTTGCCACCTTGTAACTACGGGGGTCGGGAAACGCACTGGCTGCCACTCATTAGCAGCCGTGAGTGTTGGCCATCCTGTAGGCTTGCTGTACGTCACCGACTCACTCTCCGGCCGCCGTTTTTTATGTGACACGGGTGCCCAGGTGAGCGTGTTGCCGGCGTCCACTCAGGATTTTCACTCAGCGAGACGGGCCCTGCCCTTGAAGCTGCCAATGGCAGTGCGATCCCTACATTTGGCAAACGCACCGTGGCATTGTGTTTTGCTGACCAGCGTTTCAGCTGGGATTTTGTGTTGGCCAAGGTGTCTACTCCCCTCCTAGGCGCTGACTTTCTCTGCGCCAACAGTCTCTTGGTAGACGTGGGGAATCGCCGGCTCGTCAATGCTGATACTTTTGGCTCCTTAGCATGTGAGCGCAGTGACACGGCCACAATGACACTGTCCAGCGCCGTCGCGCCCACTGATGATTTCTCCCGCCTCCTGTTGGACCCTCTCTGCGCCACCCCCCTTCCCCCTGTCTCCGGCTGTCCCTGAGCAACGACCGGAGTGTTGAATGTCCCGTGACTAAGACGGGGAGGACGTGACCCTCTTGCGCCGCCCCTGTGCCTCAAATAGATCCGCTATCAACTCTATCTTTAATCTTTCAAAATGTTCAGTTGCTATCGCTATTAGCTCTATCTTTAATTTTTCAAAATGTACAGTTGCTATTGCATGCACTCATCTGTGTTTCACCACACACATGAGTGCATGCTTACCAACTGTCCGTCTGCAACACTACTATCACCGACATCTAAGAAGGGAGATCCCCCCTTGAACGGCCCTTCTAAGGTTTCTCTCCTCCACATTGCCTGTGGACCTTTTTTTCCCTATTGTTAGGTTTTAGTGAGTTTTTCCTTACCTTCGCGTGGGGTATGTCTGGGAGTGCTTGCATTCTTTCATTTATTTGCATTCATCTAAAAAATGTTTGGACCCTATGGTGTTCTTGTTCTGTTCTTGACTTATTGTTATGTTGTCTTCTTGACTTGTTTAAAGAAGACCTGTACGGCCCATGGGGACATTAACGTGTGTTGTTGGGCCCTATAAATAAATTTGATTTGATTTGATTTGATCTCCACGGAGGGCCCGCCAGTACATGCTAGGGCTCGTCGTCTCGACCCACACAAGCTCACCATCGCTAGGAATGAGTTTGCCTCCATGGAGGCACTGGGCATCGTTCGTCGGTCCGACAGTCCTTGGGCCTCGCCTCTCCATCTCGTTCCAAAGGCCAACGGCGGCTGGCGTCCGTGTGGCGACTACCGGCGCCTTAACGACGCCACTACACCTGATCGTTACCCGGTTCCACACATACAAGATTTTTCAGCCCACCTGGCTGGAGCGTCTGTTTTTTCAAAGGTGGATCTGGTGAGAGGATACCACCAGGTGCCGGTTAGCCCTCAGGACATCCCCAAGACGGCAGTTATAACCCCATTCGGGCTCTTTGAATTTTTGAGGATGCCTTTTGGCCTCAAAAATGCGGCTCAGACCTTTCAGAGGTTAATGGACGCCATGCTGCGCAACCTGTCTTTCGTGTTCGTCTACCTAGACGATATCCTGGTAGCCAGCACGTCCAAGGCGGAACACCTAACACACCTCCGACTCCTCTTCAGTCGCCTCAGAGAGCATGGATTAATCATCAACCCAGCAAAGTGTCAGTTTGGTCTGCCTGCCATGGACTTCCTTGGCCACCACATCACTACTGCTGGAGCGGTCCCATTACCAGTAAAGGTGGAAGCGGTGCTGCGGCTCCCACGCCCTACCACGGTTAGGGCCTTGCAGGAGTTCCTGGGGATGGTGAATTTCTACCATCGGTTCATCCCTCAGGCTGCCCACCTAATGCACCCCCTGTATGGGGCTCTCAAGGGCAAGACTCCCAAGCATGCCATCGCCTGGTCCGACGACATGTCAAAGGCGTTCTCGGATACCAAGGAGGCCCTTGCGAGTGCAACCATGCTGACGCACCCCGTGCCTGAGGCTCCCGTGGCATTGACAACTGATGCCTCGGATTATGCCGTTGGAGGCGTATATGAACAGTTGGTCGAGGGCATTTGGCAACCCCTGGCGTTCTTCAGCCGACAGCTCCGTTCCAGCGAACAGAAGTACAGCACCTTTGACCGTGAGCTCCTCGCCCTGTACTTGGCGGTCAGGCATTTCCGTTTCCTGCTGGAGGCTCGCCCTTTCACTGTTTTTGTAGACCACAAACCATTAATTTTTGCTATGTCGAAGGTGTCTGAACCGTGGTCTGCCAGGCAACAGCGCCATCTGGCTTTCATCTCTGAGTTCACCACTGACATCCAGCATGTGGCGGGGAAGGACAACCCCGTGGCTGACTGCCTCTCGCGGGCCGCCATTGGTGCTGTCCACCTGGGAATTGATTACGCCCGTATGGCTGCGGATCAGGTTTCAGACCCAGACATCCAGGCATGCAGGACGGCGGTTACTGGCCTCCAGTTGGCGGACGTCCCCTTCGTTGATGATGGCACGACGCTGCTATGTGATATATCTATGGCGCAGCCAAGGCCAGTTGTTCCACGGGCATGGAGACGACAAGTTTTCGACGCTATCCATGGCCTCTCGCACCCGGGCAGGAAACCATCACAGCGCCTAATGGCAGCAAAATTCGTCTGGCCCAGGATGAAGGTTGACATTGGAGGTTGGGTCAAGACCTGCATGGCATGCCAACGCGCGAAGGTCCATCGACATGTTAAAGCCCCGTTGGAGCGGTTTGATGTGCCTGAGAGGCGTTTTGACCACATCAACGTGGATCTGGTGGGACCCCTTCCTCCCTCCAGGGGGTACACTCACCTTCTGACGATGGTGGACAGGACCACCCGTTGGCCGGAGGCTGTCCCACTCACTGCGACTACTACAGCTGACGTGGCTCGCGCGTTCATGGGTACCTGGGTCACCCGGTTCGGTGTTCCCTCTGATCTGTCCTCTGACCGAGGGGCCCAATTCACTTCCGCGTTATGGACTTCCATTACTCAGTGTGTTTCAGTAGAAGATTATACCTCAGCTGCTCTTACTGTAAACAAAGGTGTTCCACAAGGTTCTATTTTGGCCCCTGTCTTATTTTCCATCTTTATAAATGAACTAGGAAATGGGATAAACCCAGCACGTTTTCATTTATACGCCGATGATACAGTTGTTTACACAGTGGCTTCCTCTTTAACTCAGGCCATAGAGCTTCTACAGGATGCTTTTAATACACTACAACACTCCTTGCTAAGGCTAAGACTGGTCCTTAATGCAAAAAAGACCAAGTACATGACCTTCTCTCGCTCTCGAGCTAATACAGCTGTCCCCCCGATTCTGACACTGGAAGGGACATGCCTTGACAAAGTAGCATCCTATAAATATCTGGGCATATGGATTGATGAAAAGATGGCCTTTGATGTTCATATTGGGAACCTACTGAGAAAACTTAGACCTAAACTGGGCTTTTTCTTCCGGTTAAAGAAATGTTTCCCGTCTGAAGCCAGGAAGAGGATTGTGCAGAGTTCCTTTCTGCCTGTATTAGACTATGGCGATGTAATCTATATGCATGCTCCTTCCTCCCTGCTTAAAAAGCTGGATTCTGCGTACCATACTGCCATACGTTTTGTAACAGGTGCAGGCTCTCGCACCCACCACTGCACTTTGTATCAGTCATTAGGATGGTCCTCTCTGTACCAAAGAAGACAATCACACATGTTGATTTTTATCCTTAAGTCATTGCTAGGTAAGCTGCCCTTATATATCTCCAGACTTCTGTCCTTTTATACTTGCTTTTTTAATACCAGACGAGCAGCAAATGGGATGCTGTTAAATGTTCCTTTGATGCAGTCAGAGCTTGGTAAAGCTGCATTCTCCCACTATGCTCCCTTTTTATGGAATACGCTGCAAGTGAAACTTTGTCTACAGGCACTTCCTACTGTGAATGCTTTTAAAGGTATGCTACGATTAGCCCTTTATGAAACATGTAACTGTTTTACCTGATGCTATTGTTGATGTGATTATGCTCCTTGCCACTGCACAAATGACCCTCTGTATTTATATTTGAATTGTATGTTTTTTGTTTAATGCCCTGTTTTATGTTGAAACTTGTTGTGTGCTGTGTTGGTCAGGACTCCCTGGAAGAAGAGATCTTGTATCTCAATGGGACATTCCTGGATAAATAAAGGATAAATAAAATAAATAAAAATAAAAAAATTACCCAGCAGTTGGGTGTCTCCCTCCACTGCACTACGGCTTACCATCCACAGGCCAATGGCCTGTGTGAACGTTTTCACCGGTCGATGAAAGCTGCTCTCAAGGCCGATCTCCGAGGCGACACCTGGGTCGACAGACTTCCTTGGGTGATGCTGGGGCTCCGTACTGCACCTAAGGAGGACCTTCTTTCATCTTCAGCTGAGCTGGTATACGGCCAACCCCTCCGTGTCCCAGGGGATTTTCTTCCCTGTGTTACGGCCTCCTGGTCAGCACTGGAACAGCGGGATGCTCTGCTGGACAAGGCCAAGGCTTTCTTGCCCATCCCCACCTCGTGCCACGGCGTTCCAAGGGTGCGTGTCCCGCCTGATCTGCAAGCAGCGGGGTACGTGTTTATCCGCTGCGACGCCCATTGAGGCCCCCTACAGCCACCCTACGATGGTCCTTACCGGGTTGTGAAGGCAGGCGATAAGACCTTCGTCGTTGACATGGGGGGGAGGGAAGAACGGATCTCGGTGGATCGCCTGAAGCCTGCTCACCTGGATTTGGACCGCCCCATTGAGTTGGCCCAACCGCCCCGCCGCGGTCGGCCCCCTGGTAGGGCAGTCCCGACGCCTACTCTAGCTACGGCGGACCCCCGGACCTGCCGTCCGAGGCCTGTTCAGGGCCAGCCTACTGCTTTACCACTGCCTCGGGTTCCTGTGCCTGCCCAGGGGTACCGGAGTCGTTTTGGGCGGGTCGTCAGAGCCCCTGGACGTTTTTTGGGGCCAGTTCTTGTGAATTCTGGGGGGACGTGTGTAGTGGCTACTGGGACATAATTCACGGCATCCTAGCCTTAGGTGGTGTTTACTGTGTGTAGTGGCTACTGGGACATAATTCACGGCATCCTAGCCTTAGGTGGTGTTTACTACATCTCCCGTGATCCTTAGCGGGGGATGACATAGTTAAAGTGAGACGAATGAAAGATGAATGGCAGTGTTGTTGTGCGACAGTAGAGTGCGTATTAAAATAGTATTATTGCATCGGAACACGACTCCGTTTTCACTATTATTACCTGCATTCCTACAATATCACATATTAACATGAAAGAGGGAACTATTCTGGACTGGGTTGGGCTGAACTAGGCAGTGAAAGATGCTGGGCTGGACTGGACTAGGTTGGACTGGTCTAGGTTGGACTGAGTTGGGCAGTGAAAGAACCAAGCATTTCACTGTAATGTAATAGCTAAATAAAACAACTTGACTTGTTACATTTGCACTCTGGTTGTATGCCAAATGTATTCTGGTAAGTAAGTAAGTAAGTAAGTAAGTAAGTATTTATAAAGCACCTTTCATACATGTCATGTAGCTCAAAGTGCTGTACACAAACATAGGCTATAACGATAAAAGCAATAAAGTCACAGTGATCAGTGATCAGTTAAGATCAATGTTTAAAAATAATAATAATAATAATAATAATAATAATAATAATAATAATAATAATAATGTTGTACTGTACTTGTGCTGTAAGATGACAATACATTGGAACCGAATCGACAATGCTAGGGGTTCAGCAGGTGTATTCTGAATGCCAAGTATGACAACATCACTGTTGTGAAGGGCATATGGGCGATTGATTGATTGATTGATTGAGTGGTGATATGGGGGGAAACCCGGTAATAATAAAATGTCACTCGGCTGCATTTAAGCAAAGCCGCTCAGTATAGTCCACTATGTTGAACGCGCGTTATGGTAGCTTGTTACATGCTAGGTAGCTAGCCGGCTAATGCTGGTTGACTTGTCATTCTCATCCGACTCGAGACGCGTCGCGTGCTGTTGTTCGCCCCCATGTCAGACCGCACTGATATCCGAAAGCGACGACTCTACATGCAATTATTTTCATCCACTGATGTGTTTTTGTCTAAGTTTGTCTACGTTGTCAAGCCGGTGGCAGGAGTCTGTAGGTCCGCGCGCAGTGATCTGTCCACTTCCCCTAGATGGGCGGCATCTTCTAGAAAATGAGTGTTCATTGGAGGAGCTTAGAGCGCATCTGTACAACGATGATGTTCATTGGTTATGGTTGGATTGAGGCGCAAATGGGAGGAATCAAGGGGGGAGTCAGAGTTCGGCTTGTGCCAGTGAGCGAATCAGCAGATTGCAGAATGATTTTTTTGTTTTGTAATTACTAGTACTCGCCAGACTGGCGAGTGCTCTTCATGAATTACTCGCCAAACGTAAAAAATACTCGCATTTGGCGAGTAAAGTGGCCTAATTTCCTCCCCTGCTTTTGGGTGATGTATCACATTCACACTCCCAAGCAGGGAGCGAAATTAACTTTTTGACTCACCGGCCAGTGGCGGGTAGATGGGAAGAATCTACCCGCCAAGCAGATTTCTTACCTGCCAACTTTTTTTTGATACAAAAAAAATTTATTATTATTTTATATAATTTTTTTTTAATAAAATATATATATTATATAATCATACTTGTAGTTGTATTATCTGCGAGACATCGCCACCTCGCTGTCTGCAAACAGCTCCACTGTCTGTGTGTATACTCGAGTGGCCTCCAGCTCCAGCAAGGATTCTCCGGCGCTACAGCTGGGCCCTAAACTCTTACGTTCAGCATGAAAGGATTCTCCTGCGCTGCACCTGGACCCTAGTCAGCAGCCCGCATGCTGATGCGATGTAACTGGACACTTGCTGCAGCAGTTGTTGATGTCGGGACCTATCAGTAGCTAGCCAGCTGGATAACGTTACACAATGCCTCATGTATTAAACTAAAAGTGAATAGTTGACTGGGTCATTTTGTAACAGTAGCTAACATCAGCTCACGGAGGTCTCTCTGACTAGACTAACGTCAGTCACGGTGACTGTGTGTTTGCAGCATACAGAAACAGGTAGGGGAGGTTTAGGAGCAGCAATGCGCTGCGTGTCTGTGCTCAGACAGCGAGTGAGAACTCCGCTCAGAATTTTATCATGATTTTCGGTTTTCACATGACCATTTGATTGGCCGCCACACGGCGGGCAGACCTCATAGGGGGAGGCGCCAAACGTATAAACTGAGTGCAAATGGCGGGTGGCGCTCTCTAGTTTCGCCCCCTGCTCCCAAGTGATTTGGATTGACTTTAAAAATCCTCTGGGGTGTGCAACGTCACCCTCTTTAATGGGCTCTAGTTGGCCATGCTACTACAGAGTTAGAGGTATCAAATTAAACTATAGATTGCAGGGAAATGTAGGTGCCAGATATGTCATGCTAGCTTGCCGGGAAGGGGCTAAATATTTCCCCAAGCTAGATTTTCACAGAGGACAATTTGGCATGGGCAGTTTCAAAGGGGTATCTGAATGAATATGACCTCACCTCTCACCTACTGTATGACAGTGTTCTTTTTGTTTTGTTAGTTTGTTTTTATAAACTTGACCTCACTGTATACAATGACATATTCTGACCTCTAAGATAATCACAGCCTCATGAATCTTTACAACCACAAACTAAAGACCAAGCCCATTCAGACGCTGCATGGCTTGCCTAGGTATATTCATATAAATTTGGGTTTCAGAGAAAATGTTTGCCATCCAATTACTGGGTTATAACTATGCACTTCTTCATTGTTTTTATGCTGTCTTTTGGAGGGATTGTTTTCTACCTTTATCTTAATTTTTTAATTCTCAACATTTGTTTGATATTACACCAAAGCAACACCATTACACCAACTTATTTGACATAATTGATCATGGAGATGGTCATTATCGGTAAATAATGATGTCCCAAGACCCTATACACTCAATATTCTCACAAGTTGAATGCTGTAGGTGATTCTTTCAGTTTTTTTGGTGGTTCCATCCACACAACATAGTCTACACACTAGTGTCACAATACCAGAATCTTTACTTTATTGGTATCTCGATACCGATTCTAAAATGATACCACGGCAAAAACCTAAAATATCAGAAAACGTAATGGAATATATTAGATGACAGAACATGGAAAATTCTTTATACAATTATTTAATTAATTATAATTCAAATTATAATAAATATTTTTACGCTGTTGAAACGTCCATTTGTTATTATGTGTAATCTCTCCACACTATTAGTGCTTGTGGCAGCACAGGTGATACAATTATATTAAAAAAAGATGATATATATACTAGGGATGGGACTTTCTAGCAAAAGTGCTATTCGAAAATTCGTGTTTCATAATAACCAATATTCGAATATTTTTTTTATTTTTTTATCAGCTGACCGACAATAAATCAAAATGACACCATTCACCATCGTAGCCTATAATAACAGCATTGCATTGGCCTATCAACCGGCTTTAACCCTTTAATCGCCAATGACGTGTTTAGACGTCATTCCTCGCCATGCGTAATCTGCCAATGACGTCGTACAGCGTCTTTGAGATCAATATTTCTAAAAATCTGTCATGGCAATCATATTTCACCCACAGAGACTTGACTGGTGCTGTAGAGCTCCTCTCAACTCTCCAACGGTGCAAGACCGCCATCTGGTGGCCGATCGGCGAGGTGCCAAAACCGGAAGTGAGCGGCCGGAAGTGGTGCTCACCCATATTTCAGGGACTCCAGCTTGATACACTGGATAGCGATCCGTTGCCAATAACTCGATAAAAAACATGATTTGGACGTATATAGTATTATACAACCTGGAACTGAACCAACAAGATCGACATCCCATAATAAC
The DNA here is from genome assembly GCF_963971535.1 of Notolepis coatsorum. Lineage (NCBI taxonomy): Eukaryota > Metazoa > Chordata > Actinopteri > Aulopiformes > Paralepididae > Notolepis > Notolepis coatsorum. The sequence continues at coordinate 140,385,512 of NC_140170.1, read as the reverse complement.
GATCTTTTTGCTCCAGTAGCATCCCCCATCGCTACGAGGAAGCTGCAGTGAGTTTCAGCGTGTTTGATTATTATTGTCCATACAAACTGCTCTTATCTATGTATCACCCATACTACATAAATGATTTAACGTCGGCCACAGACTTATAACCCCCCCCCCCCCCTCCGGTCACCAGCAGATGATGAGGCATGGTCAATCAGAACCATGCCAGTTCGTTGTGAAGTTTAGACCTCAGAGAGGGTAAAGTACAAAAAAAAGGTACCGTTGGGTACCGGTATCGATACCCATGTAAAAGGAAACATTTCCAGGCTCGGTGTCCCGAGCAGACCCACTGTGTAGGCCAGATGCAAGACGCATTTTACAATAAACCTCTGTTGGGCTGGTAAAAATGTTTTATCACAAATTTTTATCGCAATAGCAATATCTGTAAAAAAGAATGTAATAAAAAATCGCAATTTTTTTTTCCCGAAATCGTGCAGCCCTAACGTACACGGATATTTCTAAAAATGCATTTTCACCCATCCAGAAATTCCTGTTCATAGCAATGTTTAAAACAATTTATTTTAATTATTAATTCATTAATAATAATTCATTAATTAATTATTTTTAATCTCTCAGTCCACAACAAAGACGAAAATAATGCACATTATGAACTGACCTGATGGCAGACTGCAGGGATCTCTCCATGTTCCTGAATAACCTGATGGTAGGCTGCAGGGATCTCTCCATGGTCCTGATTGACCTGATGGGAGGCTGCATGGATCTCTCCATGGTCCTGATTGCAGAGAAAGTACTTTTTAAATCTGTATACATCGTGTGGATTGGGTCATTGGTCATGATGTTAAAGGTCCCCTGTCTTATAAATTGCCTTTTTCAGTGTTTAGCATTGTCTTCTAGCAATGGGGGTTTGTATCAATGGGGTCTGTGTCTCTAATTCTCATTTTGGCGGATTGCTCCAATTCAGTTGAGACAATATCCTCCCCCAGTGAACTAAGCCATTCTGATTTGACTCGCTCCCTGATGTCAGTAGGTGCTGCTGATCTGCATAACTAACTCTATGGTTGTAGCGCAACGATTTATTTTTATTTTTATGAAACTACTGTATATTTGTATGTCTCTAAATGTTTTGATGAATTGAAAATGGAGGACCCTTATGTAAAAAAGCCGAAAGTCTTTTTCTGGTCTTCATCCTCCAGTCTTAGCACTGTTGTTGTATTGAGCTGTACTGTATTGTACCCATTCTGCAATCTGTTAATAAAGTTTTCAATCAATCAGACAAATGTATAGAAAAGCTTTTATTATAACCATATAACAAAAAATGATATTGTTTATGAAAATGTTTTAGCCCTATGCTTGACTATTATTTTAGGCATGGCAACAAATAAAATAATAATAATAAAATGAATAAATAAAATATTAAATAAATAAATAGGCTACACGTCTCTCTTTTTGTGTTACAAATTGTGCTCACAGATATGAACATAGGCCTCTTTACTTACTTAAAAAAGGAAACATCAAGAAATATGTTTATGGTATTCCATCATGCCATGTGTGTTTTTTATATATTTTATAATGCTCATGATTATTGCTGAAGTCTGAGTCATACAATAACCTAACAGACTAACTTGACTAAAAAGACTAAAAAGTGTATGAGTTTTAAGAGTTTAAGAGACAGCACTCACTGTATCTCTCTCAAACAAAGCTCCATGTTCTCCAGTAATCTGAGTTTGCAATGCATGTGTCGTGCGCAAACCGAACGCGGAAGTGCAACTCCGTTAGCGAAAATATACACGCATCAGGCGTAACAGAACAATTTGGATTGACAGTCGATTCTGCCAATTACGTCACATCGCTTGCACCCACCTCCTGCTGTTCTTACCACCAATCGGCAAGCGCTTATTCGTTTTTTACTTCCGGGAAGTCCGCCATTGATTTACACACGCAAGCGAACCACAACAAACTTACTGTAGCTAATAAAGTTTCGGCCCATACCGATACCCGACCGATATATCGGTGCACCCCTAATAATAAATCAAATCAAATCAAATTTATTTATAAGGCCCGACAACACACGTTAATGTCCCCATGGGCCGTACAGGTCTTCTTTAAACAAGTCAAGAAGAAAACATAGGGGAGCTCCCGTAGCTCACCGCGTATCTCGGCGCTATTTCGGCGTCGGGGACAACCGTGCTCGTCACGGATCTGGGGTACACGAGTTCGATTCCCGGACCCGCCGTAGTGTCTTCCCCTACTCTACATCCTATTCAACCTGTTTCTGTCGGTCATGCTTGACCAGAAAAAGCGATAAACGCTAAAAAATGAAGTAAAAAAATAAATAAAATAAAAACATAACAATAAGTCAAGAACAGAACAAGAACACCATAAGGTCCAAAAATTTTTAGATAAATGCAAATAAATGAAAGAATGCAAGCACTCCCAGACATACCCCACGCGAAGGTAAGGAAAAACTCACTAAAACCTAACAATAGGGAAAAATGCTCCACAGGCAGTGTGGAGGAGAGAAATCTTAGAAGGGCCATTCAAGGGGGGATCTCCCTTCTTAGATGTCGGTGATAGTAGTGTTGCAGACTAGCAGTTGGTAAGCATGCACTCAAGTGTGTAGTGAAACACAGATGAGTGCATGCAATAGCAACTGAACATTTTGAAAGATTAAAGATAGAGCTAATAGCGATAGCAACTGAACATTTTGAAAGATTGAAGATAGAGCTGATAGCAGATCTATTTGAGGCACAGGGGCGGCGCAAAGAGGGTCACGTCCTCCCCGTCTTAGTCACGGGACATTCAACACTCCGGTCATTGCTCAGGGACAGCCGGAGACAGAGAGATAGGGGGCGGCGCAGAGAGGGTCGCGAACTCCCCGACATCATTGCGGGACGTCCGGCACTCCGGTCACCACTACGAGACCTGGGACAGGCGTTAGACAGCTCAAGTGATTGTAGTGGGCGGACATAGCAATAGATACAAGTGGTAAGCATATATGTGAATGGAGTAGATATATGAAGTAAGCATATTATGTGAATAGAATAGAAGTACTTAACCCAGCAATGAAACCGCGGTGACTGTTAATCTGTTAACAGTCTGTTAATCAGTTGACGGGACCGCGGACAGACGACGGTAAATAACTGATCCAAGGCCTCAGTGGTGCATGTAGAGCAGTCACTGCAATCTTGGCCAAGACCCCGAGGCATCCATCACCTTAGTCGGCGCTAGGAGACGGGCACTCAGAGAGATGGGGAGGGAAGAGGAGGGGGGGAGGGGAGGGAGGGGGGGGGGAAGGGGGGGGGGGGGAGTTAGAGAGTTACCATGTTTGTGGTGCTGCAAAAGAGCAGACATGTAGTACCCTGTAGTGCCATGTAGTACCATGTAGTGCCATGTAGTACCCTGTAGTACCCTGTAGTGCCATGTAGTACCATGTAGTACCATGTAGTACCCTGTAGTGCCATGTAATACCCTGTAGTGCCATGTAGTACCCTGTAGTACCCTGTAGTACCCTGTAGTACCATGTAGTACCCTGTAGTACCCTGTAGTGCCATGTAGTACCATGTAGTACCCTGTACCCTAACTAAACTAGACAGATTAATCTAAAGGTCAGTCCCCGACCAGGTGAGATGCTTGAGAACATGCCGTCTCTCTCTCTCAGTGCGTGAGTGAGGCTGGTGCTTGAGAACATGCCGTCTCTCTCTCTCAGTGCGTGCGGGAGGCTGGTGCTTGAGAACATGCGGTCTCTCTCTCTCAGTGCGTGAGGGAGGCTGGTGCTTGAGAACATGCTGTCTCTCTCTCTCAGTGAGTGAGTGAGGCTGGTGCTTGAGAACATGCTGTCTCTCTCTCAGTGCGTGAGTGAGGCTGGTGCTTGATAACATGCTGTCTCTTGGAGCGAGAGCTTCTCCTTCTTAATTTAGCCTCAGCTGATTCTTAGCACTGGCGGCAAACAGGACATGGTCTAGACCTCGCTCATTCACTTGTTAACATCTCACGTGTTCACTTTATCTAACATTTTGAAAATACTTGTCCAGAGAATTTAGAAACTGACTTATATGGCTCTTATTGTCAGCCAAGCCTTTAATCTTCACAACATATCTGCACTAACAGTCTGAACTGAGGAGGATGCCCTGCCTCCACACCCTTCATTTACTTACTTACTATTTAAAATCATTTTTATGCACCAAGCACTTGTCACTCTGTGTGAACATGTTCTATATTTATCTATATAATTGAATGATAACTGTAGCAAATGAGCTGCCTGTTGTGCTATTTTGGTATAAAAACCACGACACATGACAAGGATACTGTGAACTGTCTCTTCAGTAAACTGTAAAGTAGCTTGTTTAACCAGCTGGCGTAACAGCTCACAGTCCATGTTGGTTTCACAGAGTAATGGTAACAAGGAACCTTTTATTCTAAAACCCAAACACAGGGAGCGAAATAAACTTTTTGACTCACCGGCCAGTGGCGGGTAGATGGGAAGAATCTACCCGCCAAGCATATTTCTTACCTGCCAACTTGTTTTTGATAAAAAAAAATGTATTATTATTTTATATACATTTCTTTTTTAATAAAATATATATATTATATAATCATACTTGTGATTGTGTTATCTGCGAGACATCGCCACCTCGCTGTCTGCAAACAGCTCCACTGTCGAGTGGCCTCCAGCTCCAGCAAGGATTCTCCGGCGCTGCAGCTGGACCCTAAACGCTACATTCAGCATGCAAAAGGATTCTCCTGAGCTACAACTGGACCCTATTCAGCAGCCCTCACTCATGCGATGTAAGCCAGGGACTCGAATACACATGTTGTTGTAGGACATTGATGTCAGGAGCTATCTGTAGCTACTGCTGGATGGCGTTGGGACCAGCGTTTCCGTTAGCCGGTAATTACCGGTATTTGACCGGCAAAATCTGTTGAAGTCCGACATATTTAATCTCTCTGGTCTTAATGTCCGGTGAAAATAATGCCCTCTAAGCACAATTTGATAATTTGAATTGTATTAAAATAGGCAAAAATTAAATAGCCTATGCGATGAACGAAACAATCATTACATTTGTTTCATCGTTGCTTCACCAAGCAGGTATAATAATGTTGTCAGCGAGAGCTTAGTGCTGGGTTTTGCGAGTGCATGTGTAGCTGCAGAGCCGGAGCAGCAGCGGCACAGTGCAGTACTCCAATTCAGCCATTGGCAATTCAGCTGTTGGGTGGGGGGCGCTGTTGAGCGGTCCCCAGATAGAGCCAAAAAACAGCTGAATCTGCTGCTCTGCAGCGCCATACTCTTTGTAAATAAGTCGTTGCGAGGTGGAGAGAGTCATCACGCAAACCCACGATAATGTTGCCGTCTCTCTCTGCCAAATTTCTCAGTTCTTCGCTTGATATAATTAATACAAATGTCCAATATAACGGAATTCGTTAGCTCATAAAAATGTGATTATAACAGACTGCTGTTTATAAAATGTCGGGCGACTGCCCACAGACACCTATTTGATTTAAAGTCGGCAGCAGCACGGAGTCTCGGGACTTATTTTATTTGGAATATAATGATTGTATACGCAAAAGTAGCCTAGTTTTAAGTTAAAATATTATAAATCTACATGCCTTGAGGATGTCAATTATTTTTAAGCTCAATAAACTCTGACCGGAATTTCTCTCATTTGACCGGTAGATTTAAATCTACCGGACCCTGAGACCGGCAACAATTTTTTCTAACGGAAACCCTGGTTGGGACAACGCCTCAGTGAACTATTTAGTTTACTGCAACATTTCGTAGTGACTAGTGAGCTACCTAGCCAACGGAGGTATTATGCACTGGACTATTGCTGGAGCATTTGTTGATGTCGGGAGCTATCCGTAGCTAGCCGGCTGGATAACGTTACACAATGCCTCATGTATTAAACTAAGTGAATAGTTGACTGGGTCATTTTGTAACGGTAGCTAACGTTATCTCACGAAGGTCCCACACTGACTAGACTAACGTCACGGTGACTGTCGGAGGCAATAGCCTCTGTTTACATGCAGGCATACAGAAACAGGTGGGGAGGTGTAGGAGCAGCAGCAGCAGTGCACGGTGCGCTGCATGTCTGTGCTGAGACAGCGAGTGAGAACTCCGCTAAAGAATTGGATCATGATTTTCGGTTTTCACATGACTATTTGATTGCCCGCCACACGGCGGTCAGACCTCTCAGTGGGAGGCGCCAAACGTAAAAACTGAGCGCCAATGGCGGGTGGCGCTCTCTAGTTTCGGTCCCTGTATACACATTGTGTGTGATTCATGAAGAAAGATAACAGATCATGGTCTATTTAACATATTCTTGTTTTTAGAAGAGTGGAAAAAGTTATTTAAAAACAATTGTGAGATTCTCTTAACAAACAAAATAGCCTAAACCAGAATCATGTCACATCCCTATTCTGTTACTTCATTAAGTGAGATTCTTTGTTCTTGGCTCTTCGGCCTAGCAGCAGAATCAGTGATAGGGTAGGTCTGGCTATTTTAACAAACACTGCATATGTGTAGTGTGTAGGGATGGGTACCGAATTCGGTACTTTTGAGGTACCGAACCGAAACACGTCGGTACTACCGAGTATCGATTCAAGTGAGATACCAAAAAAATAAAAAATGTACTTTATTTATTTTTTTACTTTTTATTTTCTTTTGCTTTTTTATTTTCATGTCAACGTACACACGCACAATATATGCTTACCTAGGATTTGACTTGATTCAACAACAAAGCAGTCGGAGCAATGGCAAGCCGAAAACGGTCGAAATTGTAGTTATTTGAAGTTTGGATAATTTTTTTCACCACTGAGGTAGGTAAATAAAAAAATTTGAGACTAAAGTACAGAAAAAAGGTACCGTTGGGTACCGGTATCGATTCACAGGTACCGGTACCGTATCGGTTCAAATGTGAAAGGTACCCATCCCTAGTAGTGTGTGTAAATCAGTAGTGTGTGCAAACCAGTATTATGCAAATCAGTAGTGTTTGCAAATCAGTAGTGTGTGCAAATCAGTAGTGTGTGCAAATAAATCACTAGTGTGTGCAAATCAGTAGCAGAGATAGTGATACAATAACACTGTATTACTCCAGTCACAGGCCAGTAGCTTTCCTCTAGTGCAGGGGTCTCAAACTCAATTTACCTGGGGGCCGCTGGAGGTAGAGTCTGGGTGAGGCTGGGCCGCATCAAATATTCCACACAAAAAGGGGTTCAAGTATAAAAAAATTTATTTCATGGAAATGTATGGTTGAAACATGCAAACGTTCAAACGCACACACACTAATAAGCATTGGAGGCTTTTAACCAGGGCCAGACTGGGGAAATCATTCAGGCCAGGAAATATAGTGCGAAATATAGCCCCAGTCAGGCCACTTTTTAAGCGGGGGTCCCCCACCAGGAGATTTTGTGTTACAAAGACTTAATTTCCTGCATTCTGGTGCAGGAATTGTTTTATTTGTACCCTTTAAATGGCCCTAAAATACCCTAAAAAAATGGTTTTTATTTTATTTTTATTTTATTTTTAAATCATCTGGGGGCCGCAAAATATCATCCAGCGGGCCGCAAGTTTGAGACCCCTGCAGTGTTATTTGTTCATGAGTCTTGACAGCCTGGGGAAAATAACTGTTGAGGAGTCTGTTGTTCCGGTCCTTGAGGCTGTGGTACCATTTGCCGGGTGGCAACAGCTGAAACGGTTTGTGGTTGGGGTGGCTGGGGTTCTTAAAGGGGCACTTCACAAAAAAACAATGCTGATTTATTTTGTACATAATCTCATACACATCCAAACACTCTTTAACCATTTTGCACACATTTTGAATATGGCCACCAGTGATGTCACCAGAATCCTTGTGTTGTGTTAAAGGTCCCGTGTCTTATAAATGGCCTTTTCCAGTGTTTAGCATTGTTTCCTAGCAATGGGGGTTTATATCAATGGGGTCTGTTTCTCTAATTCTCATTTTGGCTCAACAGTCTAGTCTCGAGTTCACAAGATCCTCCCTCACTCAACTAAGCCGTTCTGATTTGACTGTTTTGCTGACGTGAATAAGGCACTGGTTGTAGTCACCGCCCACAATCAACAATTCGCTCAACAACAGAGCGAGTTGATTTACTTCCTCAAACGGGTTGACGTGCGCGGGTGCCGACAGAGAGAATCAACAATTCGCTCAACAACGGAGCAGTGGGAATAATGCGGAAGCGGTCTCCCTGTCCCTGACTCTCCCTCTCTCTCTCCCTATCTCTCTCAACCTGCATTTTACACACAATCGCAGTTGAGCCACTCACAGCGCACAGTGTATCCTCTCTCTCTCTCTCTCTCTCTCTTTTTGCGACCAAAACTCAGAGCTGTGCGACTGGATGTTTTCCCTTGTCGCACTGGTGCTTCCAGCAGGTCTGTCTGTCTGTGTGTATGTGTGTGTGTTTAGCGTCTTTTTCTCCGTCGCCATGTGCGTTCAAAAAAAATAAAAAAAAGTCTCTGCCTTTGATTGGCTATAACACATGCATTATGCAAAGACCAGCCCAGATCTGCCTCTGATTGGCTCTGATCATCACCCTGCCATTATTATTCGCTGAATGACGGGATAAAGAAAAAAGCCATGTGAGCATCAATTTTCCGAATTGAAACGATTAAAAAAGCACAGCGTCTCATACTGGTTTCATAATACAACGTTTCCGAATGGACGTTTGGATTAAACAAAGTGTATGCAGTGATGCTTTCCCAGCGGAACACAAGCTGCTTAATGTTACACAGGTAAGTCATGCACGTTAATTAAGCTATGTAACGTTAGAGCGCAGCCCTTTTGCTTTAGCTAACGTTAAGATAGCAGGAGCCGTCGGCCAACAAAGCTGTTTCAACAAATGTATTCACAAAATGGATTATCATTCAAACGTTATTCAAGCCTCCCATGACCAGTAAGTAGTTACTACTACTCAACCGCAGAAATGTGCGCTATGTGCCTAAACTTTGCTAGTCAAGACTCGACAGTACGCTGGGTTGAGGCGCGGACGGAAGTGGCCATTTTTCAAAATAAAATACCCGAAAGACTATTAGTATAGGGAGGTGTAGTGGTTCCTTCCTGGTCTATAGGGAGGTGTAGTGGTTACTTCCTGGTCTATAGGGAGGTGTAGTGGTTACTTCCTGGTCTATTGGGAGGTGTAGTGGTTACATGATTGCTGTTTCCGGCCGGTCCATCATCTTGAAAACACAATGTATTTGCCCATTGCCCATTTCTAAATCGTCTCGTTTAAAACAAATAAAGCATCAACATTTGCGTGGTGTACCTTTCTGTGCGTATTCATCCACAATCTATAGCTCAACATGAAAATATTCGCAATTAATTGTAAAAAAAATAAATAAAAAAATCGCTGAATTTTATTTCAACCAAAAATGCTTAACAAATAATGTTAGTGATAGAAGGGAACTCATTTTGTGCAAAAATGGAAAGCTTTCCAACTGTTCATGAGGTAGAATTGTTACACTAGCCGATAATCCATTTTCCCAAAGATAAATCCCTATACGGGTGGACCTCGCAGGCGGTCCAAAGTGACATCAGACTACACCTCCCTATTTAGGAGCAAATTGTTTTAATTATGATTTAAAAACGATGGTTCGAACATCCATTAGAAAAACCCTGGCGAATGTTCGAATCTCTAAAACAGGCTTGGGACAGCTCTAACTGGAGCTTAGCTGAATGTGTTAAAATAGACATAAAAAGGTGAAGGATTGGACTTTGCGAGCTAACTGTAATACAATGTTATTTTTTACAATAATTTACATAACATCTTAAGAAATTACTAATGTGTATGGAAACTGACAAAAAAGGTAATGGTAAAGGTAACGCTTAAAATGTATTATTGCAGCGGCAAAAGGCGCAGTGGACATTTTTGGGTGCACCTAAATGATGTGCTGGTGCACCTAAATGAAAAAGTTAGGCGCACTGGTGCAACCAATGTAAAATGTTAGTCTGGAGCCCTGCCTCTCTCTCTCTCAACCTGCATTTTACACACAATCGCAGTTGAGCCGCTCACAGCGCACACGCACGCACGGAGCGATGTATCCTCTCTCTCCCTCTCTCTCTCTCGCTCGCTCGTTCTCTCTCTCGCTCTCTCTCGTATACATGTATCACGCTGTGTGGGTGACTGTCACTCAAAGCGCTTATGCGGTACCTCCGGCTTGGTCGATCGTCCATACTAACACAATTGGCAGTGTTAGCGGGTGGGAAGCCGGTGGGGTATGTATCCTGGTCGTTGTAAACAGCGACTCCTACAGGTCGGTCGGGGCGCCTGTTCATCGGGGAAGGGAACTGGGGGAGATGTGTGATCCTCCCACGCGTTAAAGGGGAACTATTTTACTATTTCTTTCACTATTTGGGCACTTTTACACAATTCCTGTGAGTCTATGGAACACCTCTGTAATATATATATTTTTTTTATTCATTGTTTTGTATTTCTAATCAAGTCCTCAAAAACAGCATTTTTCTACCTCAAGATTTCGAGCTGTTTTGCAGCCGCAGCTGCAGGTGCCACCTAAACCACTGTGTGTGGCCGTGTTCGCCTGAACATTAACATGCAGCAGTGACTATATGACATCACATATAGGCACATTTTCAAACGACTCAGTTCAGTGAGGGTGAATATTGTGAAAGGAGAATTGGAAGAATGCGCCAATATGAGAATTTTGAGACATAGATCATATTAATATAAGTTCACATAGCTAGGAAACAATGCTAAACACTCAAAAAGGCCATTTATAAGATAGTTCCCCTTTAAGGCCTCTACATGCTACAGCAACTTCAAAGCAACTGCAACACAACATCGGCGTGATTTCAATGCGGTTGTTGGAGAGGGTCTTGTAGACTGTGTTGCGAGGATGTTGCGTACCTGTCTCCAAAATCTAATCTAAACAACCGTTGCGTTGATATTGCGTAGCAGTGATTGGTTGGTAGTGAATGGGGGCGGGGCTGTCATAGAATAATATTGGTCCCGCAGCGAGGAATACCATCCTCCATTGTTGTAGCCAGCAAGCTATGCTATTAATATTAGCTAAATAATTAGCATCATAGCTGGCCTTTTTCTGAAAACCCAAGCACATATTGTTCCATAGCATACGCCTTCAGTTGATCATGACAAATCCTCTCTTACCTTGACGATTAAAAAGCCTCCATAATTTAGTAAATAAAGCTCGAGCCAGCCAGCTAGCATTGGTGCTATTCAAAATGCTATCCACATTAGCTACATAGCTAACCAACTAAATACAATGGTATCCTGAGGTAACTTTAAATACAACATTTGCTAGTCGAAATGACTGGACACACACAGGGACAAGTTAACATCAATCAATTAATTTATTCCAACAGGTAGTTTGAGCTGCACGTGAGCCGCGGTCTTTCTCTCCTCTCCTTTGGAAACTAATGATGTTACGTTAGCTAGAAAAAGCACAGAACCGGCCGGCAAAAGTTAAGCTGCTAGCAACAGACACTATAATACTTCCGGTCGGGGGATTTCAAAATAAAAGAGCGACGTCTAAAAGCACAGGAAATACGTTTATTTGTACATTATCTAACGTTAACACGAACCTAAACTAACTTTAGATTAGTTTAGGTTCGTGTAACATTAGATATTGTAAAAAATAAACGTATTTACGGTGCTTTTAGACGTCGCTCTTTTATTTTGAAACCCCCCGCCCGGAAGTAAAAATTATGCTTATTTTTCTGCTTGTTATCAATGGGTTGGTTGAGAAGGGAAGTGTCATCTATCTAGGGAACCTAGCTACATAGCCCAGACCGACAGTAGGGGACACAAGCGCGCAACGACCAGGAAGGGAATTGGCATAATGACTAAATTGGGATGGGAGAAAAAGTACGGAAAAAAGGGGGGGAAGGAAGAAAAAAAATAGAAAACAATGATTTTTTGGGGGAACATTTTACAGATGTGTTCCATAGACTCACAGGAATTGTGTAAAGTTGCCAAAATAGTGAAAGGAATAGCAATGCATGTCCCCTTTAATTACAGCTCAATGAAATTATAAGGTAGCAGTCCCTATAAAACAAGGTATTGCTATTTTTTCATCTACAGTACATCATTTCATGTCATGGGCTTGCACCGCCAGCTCAATAAAACACTTTTTCGAAAAGCATTTGATAGGGGAAAATAAATTATAATTTCAAGTGCATTTATGCAGGTATTTGGCTGAGCAACCAATTGTATCGTAAAGAAATAATAAGGGAGTAATTTATTCTCCCTGCTAATCGTTTTGTTTCATTTCGCTTTTATAATGCCTTGATGAATTGCACCACATGCTGATGGAAAACCAATGACAATACTGTACTGCATAAATGCCCAAATTCAATATTCAATGCTGTACAGGCCCTGCCCAAACTCTTACCATCTGAAGAGAACATTATCAAGATGTCTTGGATTGCAACATTCGATATGACAGGGATGATAGAATGAATGAATGAATGAAAAAAGTAAATTTTTGGACATGTTATTCTCCATATTTCTCCAAACAACTCACGATATCTTGTTCCGTCGAACCAAACAATCATAGCAACAAACTAAAAAAACATTAAAAGAAAAACATTAAAAAAAGAAAAAAATAAGGAATTATAAACAAAAGGTCAAGAGCAATGTGTTTGGTTAGCAGACATGTCCAAAAAAGGAGTAGAGGGAAGCTTATTGATCCCTACCCCCTTACATTTATATTTGTTCTTCCATAGTTACAGTATGGCAACAGCAAAGGTAGTCTAGTTGTCCACAGACTACGTCTACATGTTTATTTAGGCTAATTATCAAAAACAGCTAAACTGTTTACAATATTGACTTTCTGCATATGACTGCAATTATGCAGAAATACCTCTTCAAATATAATTCTTATTGGAGACTAGTCTTGTGTAGCCATACCTCTCTCCACACTTCGTTAGTGCTGTGTCAGCGACAGAGAGAGGTCTGGCTGAACCTATTATTATTATTCTGCTATTAGGGGGAAACATTCTCTGGCTTGTTTGTATTTCTTTAAACCAATCACAATCATCCTGGGTGGTGCTAAGCTCAGGATGCAGTGATGGTATTTGAATATGTATAAATAGCATATTCATACCTTGCAAAATAGTGGAAGGAAGGGGAAGAGAATTCCAACTGAAATAGTCGCCCAATGGCAGCTTATAGCCACAGTCTATCCTGTGATTCAGAGAGATCAAAACATCTTTTTAGTATTCATGATGCCAGACATGTGCTTTTTTACAGCAATGACTAGTTGACTAAGACACAAACTATTGATTAGGTAACAGATTGATTAGGGGAGAGGGCTGGGCTGCATTCACATTCAATTACATCTGTTTAGACTTTTATGGAAAAAATGGATGATACAACCTTTTTCATTCCAAAGTTTCTTTGGTATTTAAATTTTAATCTACCTTTTGTCTACGTAGCTGCAGACCGTGCTTGACAGTTCACTGTCAGATTGACAGGACCAAACCAGCCGTTGAGTTAGTCAATGTAAACCAAAAATACTTTGTTCATCCTAAAATGGAATAAATACTACACCAATAAATACAAAACATGCTATGTCTGCCTTGTTGCAACAAAGATATTGCTAGAATAATATTTTATTTTTTAAAGGATTCAGCTATGTAGTGCAGTTGTAGATTCACATGGATCTTTTAAGCTAGCGACACAATAGCATTTGATGCGAGCAACACTTTGAGAGACCGATGATTACATGGTGACATGAGACATGACCTTTATGAATTTGTATCACTATTGGACATTTTAAAAGCGAAATGAGCGTTCACCCAGGCCATGATCTAGCTCTAGAATATATTTTTGCGCCGGTGTAATTAGACATAATTATAAAGATTGTTCCATAACTTGGAGAGGAGCACACTTGCCAACAGAGTAAAGTTAGATTCTGTAACTGTTTCCAATTAAATCTCCCCGGGGGAGGGGAACATAGGCCAGAAAGCAAAACAACTCCTGAGGACATGATTTCCATTTAATTGCTTGTGGGATCTCTTAGTTATTTTCCCACTCAGCCATTCTCCCCAGAGGGAAGCCTGTGCTGTTGCTATATTTTGAGGATCAAACTCTTTCCTGATTTAATAATGGCAGCAGTCTGCATTATTGTGAATATCTGTTGTGAATTGGATTCATGTAATATCTATTAAATAGATGTATAACGGTACATGGATGGAGACTTATAGATGAGGGCTTGCATCCATCCATGGATTGAGATTTATGGAAGATGGACTTTATTATTATTATTATTATAATTTTTTGTATTCCTTCCAGTTTCTGTTAAATCAATCTCCGCCAACCACGTATATATACAGGTTTGCTCGCCATGCGCTGAACGCCAATCACGTATATATACGTTATTCGATCGTTTGATCTTTTCCCTTTGATCCCTGCGCTACAGACTCGCCCGAAGCGATCTGAATCACTTTGGCACAGCCACATACGTTTGAACTGCAATGTGGATCGAATATCACCAGATGGCTGGCAGTAAGTATCGTCTACCATTTGAACTCTGATAGGAAGGCAGCATTATTGTCATTGAATGCATCGAGGCATCGAGACTGGCTCTGTGGGGGAGGAGCTCTCCCAAAGCAATTGCAAAAGCAAATCCACTCGCCTCAAAACCTAGTGTCCAGTAAACAACGTGTAATTACTAGTGCTGTCAATCGATTAAAATATTTAATCTGATTAATCGCATGATTGTCCATAATTAACTTGTGATTAATCGCAAACATTTAAAAAAAATAAAAATGTATCTACCTTAAACGGATATTTTTCGGTTATAAGTTCCAAGTTTTAATACTCTTATCAACATGATAGTCAACAAATGCTTGCTTTATGCAGCCATTTAACACAAAAGAATGACCCTCATGCATTGCAAATTTGCATACAAATTTGCATCAGAGTGATGCACAAAATAACTTAAAAGAAAATAATAATAAAAAAAAATGAATAAAGTGTGCATGAAATAATAGGGGAAAGAAAACATTAGGAATGTGTTACATTCACCCACACAAGGGCTGATGACTCACACCCCCACCCCCCCTCTCTCTCTCTCTCACACACACACACACACTCTCCCAGCTCTCTTTCTCTCTTGCCCCTTCCTCATCTCCTCTCTATCTCTCACACACGCACGCACGCACACACACACACACACACACACACACACACACACACACACACACACACACACACACACACACACACACACACGCACACAATAATACACCTGAGTGAAGTCTAGTAAAAATAAAATAAAATAAAAATATATTATTTGTTTCTTCTAAAAAGTTAATCGTGAGTTAAAAAAAATTGTGGTGTTAATAGAATCGTGCGATAACTTTGACAGCCTTAGTAATTACATATAAACTTGTAATCGCGATCGATGGGATCATTGGAATTATTCTTTTTGGAGTACCTTCTGGCTAAGGTAAGAACCCCCTATGTCTATTTTACCGAACGTGGAACATGTTTATGTAATGATCGCAGTGGCTTGCTGTACCGGTCATAAACGAGGCTTTTTCTAACGATCGGATTTTTGGGGTAAGACTACCCCCCCAAAGGTATGTACATATTATATACCTTTTGATTTGGGAGTATTTGGAATCAACCAGAACGGTTCCGGCTTATTGCACATAAAGCGTCCTATCTCGCAATCTATGAAAAAGACTGGGTTCTTTCGGAAATGGGCGATGTTCACCGTGTAATAAACTACAAACTACAGTGTGTAGAAACAAACGCCTTTTTACTTGCTGTAATGCAAATAGTGTCTGTCAAATTAGCCATACCAATTTCCCCATAGCTATAATATAGAATATACAAATAGCTCCGCAAAGATCATGAATTATCGCGAAAACAGTCACGAAAAGCCGGCCTACTGAACGCAAGATGTGCGGCCAGCGTGGCAGAGAATGAGTTAATGCATAGGCATTACAATGTTGACTCCACAAGGCCTAAAAAAATGGTTTGGTTCCGGTTGCCGACCGACCTTGCCGATTTAGGTGCGACCCAATTTTTTACAATAAAGTTTCATAAAAAATCTTAGTCAAACCTTTAGTATTATGGATATTAAACATGCTGGCAGAGTACATGCATCCATGTTGTCGTGAACAATTAAATAAAGAAATTCCCTATCCATAGTCGCCGTGGGAAAAAATTAAATTAAATAAATTCCCTACCTACCCATGGCCTTAACTGACAACCAACAGGAACCAAACAATTTTTTTTATGCCCAATATACAAACAACCAAATTATCTCTGGTCATTGGATGACTGCTGCATCCCATAGACTTCTCTCAATATGCAACATGATACTGTCTATGCAATCACAGGTTTACGGAGAGTTGGTCCCTCTTCTGTAAGAAAACATCTGCTGTAAAAATTAACTAAAGTAAACATAAGTAAAGGACCATACCATCCTAATTTCGACTTCTCACCATTATCTGAGATTCAGATTCAGATGTTTATTAATCACGTCATTTATTAGGGCTGGGTATTGCCACTGATTTTCCAAAACGATTCGATTCCGATTCACAAGGTCCCGAATCGATTTGATTTCCGATTAAATTAGAATCCGATTCACAAGGTCCCGAATAGATTACATTTCCGATTAAATTCGATTCAATGCTATACAATTTTAATGGTTCAAGGAACCCTCTAACATGTTGCATTGTTAAAAATATCAATGTTTACATTAAGAATTTACTCTCAAGCAGTTACATGAATGTACTTTTTATTGGAACATTGGCTTTTGCATATGTCAAGTCTGGGTGATGTCTCAGTAAGTGGTTTCGTAGATTTGTTGTATTTCAACAATCATTATCTATGTCTGTCACTATAGCCAATGGAAATGCTAGAAATGGTCATGTGGGCTGGGAGAACCAATGGAAAATGCCTATCTTAATTGCCGACCCCTGGTCTACACTAGGCTGGTAAAGCTATGCCTCCTAAAATGTGAATCGGAAATACAGAAATACCGGCTACAGGCTTTCCGGTTTCCGGGCACCCCCTGATCTGTTTATAGTCCCCAGCGAAACAAACAACAAGCAGGTCTGTCAGCCTGTCGAGGGAGGCGATAACGAGGTTGTTTCTGGGGGGAATACATTTTCATGAGCACCGTGTCGTGATTTCAGGGGCAGGACTTCCTACCTGATTCCCACTTTCGGCCGTAGTGCTTTACCAGGCTTTATCTCTCGAGATAAAGCTGGGAACGAGGTTAGGTCTACACCCTCCCCCAGACCGACAGTGGGGCAATGCGCGCAACGAACAGGAAGGGAATTGGCATAACAAATAAATTGGGGGATGAAAAAAATATATATACAGTATATATATCTTTTTTTTTAAGATCGATTTTGGGATTTTATTAATCGATCATCGCTAATTCAAATGAAGATCGGTTCAGAATCAGGAAAATTGATTTTTTTTAACCCAGCCCTATCATTTATACATTTTACAGCACAAAAGAAATTCTCTTTGTCCGGCTCCTCGGCCTGCAGCAGCGCCGCCAATAAAACAACAAAACAGAAGCAAAGAATATTACTTATAATACAAAATAGTTATAATACAATAATCACAGTATGGCAAAGTGGCAGCATAAACAATGATAGAATAGCACTAAATTATAATACAATAATCACAATCTGTATGTAGTGCGTGCAAAGTAGCAGAAACAACAGAAACAACGACAAGGTAGCTCTGAGTTATAATATAATCATACTGTGTGCAAAGTTGCAGCAGAAACACAATAAAATACCTCTAACCGGTAATACAATAATCACAGTGACAAGGCAGACAGGCAGCAGGCCATTACGTTATTTGTTCATGAGCCCCTGTCTTTGAGTAATTTTGTGTTTTGTATGCGGTGTGTTTTAGCTGATCTCAGCTTACCTTACTAAAGGCCATTCACACTGCCATTGATGTAAATAGGGGTGGAACTTGCCAGGCATAGGTAATTCACCCTTGTGAACAGGGGGCGAAACTAGAGCCCGCCACCCGCCATTGGCGCTCAGTTTTTACGTTTGGCGCCTCCCACTGAGAGGTCTGCCCGCCGTGTGGCGGGCAATCAAATAGTCATGTGAAAACCGAAAATCATGATCTGATCCAATTCTGAGCGGAGTTCTCACTCGCTGTCTCAGCACAGACATGCAGCACATTGCTGCTCCTACCCCTCCCGCACCTGTTTCTGTATGCTGCATGTAAACAGAGGACAGTCACTGTGACGTTAGTCTAGTCAGAGGGACCTCCGTGAGCTGATGTTAGCTACTGTTACAAAATGACCCAGTCAACTATTCACTTTTAGTTTAATACATGAGGCATTGTGTAACGTTATCCAGCTGGCTAGCTACTGATAGCTCCCGACATCAACAACTGCTCCAGCAAGTGTCCAGTGCATAATACCTCCGTTGGCTAGGTAGCTCATGTTAGCCCACGTTAGCTCACTAGTCACTACGAAATGTCCCAGTAAACTAAATAGTTCAGAGGCGTTGTCCCAACGCCATCCAGCAATAGCTACAGATAGCTCCTGACATCAATGTCCTACAACATGCGTATTCGAGCCCCTGGCTTACATCGCATGAGGGCTGTTGAATAGGGACCAGGTGCAGCGCAGGAGAATCCTTTCATGCTGAATGTAAGAGTTTAGGGTCCAGCTGCAGCGCCGGAGAATCCTTGCTGGAGCTGGAGGCCACTCGAGTATACACACAGACAGTGGAGCTGTTTGCAGACAGCGAGGTGGCGATGTCTCGCAGATAATACAACTACAAGTATGATTATATAATATATATATTTTATTAAAACATTTATTTATATAAAATAATAATAATAATTTTTTTAATCAAAAAAAAGTTGGCAGTTAAGAAATATGCTTGGCGGGTAGATTCTTCCCATCTACCCGCCACTGGCCGGTGAGTCAAAAAGTTAATTTCGTGCCCTGCTTGTGAATATCACATTGCCAATTTACGTTAGCTAACTCCACTACAAGCCCTACACGTCGGACTTCTGCATTCAGTTGGGTTCACTTGTTATTAACCCCTGCATGCTCCCGGTTCATACACAAATTGGAATGTCTTGCGGTAGAGTAGGGATACCACTTTTTTCATACCAAGTACTTACATTTGGGTACTTGATCATTCTATTTACTGAGTACTTAATAATACCATTACAGTTCTAACAATGACAACAAAACATTTATTTTCAGAATTTGACTGTAAAAAAAAATATTATTATTGCTGTCATTTTAAGTAAAAATAATAAAGATTTTTACTTAAAATGCTGTGTTTTCCTGAACAAACTGAGTAGTAGTTTTACGTGTACATGACCACAGTATCAGGCCCGATGCTATCAGGACATCCCTGCAGTGTAATGAAGTAACAGATGTAAAGGCATAGTGGTTGGAAATATTAAAAAATTCTATGCAGGACAGCAAAACTCATTATTGTTTTATTATATTTGAATAATAGTAAATTCATGATCAGTGTTCCTGAAAAACATAATCCATTCCATGAACTTTATTTATACAGATCAATCATATCGACATCTGTATCGGCCATAACAGAAAAGTGAATATCGGTATCAGCCAAAAATGTCACATCGGCGCATCCCTAACAACCCCAAAAGTTGTTTGTTTTCACCTGTGCTCTTTAACCAATGGACTATGGACTAGTGGACTGTGGACTAGTGGAGTTGTGGACTAGTGGACTGTGGACTGTGTACTAGTGGACTGTGGACTAGTGGACTGTTTTATACTGTCTGTGTTTTTACATTTCTTTTTTTTCCCTGTACCGTTTCTACTCTGCTCTTGTATTGGATTAGTTGTAGACACAACTGACTCTGACTCTGACTCTGTGGACTAGTTTGATTGATTGATTTTATTGTGGATTAGAGACCGAGACATCATCCAAGGGATAAAAACATGATAAAATGCAAGCACTTATTTCAATAATGGTCCCTGGTATTAAAAAACAGGACATACATCAACATAAAACATCATAAAAGATAGATAGAAGATACAAAAAAGATACAATATGCATATACAGTTGAAGATAAAAGAATAATAAATAAATATGCTAGTCTCTTTCCTATGCCGATAGCCATGATCGTACATACTTTTTGAAGACAGTTAACCTGGGGCCCTGTTTAACCCTTTAATCGCCAATGACGTGTTTAGACGTCATTCCTCGCCATGCGTAATCTGCCAATGACGTCGTACAGCGTCTTTGAGATCAATATTTCAAAAATCTGTCATGGCAATCATATTTCACCCACGGAGACTTGACGGGTGCTGTAGAGCTCCTCTCAACTCTCCAACGGTGCAAGACCGCCATCTGGTGGCCGATCGGCGAGGTGCCAAAACCGGAAGTGAGCGGCCGGAAGTGGTGCTCACCCATATTTCAGGGACTCCAGCTTGATACACTGGATAGCGATCCATTGCCAATAACTCGATAAACAACATGATTTGGGCGTATATAGTATTATACAACCTGGAACTGGACCAACAAGATCGACATCCCATAATAACGATCTTTTTGCTCCAGTAGCATCCCCCATCGCTACGAGGAAGCTGCGATGAGTTTCAGCGTGTTTGATTATTATTGTCCATACAAACTGCTCTGATCTATGTATCACCCATACTACATAAATGATTTAACGTCGGCCACGGACTTATAACCCCCCCCCCCCCCTCCGGTCACCAGCAGATGATGAGGCATGACGTTTAGGACCTTGTACAATTGAAATTTTTAATCTGACGTCAATCGGTATCAAATTTGATGATCTAATATATGTATTTATGGCTATAACTCACGTTCTGCAGAATGCTGCAGAAAACGATAAAAACATATTTATACTTTAGACCGTATTTTAGTATGAATATGTGAATGAAAAAGTAGAACGTTGCTACATCCTAAACGATAGATACTTGACGTTGAATGGGCCATAGTAATGTCAATTTAGCAATACAATTTAAAAAGTTATAGCCCTGCAAAGAAGGGGAACATCTCCATAGACTTACAGTGGTGGCAGAGAGGTGATTAAGATCAGAATAATCCCTGGCAGATAAAGGGTTAATGCTGCTTGGCAGGCTGTTCCACAGTACTGCAGCTGAGTAAAGGAAGGTCTGCTGGCCATACGAAATGAGTTTAAATCTAAACAGAACTATGTTTGTGTCTCTACCTCTGGTTGCATGGCTATGATTGTTTTTTTACATATTGGAAGTAATTGTGAAGTTAGCTTGGCACCTCCCCTTTATAAATCCTATAGACTAGGCATAGTTTTATCATTGATACTATTTTGTCCACCCTGAGCCACCCCAGGCTGTTGAAGTGGGGCTGGAGTACGAGTGGGGAGCTGCAGAACTATCCTAGCTTGTTCTGGGCAGTTTGAAGTATATTTTTCAAGTTGCTGGGGGCACTGTCATACCAGGACAAGCAAGCATAGTCAAAATGACACTGAACGAATGCCCCTGCAAGTGCTCTAAGAGCTTTCCTGTCCAGGTATTTAGAATTTCTTGCTAGGAATTTTATTCTGTTGTTAACCTTGGCTATTACCTTTTTCGACATGCTTTCCCCTGAGAGTGTGTTTAAGTACACCCTGATTTGGTACTGGTGACAACTGAGCTACCTAACTGTACCTTGAACCCTTCCTGGTTTTTCTGTTTCCTTGTAGTAGACAATAAAATAGATTCTGTTTTTCCTAAATGGAGAGACAGTCGATTTTCTGAAAGCCACTGACTGACATTTCTTAACTCCATGCTAAGTCTACTTTCAATAACCGTTTTGCTTTTGTTTGACACCATGAGAGCCGAATCATCCGCGTAGAGGAGGAGATCACATGAGCAGGCTGACTGCATGTCATTTATATAAAGGAGGAAGAACAAGGGCCCCAGCACACTGCCCTGAGTGGACTGTGGACTTGTGGAATAGTGGATTGTGGACTAGTGGACTAGTGGACTGTGGACTAGTGAACTAGTGGACTGTGGACTATGCACTGTGCTGTTTTCGGTCTGTTTCATCATGCTCCCATTGAAGGGAAATTCCACCACAAGCTTGCATACTAATACCCGCAATGATGCATAAATAAAGGCATTGATTGTTGCTAGAAGGGGAGATATTTATAAAAAGGACTGTACAGCTGACACAGGGAGAAACAAAGGCAACCAGCTTTCTCAACCAGCTTGAATTTCCTTCTGAGACGCACCTCTCCCCTTGTGAGACTGAGACACACCTCTCCCTTCTGAGACACACCTCTCCCTTCTGAGACACACCTCTACCTTCTGAGACATGCCTCTCCCTTCTGAGACACACCTCTGAGACATGCCTCTCCCTTCTGAGACACACGTCTCCCTTCTGAGACACACCTCTGAGACACGCCTCTTCCTTCTGACACACGCCTCTTCCTTCTGAGACACACCTCTCCCTCTGAGACACACCTCTCTCTTCTGAGACACACCTCTCCCTTCTGAGACACACCTCTGAGACATGCCTCTCCCTTCTGAGACACACGTCTCCCTTCTGAGACACACCTCTGAGACACGCCTCTTCCTTCTGAGACACACCTCTCCCTCTGAGACACACCTCTCTCTTCTGAGACACACCTCTGCCTTCTGAGACACACCTCTGAGACACACCTCTAATTTCTGAGACACACCTTTACCTGCTGAGACACGCCTCTCCCTTCTGAGACACACCTCTAATTTCTGAGACACACATCTACCTTCTGAGACACACCTCTACCTTCTGAGACACACCTCAAATTTCTTAGAAACACCTCTCCCTTCTGAGACCCTCATCCCAAAGCTACATGCTGCAGAAACCAGGGCCCTCATTCATCAACGTGTTCTACGCACAGATTTGTGCTTACCCTGTGCGTACGATCATTTCTAAGCAAAGAGTGGGATTCATCAATTTCAACTTGAACTTGACTCCGTGCTTACGTCTACGCACAGGTCAGAGCACACTTAGCTGACGCCCAGTGGTAGAATATATTATTACAACAAGGAAATGAGCTTCTGTGCATAATAACACTGGCATGTTCTGACTGTATGAACCGTAATTCATTATAGTTCATTGTAAAATAGCAACAGTAGTGTAATTATGGTCAAAACCCTATAAATAGCATTTGGAATAATAGATCTTTCTCTCAGAATGAATGCAGCAGTTTATATAGCGTTATCGGAATATACAGGGTGTAGGCTACTGACTGACTGCGCTCCGCGTAGCTTGATTGATTGATTGATTGAAAAGTTTATTAACAGATTGCGGAATGGGTACAGTACAGTACAGCTCAGTACATACAATTGTTAAGGGGATGCAGACCAGAGAAAGACTTTCGTCTTGTTTACATCAGGGTCCCCCATTTTCAATTCATCATAAATCATAAAGCTCAACTCGTTATTATTTTGCGCACAGACCAAAGAAACACGGGAACGTTTTGATTATATTTAAAAGGCTTTACGTTAAACGAAACAAGTGGAATTTCGAAGCTGTAAGCAGAATACAAGTCATATGAATATAGTGTTCTTCCCCCTTTTTACTGTATAAGAAAGAATAGAAAACGCATTGCAATGACACCAGATAGTGGACAGACTATGTATATGATGGGATTCAAGTTCGCGTTTTTGTTGATCATAGGCATGCTGTCAGAGTATGATATCTTAATCAAACATTCTAGAACATTTGTCGTCACAGATCATGTCCTAATAGAACATAGGCTATGGCATGGATCGTGATATTGTGTGGACTGTTATTATTACTGTACCGGTACCACCCATTGTGACAACAGCCTTGTGAGTCCCGCACACAAACATGATGGAATTCAAGTTCATGTATTGAAAGGCAGGCTACATCATACATGCAGTGAGATTCATTGTTCTTGTATATGCTCTCGTATTATTGTTTATATAGGCTACCCAATACTGACATCAAAATAGATTGTAGTATGCCTCTAGAAATCATATGCAGCAGGTAGAAAATTGACGGGAGATCCATCGCGATTTGGAATAAAATTGAGGAGAACTTTAATCCCTGGGTATTAATCAAACAACACGGCAAAAGGCAGTCATATTCCAGCGCGGTATTTATTAGTGTTTGCGCTGCCCAGGCAGCAATGGTTAATAGATATCATATCCGACATCACCGTAAGTGTACACGTCTGTCAGCCTGTCTCATGACACGCTTCCCTCGGCTTAGTCCATTTTTCCACATTTCATGGGTGTATTCCATTACCGTATATGGTTAATCGGGGCGTTTCTGGTATGCAAATACTTAAAACAGTGCACAAGCTCAAACGTAGGATCAAAGTCATATTCATCATGACAGGTGTGCGTAGAACCTGCGTACGCACGTGTGATGAATCCCGACTTTCCTGTGCGTACACTCATTCTAAATTCTGTGCTTACGTGTGGAAATAGAACATGTTCTACGCACACGTTGATGAATGAGGGCCCAGGCCTCCACAAGGAAGACGCTATGTCCAGCCACATACACATACTGTATTCTCATATTGTATTCCTACTCTTACTAGTTATACCACTGGCCAGTATGGCTTACCAGTTACCACCATAGTATATTTATACTTGTATCACTGTACATACATCAGATTAACATATTTACTCAGTAGCTTTGTTATATACTGTATATTCCATTGAATTACTTGTTGCTGTATACACACTGTATATTACACACCTGTCCTTAGGCCTGCCACGATAACACATTTTGCTGGGCGATTAATTGCCCCCGAAAATATTGCGATAAGCGATATTATTGCGACCGGTTAGAGAATTTTTTTTTGAGAAATTTATTTCCCAAAACTTATATTTTGAAGCCCACCGCTCCGTCTTTTCCGGTGTTTTAGACTTTTATTTTGAAGCCCACCGACCGGACCGGAAGTATTGTTGTGATTATCCTAGCAGAACCTATGAGCCGACAACTTGTCTCGTCCGGTTCTGTGTTTTTGAGCTAATGATAAAACAAATATTGAGATTGTTGGTGAACAACTAACTTTAGGTTAGTTTTAACGTTAGCTACTAACTAGGCACTAACTAGGCAAAATCTGCACATGGCTCGCTGATAACAAACTATCATTACACATGGGCAAAACAGAGTCCATTCTCTTCGGTTCAAATAACAAACTCAGCAAGACCGACGGTTTCTCAGTTACAGTGGGTGACAATATTGTCACAAGGAAAGACGAAATTACCTACCTGGGTTCCATCCTAGAGGCAAATCTTTCCTGTGACAAAATGGCATCCAATGTAATAAAAAAAGTCAACCAACGAACTAGATTCTTGTACCGGATCTCCTCTCTGGTAAACAAGAATACCCTGAAGACTCTGGCAGGAGCACTCATTCAAGGGTACTATGACTATGCGTGCACCTCATGGTACCAAAGCACCTCAAAGGCGCTTAAAACAAAATTACAAACATCACAAAACAAACTGGTCAGACTACTACTTGACCTGAACCCCAGAACCCACCTCACCCCTGCCCACTTTGCCAACCTAGGATGGCTTAGAGTAGACGACAGAGTACAGCAACTTGCAATGGGCCTGGTCTACAAGATACACTATACGACCGGGGTGCCCATGTACATGTCAAAATACTTCCCAAAGGTCAGTGAATACCACAACCACTACACCAGAGGAAGCTCAACAAATCATGTTAAACCCAGATTCGGCTCAAACAAGGGACTAAACACGTTCCGCAATTATGCCACAACAATGTGGAACGCCCTACCCAAAGCTGTAAAGGAATGTGAATCCCTGCCCACATTCAAAACCGCCCTTAAAGAGCACCTACGGGAGGCTGCCATTCGAAACTGGCCACCGTAAATGCCCAAAACCCCCACCACCTCCTAATAGACAGTCTCCTCCCCACCGCATGTATATATTCCCTCCCCGCCGTATGTATATTTCCCTCCCACCCACCCACCCCCTCCTAATGTACAGTCCCCTCCCCATCATATGTATATACTCTGTCAGGATCTAGGGGTAACAGTACTGTATATTTGAATACCGCCTATGTCACAAATGTATCAGTACTAAATACCTATATGTCCCTATGCCATAAATGTCATGTATGTTGTGTATGTCATAAATGTCTATATGAATTGAAAATGGGGGACCCTGATGGAAACAAGACAAACGTCTTTCTCAGGTCTGCATCCCCTTAACAATTGTATGTATTGAGCCGTACTGTATTGTACCCATTCTGCAATCTGTTAAATAAAGTTTTCATTCATTCATTCATTCAACGTTAGATGCAGCTACTACAGGCAATCAACGATGAGGAGGAAGCGTCAAAGCAGTATATAATAGAATAGCTGTGGTGCGTAGGCACTGCAGCACGACTCGAAACTACCTACTACGTTATAATAAATGAATTCATGTTTAACTTGTCCCCGTGTCCAGTCCTTTGACTAGCCCCACCCGTTCATTGTAAACAATGATGCATGTAATTGTATAAACGTTATTCTGTGTTGTAGCTATGCTATACGTTGTATTTCGTTTGTTAGCTATTTAGCTAATGTTGTTAGCATTGAATGAGAATCAACACTCGATCTTTCATCTTTATTTAGCAGTCCAGTTTCTCCGGGCAGTAGCGAGTAACTACTTGGGTCTAAAAATAGCTAACGTTACACTATAAATAACGCTACTTGGTTAAAAGGAGCAACACTATTGAGAAATGTAGTTAAGCTATGTGGCGTTGCCCCACGGAGCTCCTGTGCTGTGCTCTGTAGTAAAGCCAGCGGCCCGCCTCCCAACACGGACAGTGACTGACAAGGGGCACTGGTTCCGCTTCATTAAAACAAACGCGCAAATAGCAATTAATCGCGCCCGTCAAAATCATTGCATTAATTTTAATTATCGCTGCAATTAATCGATTTATTGCTTATCGCGGCAGGCCTACCTGTCCTGTATATTATGCACTTTACTGTTACCGAAGGTTATCCTATAACCCTAGTTATGTGAATACTATCTGAGCGTTCCGCGTGAGCGTTATGGGAAGAAACCTGGTTTAGACCCCAACATTTTCAATAACCTCCGCCCCATCTCCAACCTACCATTTCTCTCAAAAATCCTGGAAAAAGTAGTGGCTTCTCAGATTCATGCTCACCTCTCCAACAATAACCTCTATGAACAGTTCCAATCTTGTTTTCGCCCCCGTCACAGCACAGAAACAGCCCTCCTCAAAATCACAAATGACCTACTGATGGCAGCTGACTCCGGACTATTATCCATCCTCATCCTCCTCGATCTAAGCGCCGCATTTGACACCATATCTCACTCCACCCTCCTTAACCGACTAGCCTCCATTGGAATCTCCCACACATCCCTAGACTGGTTCCACTCATATCTCTCTGGCCGTACTCAGTTCATTCAGCTAAAATCATTCACATCCCATCCATCCCCCCTCTCCTCCGGTGTTCCCCAGGGCTCTGTCCTTGGCCCTATCCTCTTCATTATCTACCTCCTCCCACTCGGTCGGATTCTCCGCAAATACAGCATTCATTTCCACTGCTACGCGGGCGACACCCAGCTCTATGTTTCCTCCAAACCCACTTCCACCCTCCCTCCCTCTTCCCTCTGTGCCTGTCTAAAGGAAATCAAATCCTGGTTCACCTCAAATTTCCTGAAATTAAACAGTGGCAAAACAGAGGTAGTCCTCATTGGCTCCAAGTCCACACTCACCAAGCACCCGAGTTTCACCCTCACCATAGCCAACTCCTTGGTTTCCCCTTCCCCCCAGGTCAAGAGTCTGGGTGTCGTCCTCGACAGCACCCTATCATTCCATTCCCACATCAATAACATCATCCGGTCCGCCTACTTCCACCTTCGCAACATCAACCGCCTCCGCCCCTTCACTCACTCCCAACAGCGCCACAATCCTGGTCCACTCCCTCGTCACTTCCTGCTTAGATTACTGCAACTCCCTTCTCTTTGGTCTCCCCCACAAACTCCTCCATAAGCTCCAACTGGTCCAGAACGCTGCTGCCCGCATAATCACCAGAACCCCTGTCATCAGTCACATCACCCCGTCCTACGCCAACTACACTGGCTTCCCATTAAACTCTGCATAGACTACAAGATCCTCCTCCATACATACAAGGCCATTCACAACCTCGCCCCTCCATACCTGTCCGACCTCCTTCATATCAACATTCCCACCCGGTCTCTCAGGTCTGCCTCCTCCATCAACCTGACCGTCCCCCCAGCCCGTCTGTCCACCATGGGGTCAAGAGCCTTCAGCTGCTCTGCCCCCCGCCTCTGGAACTCCCTCCCCCCCGACATCAGGAACATTGACTCCATCATTTCTTTTAAAACCCACCTCAAAACCCACCTTTTTAGGCAGGCGTATGTCTGATTTTATTTTCTGTCTGATTTTATATATTTAAATTTTTCTTATTTTAATGTACTGTGATTATGAATTTAACTGTTTTTAAATTGTTGTACGGCGTCCTTGAGTGCCTTGAAAGGCGCCTTATAAATAGAATGCATTATTATTATTATTATTATTATTATTATGTTCGTTGTCCGTGCGCCACAGTGCGCACGCGTTGAAAAACGTCCACTCTGCACCTTTACATCCATCATGGCCACGCCCGTCCCGTGTTCCATAAAACACAGGGCGGGGCCACCCTTTCCTCCTTCAGAGTCTGAATTTCACCTGAGAAAAACAGCCAAGGGTCCTCAGGGTGTGAAAGGGGAACTCATAACTAGGGTTATAGGATAACCTTTGTTATGTTTCATCACTATCTGAGCATTCTGCTCCGCTTATGGGAACTAGAGGGGGAGCGGACGCACAGCCACTGACCGATGCACCCCCTGAGGGCCCTTACGACCATCAAGACGGGGAGGGGGGTCTCGTCCTTCGCTCGTCCTAACGAGGAGCGGGGAGATAGAAACTCCGATCCAATATGCGTAATAGGGAACAGCCACCCTAGGACGCACAACGTGAGTGGAACTGTGTGTAAAAACACTCGACTCCACACCCACACACTCCTGCTAGCCCACCTGGTGGCCGGATGCAGGAGAAGTCCCGGTACTCAGACTGCATGGGAGACAGAGCCCCCAGTCATGTCCATGAGGTAAAACCTGACTGACAAAAGGGCCTGGGGAGGACCAAGAGGCCGCAGCGCAGATGTCCTCCACCGAGACCCCCCCAAGCAGGGCAGCAGAGGCACGAGTGGAGTGTGCCCTGACGCCCACAGGGGGAACTTGTCCAGCCAAAGTGTAGCAGAGGGCAATGCCCTTGCGCAACCAATGTGACAGGCGTTGTTTGGACAGCGCCTTACATTGTAACAGACAAATAGGCCCCCAACAGCCCCACCAGGACTAGTTGGAGGTCCCAGCTTGGAGACGGAGCATGTTTAACAGGCTTGAGGCGCTGTGCGCCCAGCAGGAAACGTCTCACGAGAGGGTGGCTGAATAATGTTTTGCCCTCAAAGCCCATATGACATGAAGATATAGCCGCGGCATATACCTTCACTGTCGAGGCCAAGAGCCTATCCAGGATAGACTGGAGGAAGGACAGAACCGAGTTCAGGGGATATGATACCGGGTCCAGGCCCTCAGCCTCACACCACTCTCGAAACACGCCACTTCCCTGCATAAACTGTAGTAGTGGACAGAGCGCACGCGTTCTGGATGGTGTTAATCACAGTAGTGCTAAGACACATCCCCTCCAAATTCAACCTCAGCAGCCAAGCCATTAGAGGCTGCCCCAGGACAGGTAGTTGAAACACCGAGCCGTGTGCCTGAGAGAGGGCCCGCGGCGGCCATGGGATAGGCCACGGCGGGGCCACCAGAAGTTGAATTAGGGCTGGGAACCACAAGGCTGTGCCCCGATCCAGCGCGACCAGGATCAAAGTCCTGCGCTCCTGACGTACCCGCCCCAACAGCTGGTTTATCAGATGTATGGGGGGGAATGCATATAGAATCCCAGGCGGCCACGGGTACATCGAGAAGGCATCCACTCCCAGAGGGGGGTTGTCCTTCCGTCTGACTGAGAACCAGGTCCACCGCCGCCTCCCCGAATCGGTTCCAGATCAGTCTGACCATGGCTGGGTCCAGTCCCCACTCGTCTGGGTGGGGACCTCCTCGTGACATCAAATCCGCACCCACGTTCTCCTTGCTGGGAATGTGGAGAGCCCTCAGGCTGCGCAGATTGCGAGATGCCCATAGCCAGAGTCTGACCGCCACCTGGTGGAGACGGGGGGAGCGTGCGCACTCCTCCCTGTCTGTTGATATACGCCGCTGATGCTGGTCTGTCTGTCCTGACCAGAACGTGCTTGCCCATCACATGAGGGCAGAGCCGTTTGAGGACTAGAAGCACTGCCTTCAATTCCAACACATTGATATGTAGGGTAGACCGAGCAGGCCAACTGCCTCCTACCGCGTTGGTCCGACATCCTGTGAGGGAGGCGTCGGAGAAGACCGTCGCGTGCAACGTGTTGCTGCCCATGGGGACACCGTCGGTAAGGGTTCCCGACCTCCTCCAGTGGTTGAGGTCCCCTATCATGGAAGTGGGGACTCGGGTGCTTCCGCTTGCCTCTCACAGAGTCTATTTTCATACTGAAAAACCACCTCTGCATTTTCCTCATAAAGAGGAGACCAAGCGGGACCACGGAGTGGGCAGACGGCATCCTGCCAAGCAGGCGCATTACGGACCACGCTATAACCGTGCTGCCAGGATGGAACCCCCCGAGCGCACCGAGAATATCCTCTCGACCATGGACCGCGGAACGCATTTGGAATGGGTAGGGCCAATTATGTGACGTTACTCCCTCCGCCCAAACCAAGCCACATGCTCGTAACGCATTTGTTTATTGATTATAGCCTACATCTAGTTACAATCAAATAGTATCATAATATGCATTACTTAACCAGTATGATTAGAAAGCGTAAATAATGTGACACGGGGGTCAACCAATTGCATAATCAAATAGTATCATAATATGCAATGCATTACTTAACCAGCCAGTATGATTAGAAAGTAGGGATGTCCCGATCGCCTTTTTTTGCTTCCGATCCGATCCCGATCATGTGATTTTAAATATCTATCGATCCGATCGTTTCCGATCCGATCTTTCACATTAGTAATCAATTTTGACGCAGAGCGAGACAAGCCCATCTGTTGCCTATAGTCCGGGGCGCGAGAGCGGAGGCTTTTGTTATTACATTCACCCTGAGAAATGTGCTTCTGCTTCATATGAGAAATATTAAAAGTTTCAATATATGTTTGCACATTAGTATACATTCAGTGTTCGACTTACGTAATGGTCCATTCTGGTCTGAAACGCCGACGATAATCCTCAGTCACGTAACGTTATCCTCCAGGTGAAAAGTTAGTCTGAAAACTTCGCCTCCAGCCTGTCCTCCTTGCAAACATTGCAACTGGCTTGACTTTCTATTTTAAAATGCTTAGTTCCAAACCTCTGACATTAAGTCTAGCTGCTCAAGTCAGTGGATATTAACCGTGTTTCGGGAGCGACGTGTTGTACTGTTGTTGTGATGTGGTCGAGCGTGTAGCGTGTAGCGTCTAAATTAAAGGGGTGTTTGTTGCAACGGTGAAAATTAAAGGGGAATGTGTTTGTTGTGGACAATTATTCTGCTCTGTGTGACAATAAATACATTAATGATATTATATGTAATTTAAAACCAAAACTAAGGCCTCCGTATGAGTTTAAGACGTGGACATGGTCATGTTTGTTGAATACAATTTTTCTTTTTTTGACTGCCGATTTTAATTATTATTTTTTCCCGATCCCCGATCCTCTGAAAAGCACGTGATCGACGCCGATTCCGATCACGTGATCGGATCGGGACATCCCTATTAGAAAGCGTAAATAATGTGACAACGGCGGTCAACCAATTGCATAATCAAATAGTATCATAATATGCAATGCATTACTTAACCAGCCAGTATGATTAGAAAGCGTAAATAATGCGACACGGCGGTCAACCAGTTGTATAGGATAAAAAAATGTCAACACTGACCCCATCTTAATTCCCAAAGAAGTGCCTCCGTCTCTCGTTGTGCTGGATGAAGTCACTGGCAACGGCGAGAACATCCACATTGGCCAAAGCTTCCCTGTGTGTGTGGCTGCACATCAAGTCATTGAGTCTCCTTTGAGTCATTGTTGACCTTAGATAAGTCTTCATCCGACGAAGGGTTGAGAATGACCTCTCGGCGCTGGCAGTTGACACAGGAATTGTATAAAACGTTCGGATCACATCTGGCAGCATGCCCAACTGTGTGCGTAAACTGTCAAAATCCTTCTCGTAGAGTGACACAGTGGAGGACGGGAAACTGCGGATCTTCCCTTTAGCCGCAGTTACAATCACACGTTCCAGGTCAGCAGCCACATGCAGGTCTCTCTGCTCAAAACACCGGTCCATTTTGCCATCAAGAAGATCAAGAACTTCAAAGTACAGTCTCCTATAATGATCCACTGGGCTCTGGAATGTGTGCGTGGCTTCTCCCACATCCAGTCTTTTGGGGAGTTTCTGCTGCCTGGGCAACACAGGGGCATCGGTTATGTCCTTTGAATCATGTACTAGCGCTGGGCGATATGGCCAAAAATGATATCGCGATAACGATATCGATAACAATATCATATCACTCGATTACAAAAAAATTTGAATATTAAATTAAAAAAAATAAACATTTTAAACAACATAATGTATGTTTATTTTGCAGCAATTCTTTGTCGTTGCCGCCATCTTTAGTGTTACATCCCCTCACACTCCAGTTCTCAGGCTGCAGCTGGTTTGAAAGCGAAAGTAAACCGGTCAGTATTGTCATTTGGACAAGCAAAGCCATTACTTTAAGTTGCAGGCAAGAAAGACAAGTCTGTCCACTGTCTCTGGTTTTAAAACTGCCCTGTTGCAGGTCAAAAAAAAAAACGATATTTTTTTCCCGATATCGATTATTAAAATATATCGCGATAATTATCGTTATCGTTATATCGCCCAGCCCTAACCTGTACCACTGTCTTGTAGAAATCATCAAACGCATTATCTGACCTCTTCTGCTGAATACAGCTTCGAGTAACTGCTACAGCTGTTTGCGCATCCTCTAATGCAGTGGTCACCAACCTTTTTAAGCCCAAGATCACTTTTTTTTTTGGTGAAGGCAAGATCTACCTATTGAAGCGTTGAGAGAAAAAGACAGCCAAGATTGTACTTTAAACTAAATTACTTTTATTTGCCTGTATTATAATTACATGCAATGCTTTGGTCCAACATTAAAACGTCAAAGTAGAACTGTAATATGTACTTTCTCAATCAGTGCTAAGTGCAGTCATCTTATGCAGCATCACTTTTCACATCAAAACAAAAGTAGAACTGTAATGTGGACTCTCATATTATTAACATTGACAAACATATTTACAATTAGCATTTTATAAAGTAGAACTGTAATGTGTACTTTCTCAGTCAGTGCTAAGTGCAGTCATCTTATGCAGCATCACTTTTCACATCAAAACAAAAGTAGAACTGTAATGTGGACTTTCTCATATTATTAACATTGACAAACATATTTACAATTAGCATTTTATAAAGTAGAACTGTAATGTGTACTTTCTCAGTCAGTGCTAAGTGCAGTCATCTTATGCAGCATCACTTTTCACATCAAAACAAAAGTAGAACTGTAATGTGGACCTTCTCCTATTAATTAACATTGCCAAACATATTTACAATTAGCATTTTATAAAGTAGAACTGTAATATGTACTTTCTCAGTCAGTGCTAAGTGCAGTCCTCTTATGCAGCATCACTTTTCACATCAAAACAAAAGTAGAACTGTAATGTGGACCTTCTCCTATTAATTAACATTGCCAAACATATTTACAATTAGCATTTTATAAAGTAGAACTGTAATGTGTACTTTCTCAGTCAGTGCTAAGTGCAGTCCTCTTATGCAGCATCACTTCTCACATCAAAACAAAAGTAGAACGGGTTGGTGACCACTGCTCTAATGATATGTTTGCAAAGTCCTAGACAGCTGTTCAATTGGTGAAAAACACAAACGCAAGGTGCAGGCCAAAGAATGTGCTAAATTTGTCAAGGACTGCCAAAATGCCCCCAGCTTTCCTGCCAGTTTCATCATGTGATTCTGTTCGCACTGTCCATCGCGTCGGACAGAGAGTCCGTAGGTTGTGATTGCCAGGGGCCATTTCATTTTTCAAGACTTGGAACTTGTGGTTTTGTTTAGGAGATTGTTTCACTAGATGTGTCACTTCTTGCACAAAATCCAATGCATCCCTAATGGCCTTGCATTTTTCCCAGTGTCCTGCAAACATAAATTCAAACAATGCGCAAAGCCATGCACATATATGGCTGCAGGATTGCTCCATTTAAATGTTGCGGCAACTCCATTCAAATGGCCAGACATACTTGCAGCGCCATCGTATGCCTGCCCCCGGCACATACTTGGCAAAATGTTACAGAGTATCAGGATGTAATTTAGTGCAGCGACAATGGTCGAGGCGTCGGCTTTGGGTAAATCAAATAATCCAATGAAATCCTCGTGAACGACATAGCTGTCATCAACCCAGCGAAACAGAGACACTAGCTGTTCTTTGTTTAAAATGTCTCTGGTCTCGTCCGCTATTAATGCATAAAATGCATTATCACGAATAGGTGAAAGTACCTGGCCTAATACGCAATGTGAAATTAAATGAATCGGCTCATTTATTATGTCATGGCTCATGTAATTTTTTTCAGTGAGCCATTGGTCAATTTCTGGACAGTCCTGGGCTTGCAATTGCAATAGCTTGTAAAGGTTGCTATTCTGGGGATCATTACCATCTAAAGCGATGCCCTGACCCATGAGATACATAATAGATGTTATCTCCTTGATTAGCATCTCTCGTCTGACTTTTTGCTTAGCTTTCAGTTGCGTGTCTAATTGGGCTGCAATGCTAGGTTGCTGGGAAACGTATACCTGGTAGTAAGCCATGGCCTCTCTGTGGTATTTGCTACTCTCATGTTTTCTAAAAGAATACAGCGTTTTTCCAATTCTGAAATCCAAGCACTGAAAATGCATTCTCGTTGGTTTTGCTTAAACCAGAACCGAGTCCTTTCATTGTCCAAAGACGACATTGTGTGCAGAACAGTTTTGCTCTTGTTTGGCAAAACGTTAGCCATCTGTGGTCCTTGAACCACTTGGGATGAACAGACCGGTTTCTCTGAGATGTACCTTCTCCCTGTATCCGTTTTGTACCTGCGAGAACAGCGGGGTCGTCTGGTTGGTTGGACTTTGATAGATCCCTGCAGCACTCACTGGAACAGTGGACGTCTGCGAGGCTCGTAACGGTAGCAGCGGAGGGGCTAACTGTGCTAACACTAGCAGCAGCCGCGGCAGGTGCACTGACTTGGGGATGCTCTTTGTCGGCTGGTCCCGCTGGGGTGAGGCTAACGTTGGTGGGAGCGGCAGAGGGGCTAGCTGGAATTGGAAATTCTTCTAGTACTGCTGGTTCCTCAGAGAGCTCATCGTTGGCTGGAGTGACGGTGGTGGACGTTAACTTTGACCCGAAGAAATCTGTAATTTTTCGACGCTTCATCATTCAATGGTATCTCTCGTATACTGTAGATAGAGGCTAGACTAGAGCGCTATTTGAAATGGATGCACGTTTGTATGAGCTAATACCTCTGTGTGCAGCGTGCTCACATGACACAATAGCCAATCAATCATTAGGAAACAGAATTTGTCGCTTGTGATAGGCTAGTTCATGTATTTTTTTAAGTTTTTTTTTTACGTATGCTTACAGATAGTGGAAATTAACCCGGGAAGCGCGCAGAAGTGCAATACATTAACACATTGAGTGCAACGGCCCTTTGACCATATATGGGCTAGAGTGCCAGCACTGAAGTCAATGGGAGGTCGGGGAAATTTGCGAAGGCTTAAACTATATCTTAAATTATGGCTATGGGTCTAAAACACCCCTCGCTTATCAATGGCTTGCTTGCAGTCAACACGAAACGGATTGTTTTTTCATTGGTACATTTCCGTTTTATACCGCTTTGAATACGGGTGAGGCTAACGTTGGTGGGAGCGGCAGAGGGGCTAGCTGGAATTGGAAATTCTTCTAGTACTGCTGGTTCCTCAGAGAGCTCATCGTTGGCTGGAGTGACGGTGGTGGACGTTAACTTTGACCCGAAGAAATCTGTAATTTTTCGACGCTTCATCATTCAATGGTATCTCTCGTATACTGTAGATAGAGGCTAGACTAGAGCGCTATTTGAAATGGATGCACGTTTGTATGAGCTAATACCTCTGTGTGCAGCGTGCTCACATGACACAATAGCCAATCAATCATTAGGAAACAGAATTTGTCGCTTGTGATAGGCTAGTTCATGTATTTTTTTAAGTTTTTTTTTACGTATGCTTACAGATAGTGGAAATTAACCCGGGAAGCGCGCAGAAGTGCAATACATTAACACATTGAGTGCAACGGCCCTTTGACCATATATGGGCTAGAGTGCCAGCACTGAAGTCAATGGGAGGTCGGGGAAATTTGCGAAGGCTTAAACTATATCTTAAATTATGGCTATGGGTCTAAAACACCCCTCGCTTATCAATGGCTTGCTTGCAGTCAACACGAAACGGATTGTTTTTTCATTGGTACATTTCCGTTTTATACCGCTTTGAATACGAGTATAGAAATTCCGCGATAATAGCTCTTTAGTGGAATACACAAAACACGTTGTAATTTTTCGGCTGATTTATGAATAGTTTTCAAATAAACGCTATATTATCGATAGTATATATATATAGAGAGCGGGGCCCAGAGGAGAGGAATTATCCTCTCCTCCAGGGGAGACTGCTCCAACCAAAGATGTCTGCATCAACGTTGAAAGCGTCGTCCCTTTCCCTGAGGCTATAGCTAGATGCAGCATAACTTCAAAACCCTGCGCGAAGGTCTCGGCATCATCCGGACCCAAGACCCCACCGCCTGACACAATTTTTGACAGAAAGGCAGCTAGCTGCGCAATGTTAGTCGCTGCTGCCAGGTTCTGCACTGTGGCGGTATAGGCCTCGTCTGCCCACTCAGCCATCTGCCGGGCCAACTCGCCTCTCGGCGTCAGCTTCTGGTTGGGGTGCCACTCTACCATTTCTGGGCAATGGACAGAGGCATGCGGCTTGTCTAAGCGCGGCATGCCGGTCCTAAGCCCCTCGACCAGGCCGTCTACCTGTGTAAAAGGTAGATAAGCCTCGGTCAGGCCCTTAACACTAGACACCACCTGTCCTTCAGCGGCATAAGGGTTAATCGGCGGAAACCCCGGACACAGTAGGCCCTGCTGTGCCAGAGAACGCCATAATACTGGGAAAAACACGTAATAACATTGCTTGTTGTCTGCGTTCACCCAAGTACAAACCCCACTGCGCTGTGCTCATGTTGCACGGGCAATGAGCAACAGTGACAGCGTCAACGGCGCGTGTTGCCGTTAACGGCCCTACCTGGCCGCGGCTCGTTTCGACTACCGCCTGCCGTGTGATGTCGCTTTCCAGTCCTCTACCAAGCCGGTGACGGTGATCTGAAGAAAGTCCAGCGTCGGGCACCCAGCGATACTCCATCTGGACGCGCTGGGGAAGTCCTGGAAAGGACTTCGGTAGTTCAATGTTCTTTTCTTTCTGCTTTCTCTTCATAACTCCTAGTATCCACTGTTAGCCGGCGCATTTGAGCAAAGCCTTCTCGCGTGAAAAAACGAAGGAAGGAGGAAAGGGTGGCCCTCCCTGTGTTTTATGGAACACGGGACGGGCGTGGCCATGATGGATGTAAAGGTGCAGAGTGGAAATGTTTCAACGTGCACGCACTAGGCGCACGGACAACGTATATATCCCATAAGCGGAGCGGAACGCTCAGATAGTGATGAAACATAACTTGTACTACTTTTTGTTGTACTGTACATGTGCTGTAGGATGACGATACAAATCGAATCTATTCGTACAACATTCTACTAAATTCTACCAAATGAGTTTCCCTTTAAGATTAATTCTGGTGCCTACTAGACACCCCAGATAACCAGTGCTAAAAACCTATAACTTGAGGAAATACTGTTTTGATGAGTCGGCATTGGGAACCAGAACCGACGTTGGTTTGGCGCAGGATTGGTTTGGCCACGATGTGTCTCGGTAACTCCTAAAACAAACACCAGCAGGCACAGAGTCGGGCTGAAACCACTGTAGTGGTGAGCTGAGCAACTGGAAGACATAAATAAGGAATTTGTAGCATAAGGAGGCCAAGTTGAAATGGCTGAACTGTGATGTTCCTAAGGCACTAGTGTGTGGACAGTGAAGGGATCGATCAGGACCTCCTGCTGTGTGTCTGTGAGCATATACTGTAGATTGTGAGAATAGGGCCAATATTTGGAACCTCATATGTGGGCATATTATAATATTATCCCAACTGGGGGAAAGTACAGCTCCATTGCATGCATGCAGAACATCTGTACTTCCCTTTGGTGGACTGTTAAATAATACATTCAGTTCACAGTTCTTGTTTTTTTTGCAGTCATCCTCCTGAGACTTTCTCCCACCAGATTATCCCTATTATGAATAATCCTCCTTGACATACAAATCATTCTGTTACCTA
Organism: Notolepis coatsorum; assembly: GCF_963971535.1. Classification (NCBI taxonomy): domain Eukaryota; kingdom Metazoa; phylum Chordata; class Actinopteri; order Aulopiformes; family Paralepididae; genus Notolepis; species Notolepis coatsorum. The sequence goes on along the minus strand of NC_140170.1, from coordinate 140,346,909 downwards.
AGCTTCTCTTCTTTTAAATTTTTTAAAATTTTATTAAGGACTGAAGTTGGTCTTATAAGCTAAGCCCTACAGTAGAGTCTGGGATGGAAACCAGAGATTGTCTACGGTCAATGTAATGCTCCATTCCTCGTTGACACCTAATGTTGAGAGACTGAATGTTTTGTTCCTCCTCACGTCATTTTTTATTGAAGGGACAAAGGGTTCACACATTTTTACCTCATACCTTTACCTACTTTGTTTTGAACTTGGCAACAAAGAGAAAATAAACCCAGATGGTGAATGAAGATTAATGTTGTTTACATGTTGCAGGCATGTATCCCCTCCTTACTTCACGTTTTTCCACGTGGAATGCACTTGATTGGATAAATGATATGTTGGTGCTCTAGTGCCACATCTAGTGGCTGAACGCTATCTATAGGACCTTTAACAAAATTACTAGAAAAATAATTAGTTAATTAATTGCGGCCTAAGTGAAATGAACAAGATTACATTTCGGATGAGCATAGGTGCAATCAATGTACAGTTTATGTGTGATGACTGACATTAAAGGAACACTCAACACTCATACACTCATTTGCCATTTCCCCCACCGTTTCAAAAGGAGATTGATCAGTTTCATCTCGGTTTTGTCCAGTAGTCCCGAATAGAAGTCCAGGTGCATGCTAGCCTAGCTTAGCACAAGGACTGGAAGCAGTAATGTGCAGCTAGCCTATAGCTCTGTCAAAAGTGAAGAAATATACAACTCCAAAACTGATGGACAGATATGACAATTATATCAATCTTCTCATCTGACTCTTGGGTAGATGTCAAATACGTGTATTTCCCAAAATGTTGGTGTGTTCCTCTAAAGGTGATCCCTTACAAAAAATCATGGTCGTTTTATGGTCATTTCAGTTTTATTAGTAACCTCTTAGTATGTGGATTGTGGGCATGGTATAGTACTGCCATGGTAAAAGTAATCTATCACCATAGGGTGACCATATTGTGATTTCCAAAAAAGAGGACACTCTATGGTCAAGCCTTGCACGCGTTGCACTCTGCCTCCCATTTGTATCGATCGGGACGGTAAATTGGGAATTTTCTCTGCAGTTCATCTGTAAATATACACTTGCGCTTTGGCATTGTTGTGAGCAGAATCAACGCTGCTCCGTTTGCGAGTAGAATCAAATCTGTCTGCTTCCTCAGTTTGCGTGTGACGGGATAGCTCCTCCCACAAAGCAGTCTTCTCTGGGATTACGTCACACACAACAGAGTACAGTAGTATTCTGTGCAATGTGCCAGTCAATTTAAGTAAACGCTTAATGGTCCCGGTAAAAACAAGGAAACACAGACATTTTCATGAATTTAGAAGGAAAAAAAACTGACGCCCCGGACAGGGTGTGAAAAGAGGACATTTGGTCACCCTACAATAGTAGAACCTTTGTGCTTAATACTGTGGCATAATCCAATTTAAACCACAATACTGTTTTGTGAGGTGATTATTAATACTCATCATCTCCTTTTTTCTCTTTCCTTCCATTCTGTAGGTTGAATCAGCAGTGCAGATGATACACCAGGGCCGGAGGGAGCTATTAGAGGAGGCGTGCCGCTCATACACGCGCAAGCGACGCGTCCTCATCCCGGAGGACCTGAAGCACGTCATTGTGGACGACCAGCATGGCCTGCTGTACTGCTACGTGCCCAAGGTGGCCTGCACAAACTGGAAGCGCGTGCTCATGGTCCTGACGGGCGCCGCCGGGCTCCACCAAGACCCGCTCGATATCCCTGCCAACGAGGCTCACGTTCCGGGGAACCTCCGCACCCTGTCGGAGTACTCCACCTCCCAGATCAACCAGCGCCTGCGCTCCTACCTCAAGTTTGTGTTTGTGCGCGAGCCGTTCGAGCGCCTGGTGTCTGCGTACCGCAACAAGTTCACACGGAGCTACAACACGGCGTTCCATAAGCGCTATGGCACCAAAATAGTCCGGCGGCACAGGCAGGACCCGCAGCCGGAAGCTCTGGAGAGCGGCGACGATGTTTCCTTTGAGGAGTTTGTGTACTACCTTGTGGACCCTGCCACGCAGCGGGAGGAGCCCTTCAATGAACACTGGGAGCGGGTGCACTCGCTCTGCCACCCCTGCCTCATCCACTACGATGTGGTGGGCAAGTATGAAACGCTGGAGCAGGACTCCCGCTATGTGCTACAGCTGGCAGGGGTGGAGGGCCAGGTGAACTTCCCAGCCTCCTCCAAGAGCACCAGGACGACAGGAGACATGGCGGCCCAGTTCTTCCATAACATCAGCCCTTTCTACCAGAAGAAGTTGTACAACCTCTACCGCATGGACTTCCTCCTCTTCAACTACTCTACACCAGCTTACCTCAAGTTTAGTTGAGGTTGGAACTCAGGGCTCGGCTACATTGATCCGTCGTTTTGATGGACAAAAAAAAAGCTGTGAGAACTTTTGGAACCGAGGAATAAATCACCGTCCCGTCAGCGAAGCTAATGTTTCTGCATACGCACGATTATGCTAGGTTGTAATTTAAAAACAAACCGAAGATGGACGGTAATACTTTTATCTCCGTTTTGTGATGAATGTAGCCGGGCCCTTATCCAGAGACTCTACTTAAAGATGCCTTAACTATGGTTTTCTATGAGGACCATGCAGACTCAACCGCACACTGTTACATGGAATAAGCTCACATTTTATATGGTCAGGCCAATGAGGACCTTGTAGACTCAACCACTGAATTGCGTGGACATTCCTTGTAATTGTATGTGGTTCAGTCTACACTGTCCTCGTTTTAAAAGCATCAGAAATCTTTGGTCCAATTTAAGACACATGATGACTGGTGTTTACTGGTATGACAGCTCCTAACAGTTCAGTTGTTTTGGGTGATGCTCATATCTGTAGGCCTTGTGACTGAGAATGCAGAGACTTTGTTGCAACTCATCAGAAATGGATCTTGAAACCTCCAAAAATAAGAGGACATATTTGGGGAAATGTATTCAAAGATATATTTTCTATCAGGCTGAATAACTTGGAGGGCGGACACTAGTGAGAGAGGACACATCATCACAGGAGGAAACAGTTTGCCTAAAGTAGGCAAGTTTTACTTTTTACTGTAAAGTGAGCCAATGGAAATTGAACTGTTGTCTTGTGTATGTCTCAAACAGTACATGGGAACAAAGATTATCTTTAATATGGTCATAGTTGTCTGCTGTTTGCAAAGTTACCATTTTGCATCACAAATATAATTTCTACATCAAGAGGAAGGTACCACGATGAAAGTAGTATTTGTGTCATATAGACACTGATGCCTTGTCCATACGTATACGGATATTTTTTTAAACGTAGTATTTTCTCTGCTGGCCTCCCGTCCACATGAAAATGACTGAAAACTGAGCTTTTTGAAAATGCTTTCCAGGGTGGATATATTTTTTTTAACTCTATTTTGCCTGTATATGTGTGGATGGCTGAAACTGAGCTTTTGGACAATGTTATCATGACCAATGGCCCCTGTCCATGCACATACAGATATTTCTGCAATCAGGGCCATGGAGAGATCCCTGCAGCCTGCCATCAAGTCAGTTCATATTATGCGTTTTTGGTGTAGACAGGAATTTATTTGAAAACGGAGGGGTGAAAAATATTTGTTTTCATATCTGTGTACGTGTGGACATACTGTATGAAGACATACAAGTTTATGTGCCTTTGACTGGGCCTTATTTTGACTTCAAAAGACACAACATCTTTGTGTAACTGACTGTGACTGAGGGTCATGTACTGTAGAAAGTGATTTTGTGCAATTATGGCATTGACTTAATTTATTGGGATGTTTCTGACTCTATTCAAGAAGCGGTGAGTCAAACCAAAATAGGAATACGTTATCCAACCATTCTTAAATAAACACATTTAAGCAGTGATTTCTTTTGTGTGGTTCTGTATAGGGGTTCTTTGACAAATTCAGTTGTTGGAAATCGTATAGGAGTGGATTTTCAATATCGTTTTCTAAGGCAACAGCTGAAATACATACAAGATACAAGACATAAATCTTGTAAATTTCTTTGGTGTTCATTTCCTTATCCTTTAGGCTCAGCATCACTGATGGAAATCTACAAAAACTAAAGGCTTTGTGTCACTTCTCTGGATCTGACGTTGAGGCCACCTGTGTTCGAGAATGGTACTGCAAATTACATCATACAAGCATGACTAAGAAAATACTTTTTACGCAGGTTACATGAATGTTTTATTTTGATAACAAAACACATGGGTATAAAGTCATTCTCTAGGCGCGGTCTTGCTAAGAAGGTCTTATAAACACTATAGCACACTACAAAGTTAATTTTAGCTTGGTACAGTAGCATTGAAAATGAGTCTTTGAATCTTTGGTGATTAATACCATTTACTTAAACACGGACCAATAAAAGATGAGCATTATTCTTTAGTGCATATCATTTGAAAAGGCCCCATACATAGTGATGCATACCAAATGTATAGCACTAAGAAACATCTGTGCAATATATCATTTAGACTTTCTACAGATACTAACATTGAGACAGATTAGAAACAACACACTGGCACAATGGATCTGCACAAATGAAAAGGCCATCTCTGGGACATTTGGCAGCTATAAAATTAGGATATGACCCCCTCATACTAACGCATTATCGAGGAATACAGCTTATCGTGGCTTGAAGGCACACATCTACACAAAATATTCTTGATGGCATAATGTATTGACGTATCACCCAGAGAGTGCAGTGCAATATAGAACACATTAAACTATAAACTAGTTTAGCATTTCTTTGCCATAAAACATTCAACAATCAAGCATACATTATTGCTTCATTACAATCATTTGCCATTTAACATCACAATAGCATTACAATAGGCTTACATTATGCCTCAACAGTTAGTTTCTATGGTGTTCAGCAGCCTGTTGCCCCAGCTAGTAAACTTAGCCTAGTTATAACGTAAATTCTTACCAAGTTGTGATTTACGCATTACTAAAATAACAGCAGTTGCACCACTGAGATAAGTTAGAATGTCATTCTAAGCAACAACTAAATAGTTAGGCTACACATGCCTAGGGTATGTGTAAATCATACAATGTCACAGAATTATACTCACTAACTGTAAAACAACACTTTCTCTGCCACAGAGCATCATTTTTCATTAATTACAGTAATTAGAGACCTAATTTATTGATATATTTTTTCTATATCAATCTAGCTTACTACAATGTGCTACGATGCCAAGTGGCTAATGTGCATGGTAACCACGATGATGTCTGTATTTGATTTGACTAGTTAGGTTATGCCCTAAGTAATTGGTGCACCCAATTTTAGTAGCTGATTTAGTTACAAACTAACTAGTAGTTACTAAGCCTCTAGTGTTGACTTTACACCCTTACCTGGGTGAGAACTACGCATAGCTGGTGCAACCTAGTGCAGAGTGTGTCCATGCTCCCCTTGTTCCATCCATCGTACATGGATGGCTAGTAGGTACTTAAAGAACTAGATACTCTTGGTGGTGTTGCTAGGGGAGTGAGTGAATCTACTGTGTACAGTGTACTGCCATTGACCACAGTGAGCTGGCAAATATGGAGACTAAAGTGCAATAAGAGTACATTCCTTGCTCTCTTCTGCCTTTAACACCGTCCTTTATCTGGCTTTCCACCCCTGTCCCTACTTTTTCTTCAACCGACTCATAATTTAGGGGTTTTCCGGTCACTCGCATACTACTGCAGGGATATCTGCAGGGTATGCAGAACCCAGGCACTGTCCAATCCTCCCTACTCCAGTCAGACTCCAGTCCCACCAGAGTTGGCCATTAGAATCGCTCTGAAGCTCAGAGCGAGGAACCCAGTTCCCAACAGGTCGCCTAGAGCCGTGAGGTATGGGATGCAGAAGTTATCTGGGTCGATTCCCCGGCGCCACGTCCATCGCACCATCAGGTCGGCCACATAGAGCAGAATCACTACCTGCGTATCAATATGGAACAAGAATACATGAAGGTAGAATCAAACCGCAACCTCTATGCAAAATAGCCCTGCTTGGTTTACATTTTTAGTTTTGGTCTGATGATTGGGTTGATGTTTGGTGACTTATTATACTGTGAATTTCTCCAGATTTCTCTTGGCAGAACCTGAAGTGTGGCAGGCAATATAATAATATATTATAATATAATAGCAACACCTCCCCTATACCCATTAGAAATTCAACATTAGCATTACAGAGTCTACCTTTAAGGTCAAATAAAGAACTGCCATAAGTGGGGAAGTTCCTAAAGCCACATACAAGTCGGCCCTAAAACAATTTACCTTTATCAAGCCACGCCCCATTTATTGATCCTCCAATCACAACTGCTGTTTCCCTTGGTTTGTCCAAGGGGAAAAGACGGTTGTGATTAGAGGATCAAGAAAAGAGGGCAGGACTTGAGATGGGTCAATTGCTGCCCATATCTGCAGGCTGTGATTAGTCATCACTTACGCTCAGTTACATTTACTCTCCTTTTTCAAATGAAATGAACTGAAATGAGTTATTCTGACCTGGAGCAGTGCTGCACACAGGTAGCAGATGGTGAAGGCAGGCGTCATCATGGCTGCATGGCCGCCCCCCATCAGCTGTATGGCATAAAGGAAGACGAGGTGACCCGGAGCCACGAGGAGGAGCAGGACTCTGGCTGATTTGGAGTTCACCCCTAATGGATGAGAATAGAGAACATGAGGAAAAAACATTGTGCAAAATCTTTGTCCCTTTTGATGTTCGGATGGTGGTTTATCTTCAGCGCAATCTTCAGAACCAGGTGAAACCGGAATATGTGGTTTGGTTCTCTGGTTATCACTAGGCAGACATCAGAAACAAGGTAACCAGAAGACTCCCTGGTGACATCTGTAGCCAAAACGTCATCATTGTTTTCAAACAGTAAAAGGTTTCTATATTAGGGCTGCTTGATTGTGGCAACAATTATAATCACCATTATTTTTATTGATATTGAAATCACGATTACTAAACATGATTACTGATTGATTTGAGAATATTGTATGTGTTTATTGAACTTTAACACTGGTGCAGCCATGACCGTGTAACACATCTTGCACAGTATTCTAGCTTGTTCCACGTCTGACTTCTCGAAACCAAAGTCTTTCCAGATGACTGAATTTGTTTTACCTTTCTTCTTGACCTTTCTGTCATCTTCTACAAGTTACCAAAGGCTCCCTTCTCCCTCTCAACATGAGCTGAAACTACTGTGTGGGCTTGGGGGGATGGGGCAGAGTGCACCACTGTATGTACAGCACAAGACAAAATGAGAGCAATGCGGCATGCGACACAATAATCGTTTTACCTCAATTAACTTGTTTTCATGATCGTGGGATGACAACATCGTAATTGAAATTGAAACTTGATTAATAGCCCAGCCCTAGTCTATATTGCTGATGATTGTTCTATGGCTATTATCATAAAACCAAATGCCATAGAACCACAAGTAAATCACAAATTCACCCTAAGCTATTGTTACCAAGGATCAAAGCTCTCTTTTCGTATCCCCTATCTGAGTGCTTAATCTGTTGTTTCTGTTTGAAATCCTCTTTGAGGATCTGCAGCTGTTGTTGTGTCTGACCTGAGGAGCAGAAGGTGACACAGGGGTCAGGCCAGTTCTGATTCATGTTGGAGGGCAGAGTTCCCGGAGCGCTCCAGTAGTGGAGGTAGGTGGATATCCTGCTGGCTTGGATGGCCACCAGGTTTCCACCCACGCCTGGAGGGAGATTCAGGACAGATAAGGAGACGGTGAGGCATGGGTTGAGAGGATTGTTATTCTTTTAATTTAACAGTTACATCCAATTACTTTAATTGGAATCAGAACATGTATCCATACCCCAGGAAGATCACCACCTGCTCTGCCATAGTGTCCTAAGAGCTTCAGGATGTGTATCTTCATGACATCATTACTATAGTAATTGTATGTCATTTTGTAATAGCTTTTCGTCTGCTTTTCCAGTTTCCTGTTTTTATCTTATTTTTTATTGATTTTATTGTGCTGATTACTTGTTCTTATCTTTGTGTTGTTCGATCACTTTTAATTGTATACTCAACATCACTGTAAATGAGGGAAATCTCAGTGTCCCTCGACTTTAAATAAAGGTTGAATGAATAGTCTTGTCTTCAGCTTAAGCAGAGACTTGTTTATGAAGTCAAAACTTAGCATGTATTATAGAAATGGCATTATGTGAATTCTATTTCAGGGTGGATTTCCCCTTAAAAGGGGCAGCGTATCCCCCCAAAAAACAAGAAAATCTATTTCCCCCTAGTGCTATCTATCCATCCAGTGTGATTAGCCTAATTTTGGAGATAATCTTAGATGGGGGTAAGCAAGTAAGCTAGTGACCACTGCTGTCCCTGTTGTCAGCTATCAACATCACCATTCATCACAGCTGTCAGGCTCCTCGTTCACTTCCATTCATTTTGAAGACCAAGTCTAAACATCATACTTCTGAAGCATAAACAAAATATACCTACAATTATCAGTAAAGGAACTACTTCTGACTTGAGGTGTAGTTTGACCAACTGTCAACTTTTCACAGAATGTTTAGAATCTTTCTTCCAGCAAGGCAGCAGGTAACCATGGGTAAGCACGTTTGCATGGTAAATACTACAGTACCCATATGCCTCTGCAATCTTCAACCAAGACCACAACTACAGTACTTTGACATTTGTGTCATTCAGGGTCATTGTCGTTTGTTTTCGTGGCATTCACCACCATCTTTGTCATCTTTTTCATTGTAGCTATGAATAAAACATGGGAAACTATGGCATTTAAAAACAAATGAGTCGGGTAATCAAGAGTATATAATTCCAATAGTGTATTATGTCTGTTGTTTTGACTATTTGTTTCATAACGTTATCCTTGTAAAAACATAGATCTGATTTAATTCTGCTCAATTCTGCTCCCGTAAATAAGTTTTACTCAGACAGAGTTAACAATCAAAACATCCAATGTGGGGTTTACCACATTTTAAAGGAATTATGCCCAACAACAAGAGCATGTTTATAAAAAAAAAACTGTGGAGCTCTATAGACCTATTCAAAAGTATTCTGTTGCTAGGGGAACAGCTTTGACCCCTGTTTATTTCCTGTCAGCAACTGTACTAACAAACCTAGCAACAATGTTAACAATGTTTATTAAATAGTCCTTGCATTGCAACAGGAAACGGAAAGGGGCCTATTTAGAATGTTTATGTTGTCAAGTTAGAATGTACTGTATAGTCTATATATGGTCTATATAATGTCCTCTTGTTTCCCTTATGTCCAATATCCGTGTGTCACCAGCTGTCTCCAATCCTGTCATCACCTCCTTTTTTGTATTTATGTCTGTTCCTTCTATTAGTCAGTGCTTGTTTGTCAGTCTGTCTTTGTGTATTGGCTTGCTGTGTGACATTAACCCCTTTGTTGGGTTTTACTCCTCATTTACTCGCCATCTGCCTCCCGTCTCCTGTCTGCACTTGGATCCACACCAGAACCACAGCCAGACACCTGGGAGGAATGGTGGTGTTGACGGCGGACGACAGGGACAGCAGTGGTCACTGGCTTACTTATAGATGTTCTTAGATTGTGGCAAAACTGCTGAAACTTGACAAGTTTCACTAAAGTGAACTATACCTTTAAGGGACTCCCTAAAAGCCAGGTGTCTCTTGTACAGAGTTGTATTGACATCTAAGAGTGTGCTGACCATAAACATACTGTAGACTATCTCTGGTATCATTATTTTTATTTATTTATTCTTTTTTTATAAAAGAAAATTGTATAAACCCTCACTAGAGTCCTCACACCAAACCCTAATAAAAAAAGAGAGAAAAATAACGTTTATGAATGGTAAGTTGTCAGTTAGCGGCTGCCCATTGTGATGCTGTACATGAGATGCCTGGCTTTTAAACTAATCGTAAACCTTAAAGTCCTCTCTGATGATAATCTGTTCATCTGTTTTTCTCCTTTTTAATAAATTATATTAAAATAATCCCCCACGATCCTATACCTGTGCATACTAATTCCCCCTAATTGATCTTACATTCATTCTAACACTGTACATCCCTTAGGATTAGACTAGTTTAATCAAAAGTTGAACAAAAAATGAATTGCTAAGAGGGCTTTGAATGGCATGGACCACGTGGACAAGAGATGAAAGGGAGAAGAAGTGTGTCTGGTCAACACGGCAGGAAAAATGCTGACTGGCAACGCAAATACACTTCCTGCACTTTTGGTAGCATTGAGTTCAAGTTTGTTTATTATTTGTCATCATAAAATACAGAATACTTTATGATGAAATGCTTGTTTCTGTATGAGCCCCTGAGAGTGTGCTACATACAGTAAAAAAAAAAGCAAGTAATTAAGAAGTAAGTAAAGGAATGTTCAGTCAATATACAATATACAATACAGAGTAAAATGAGTAACAGTGAGGTACAATGCAGAAATGAGATGAGGTACAAAACTTAGGGTAGGGTGCAAATGAGGTATGAATGTAGTGCACATCTCTTTAATAATAGATAAATATTAAGTCAATCAATCAATCAAATTTATTTATATAGCACATTTAGACATGACACTTGTCAACCAAAGTGCTTCACATAGCTAAGAACAAAGAAAAGTATAGAATAAACAGACAATAAAAACAACCAACGGATAGACAAGGAAACAAACAACACGTCAACAAGCAAGGCAAGAGTCAAAGTGAGTCAGGGAAGGCCAGGCGGTATAGGTGGGTTTTGAGTTTCGATTTAAAAGACTCGATGGAGGGGGCAAATTTAATGGACATGGGGATGCTGTTCCAGAGGTCAGGGGCTGCAACCGCAAAAGCACGCCCCCCCCCCCTTCCTAGACTTGAAATTAGACCTATTAGAATTAGTGTGTTAAAGTGTCTAAAGTGAGTGGTAAGGTGAGTGTTTGTTTAAAGTGAGTGTGTACATGTGGATGTGTGTGCAGTGAGTGTAGATGATGGCTTGTTACATAGTGTCATTGTCATTGAGCATCCTGATGGCCTGGGGATAGAAGCTCCTTCTGAGTCTCTCTGTAATGGCCATGAGACTCCGGTAGCGCTTGCCTTACCGCAGAAGTTCAAAGAGGCAGTTGTTTGGGTGAGTCTTTGATTATTCTCTTAGCCTTGGCCCTGCAACGCTTGTTATAAATGTCCTGGAGAGTGGGAAGCCCACCTCCAATTGTGTGTTCGGCTGAACGGGCCACTCTCTGTACTCAGGCAGCAGGTAACCATGGGTAAGCATGTTTGCATGGTAACTACTACAGTACCCATATGCCTCGACAATCTTCGACCAATCACAAGAGCACAACTACTTTGACATTTGTGTCATTCAGGGTAATTCTCGTTTGTTTTCGTGGCATTCACCGCCATTTTAGTTTTCATTGAATCTATGAATAAAACGTTGAAAACTATGGCATTTAAAAACAAATGAGTCAGGTAATTATGACCAATAGTGTATTCTGTCTGTTGTTTAGACTATTTTGGTTTCATAACATCATCCTTGTAAAAACATAGATCTGATTTATGATCTGATCTGGGCACCGTGGAGGTCGGGACGGGGGCGGTTGGGGGCTCGGGATGTTTCACTTCATAGTATGTATGTGTATCCATCGTCTAAACGGGTGTGGCTTAGTGGGGGGTGTATCGGGGGGGAGGCCATCATTTCAGTGGTTCGGCCCCAGAGGGGGGGGGGGGGGTCTTGTGTGTTTGAGGTTGCTGCGCATGGGGTGGTTTTTTTTGGGCCCTTGGTACCTGTGGTTTTGTTGGTCTTGTCTCTGGGCCATGGGGGCCCCCGGGTTCGGTCTCGGGGAGTCGGAATGCCATTGAGGCATGGTGCTCTGGTTCTCTGGTATGCTGGACTTGGGGTTCTCATGGACCGGGGGCCTGGCTGTTGGGGCTGGAGCGGGTGGGGGCTTGGGATGCTCGTCTCTATGTGCGGTGGACCTGGGATATGTGGGGGTCCTGTTTTTTGGGTTGGATGGCAGGAGTGGGTGGACTCTCCTATGGTGTTCTGATCTGCTGAGCTTTGCCTAAATGATTGTATGGATGTATACAGTATATATACTTTTTTCTTTTTGTATTATTTATAATTGAATTGTCTTGTCATTATTGTTATTATTATTATTGAAGCTAGTGTCCTGTGATGTCTTGTGTATTATTATTATTATTATTATTATTATTATTATTATTATTATTATTATTATTATTATTATTATTATTACTGTATTGTGTTGTGTCTTGTTTCATGTGGAAAATAAGAAAATAAAAAATGTGATCACAAAAAAGAATGTGGGAACTTGAGGACATCCTCCCATGGCTCTCTGATGTTTCTCTAACAGACCGGAGACTGGTTTGCATTAGTAGCGCTTTATTCCTTATGAATCATTAGGATCTCTCTGGAGTCCTCTTAATCCTGGATTTAAATCTCGTCAGAGTCTAATGACCCACAGTGTGTGTGGAAGCATGAACGGTTACAATAAGGAGATTGCTGGCCGTTTGAATACTCCAGCTACTTTCATACAAGATCAATTACATTATGAAGCTCTTTTTATTGTAAACAATAACAGATTATAAATCTAAACTGTCACTCTTCAAAGATGAGAGTAGTTGGTCAAACTGACAAAAGTCACAAAATGGTACAGTACGCATCTACAAGTATGCATCTACAAGTACGCAACTTACAAGTATGCAACTTACAAGTACACAACTTACAAGTACGCTACTTACAAGTACACAACTTACAAGTACACAACTTACAAGTACACTACTTACAAGTTACTACTAAATCTACATCTAAAAAGTTAATTAAAGCTGCTGTAGGAAATGAGCAAGAGTGAGTTTAACTCCCCAGCAGAAATAGAGTAAGCTCTGCATCACTTTATGCCCATGCACGCACAACAAGGCTTTCCACTGACTCCCAGAGGCACCAGCAGCTTTAAGCTGAATACAAATAAATAAATAATATTTCCCAGCCTCTGATCGGCAGGTGGTTTTGCATAGAGTGTACTTTTTGATGAGGAACATGGTGGTGGTGGTGTTAGTTTTCTGATGCAACCCAGGGGACACCACTTGGCAGGCCAAAAATATCTGATTGGTTGCTGATGCAGGGAGAAATCCTTGACCAATCAGATGTTTTTCATTTTCCAGCATGCTCACCCCAACCTTACATCAATACATCATGAACCGTCAGACTCAGAACATCTGCTGATCCTGGAGAGTGTATATGGCTCCTAGTCTCTATTTCCCTCCAACTCTCTTATGATAATTGCAAACAGGCAGTTGCTCCTTGAAAGAGACAACGTAGTTGTCTAATTCATTTATATACTATGTGTTGGACAGATTCTTTTTGAAAAAAATAAAAAAGAATACCAACCTTCGTACCGTATTTTACTATTATGCAATTAGGTTTAGATTTGAGCATTTCTAGAAGGTCTGAACTAGAATTAAAACCTAATTTGGGAATAAAGGTCCCCACCAATTGGAGGGTTCTATCTCTGATGTCTAGATTTAGGAGAGAGTTCACAAATACTGGGAGGCTGGAAAAGAGCTCACAAACATTGTATGGCCTCATGAAGTCAGCCCCATTCATTGTCTATGGAGCAACACCAGATCCCAGTCCATCCTAGCCCCTTTCGTGAGTGTGATGCACTGAGTGAATCCACAGTCACTTGCTCCTCAATAGGAAACCAACCTAGATTTACCATGAAGGACTGGTTCTGGCCGAACCGTTCGTTATACAAGTATCACAGGGGAATTTCAAAGGTACTCACAGTTGCACAAGGGTTTCGGACAGAGATGAGGGATGGTTTGAAAGCTTGGCGTTGCTAATAAACATTTTAAACTGGTCAACACTGCTCAAAACGGCATTATTTCCGGTGTTGGCTGCCTGGTGCGCCTGCGCTGTGATCACAGCGCATGCGCATCATGCACCCAACGCCGGAAATAATGCAGTGTTGACCAGTTTATAAAAATTATTTAAAATGTTTATTGGCAACGCCAAGCTTTCAAACCATCCCGTATCTCTGTCCGAAACCCTCGTGCAACTGTGAGTACCTTTGAAATACCTCTGTGATACTTGTATAACGAACGGTTCGGCCAGAACCAGTCCTTCATGGTAAATCTAGGTTGGTTTCCTATTGAGGAGCAAGTGACTGTGGATTCACTCTGTGCATCACAGTCACGAAAGGGGCTAAGTCCATCCCATCCCAGTGACATCACAGATTGGAGGGTTCTCTCTTTGACTTCAAACGTTAGGACAGAGTGGTGTGTCTTCACAAATACTGACTGAACTGTCGTGGGGCACAGGAAAAACAGATGTGAATTCTTAAAATGGGGCATTGGGGTTACCAAGTGGTTCCTTCTGTCACAGACGTGGAATAAATTTAAGGGGAACGATGCCCAATGTCAGAATTCCTACATGTTATATCTAGCATCTAAAATATTAGTGAACATGAACAACTCTCCCAAATCCAAAACGACAGTGCAGGTCTCCCATTCATTGTCAGTAGAGCAGCTCCAGACTTTAGCCGTGATCACAGGCTGTGTAGGCTGTGGCTGAAGTGATCCACTGTGTCTGTCCGTCTAGTCTGTTTCTAATACCTTTTCAATGAGGAGTATCCATTTGATGGACAGGGTTGACGCTGTGTTAGTCTCTGCCAGATTTGATGGACAGAAAAAGTTGGAGAGGGTGAACTTTTGGAACTGACAGATCCATTACCATCCGCAAAGCTGTTGTTTCTGCAAAGGCACAATCACTAATTTAAAAATAGATAGTAACAGTAATATCTTCCGTCCATTTTCTATCCGCTCATTGACAGACCAATGTAGCTGCAGACTTACTTCTCTGGTTTCTAGTTCATGTTCACAAATATTGATTGAATTTTCCCATGGCTATAACATATTGGAATTATTACTTTGGGAGGTGTTCCCATTTAAATTCACACAACCTCTAGGTAGTTAAGTTCCAGCATGTGGAACCATCCTATGTGTAATGCAGACAATATGAATATTGCCTCATCATGTACCCACTGCTACCCCTAATTATTATTTTATTGCTTTTAAATATATCTTTGATAATATGGTTTTGTGGGGTTTCCGATGTCCTTCATGACATACTGAAGGCTTCCAACTTGCCTTACATTGTCGTTCCCCATGTTGTCAAATGGTATTATGGCAACTGTGATCTTGCGTTATTGTAATGCAGTGTTTTCCACCTCGTCGCTGTTGTTGCTTGTGATTTATGTCCTGTTGTCATATGTCATATAGAGACCTATGTTGTCATTTAGTTTGAATTTGCCGCCCTCCACTCGGAGGTCTTTGACAGGACATTATTTATAAATATTTTTGCTTTGACATCCTTGGCTAATGGTTAATTAAATACATAAACAGATTTTACTCATAGTGAATACACAGAGATGAGACCACTGCAAAATAAATGTTAAATTCACAACAGCTACAGACATAATGGGATGACACGTACATCTGATTTCCCTCACATTGCTGTTAATAAAATGTCACATGCTTGATTTGTCTTTCACAATAAAAGCGCTGGAATATCGTTCTCATGTTACCCTTACAGCTGCACGTCAGATGTCTGCTTGGAGAGTTTTTGTTTGGACAAAGTACTGACCCAGGAACACTAAAGCAGGAGAGTGGATAAATGTGAACCTGAATGTTGAGACAGATGCGCTATGGTTTGTTTTTAGCATAGAGATCTCTGTCCACTCACCATTTATCACAGGAGTGAACACTGCCATGCCTTCAAAGTTAGGATCACTCATGGTCTTGTCCAGAATTAGACCACCAATACTAAGACAGGACAAAATAAGACAAAGGAATCATTCAACTTTTTCAAACATGTTTTTCTTTTGTTTTTTAGTTTTTTAGTTTTTCATGGGAAAACTCCTACCCATGTAAAAAATTAAATACAAAAATAAAAACCTTTTAGAAAATGTTTCAATGAATGTGGCCATTTTCATACAGATATTTCCATGAATATGGCCACTTTCCTACATGTACTACGTATATGACATATATTCCATACTGTACGTTTGCAAAGCCTTGCACCACCAATTTCACTTATGCCAGAGACATATGATATACTTAACAATAATACACCAGATTCAGACTTTTATTTGCCACATGGAAGCAATTAGGGCTGTCCCCGACTAAGGATTTGGATGGTCGACTAGGATTGGCCAAAATTTGCCGTTAGTCGACTATTGGTCGACTTAAAAAAAAAAGTATAATTTTTTATTTATTTTTTTATCATTCCATTTGGGCTGTGGGGGGTGCTTAATGTCTGAAGGAGTCGACTGAAGGCTTCTTGTCCTCTGCAAAAGCATGCAATTGGTCCACTGATGGATACATCTTGATATTTGTAGTGTATTCATTAGATGGGTGAAATCCTCTTTCAGTGCCTCTGTGCCTGTTTTCATAGGCAGTTAGCCTCTGGTATGCGTGCCATTAGCGTTAGCCACGCTTCTAGGCCTCTTTTCTTTTGGAAAGAATGATAAAAAAAATTAAAATAAAAAAATGTATACTTTTTTTTATTTCTTTATTTTTTTTATTATATTCTACTAAGAGGTTGGCCAGTCGGCTACGGCTCCTTTCGACCGATTAGTCGACTAATCGATTAATAGGGGTCAGCCCTAGAAGCAA
This sequence comes from Notolepis coatsorum, assembly GCF_963971535.1. NCBI lineage: Eukaryota > Metazoa > Chordata > Actinopteri > Aulopiformes > Paralepididae > Notolepis > Notolepis coatsorum. The sequence goes on along the minus strand of NC_140170.1, from coordinate 140,330,239 downwards.
TACAATCATAGAGTTTTCATACAAAATCATAAATACCATACCATGGGCAAAAGGAGCAGGAATAAGAATAATTCTTATAGTTACCTGCCCCCTATTCCTAAACTAAACAAGTATTACTTGATGGTTGGCGTACAATTTACACAAAATAATAATTTATACCATATACAAAGAAACAAACAATCCACAGATTAAACAAGAAAAAAAAATTGAATAATAATAATAATAATAATAATAATAATAATAATAATAATAATAATAATAATAATAATAATAATAATAATAATAATAATAATAATAATAATAATAATAATAATAATAATAATAATAATAATAATAATAATAATAATAATAATAAAGAAATAAATAAAAATAAAAATAAAGATCTCACTATTCAGATCACATTTGACTTTCATATTGACTAAATATTATTTTTTTATAATTCCTTTTGAATTGACAAACACTATTACATCCCTTAAGAATGCTATGGAGAGAATTCCACAACTTTACACCAATAACTGAAGGACACATCTGTTTAAGTGTGGTACGTGCAAACTGATGTTTAAAATTGTATTTCCTCCTACTAAACTCTCTTTCTAAATGAAAAAGATTTAGAAATTTTTCTGGCAGTGTCTTATTTCTTGCCCTAAACATAATTAACATTGTTTGAAACTTAACCATGTCTTCAAGTTTAATTATTCTAGATTTAATAAATATGTTTGTGTGTTCTCAATAATTCATTTTATGTGTGATTCTTACAGCCCTCTTCTGTAGTATATATAATGGTTTTATATTGGTCCTGTGAGGGCATTACGACTCGACCATGTCCACGACCCCAGCCGACACAGACAGTGTTAGAGCAGCCTTGGCAGGTCAGATCCAGCTGACGAACGCCCACACCCAACAGCTTAGAGGCGGCTGCGGCTGCTGTGCAGGGCCTCCGGGCCCAGGTTCAGCCACTCCAGAATTCTTTGGATGTACTAACCACCCAGCAGACTGCGCAGGGTAATCAGCAGGCAGATATCCTACACCAGTTGCAGGTCCTCAGTACAGCATTTAACACCCTGCTGTTAAACCCACCTGTTGCTGGAGCCCCAGTCAGCCTACCAAGAACGCCTGGAATACCGCCGGGGCATTGGTGAGGCCGAACGGCATTACCAGGTACTCGTAATGACCCCTGGGAGTCTTGAAGGCGGTCTTCCACTCGTCGCCCTCTTGGATCCGGACCAGATGGTAGGCACTCCGGAGATCCAGTTTAGTGAAGACAGTAGCCTGGGTGAGGGGCTCAAAGGTGGAGTTCATGAGAGGAAGAGGATACTTGTTCTTGATGGTGATATCGTTAAGTTGGCGATAGTCAATGCAGGGTCGGAGGTCTCCGTCCTTCTTCTTAACAAAAAAGAATCCAGCCGCCACCGGGGAGGACGAGGGTCGAATGAGGCCTGCTGTCAAGGACTCGGAGATGTACTCCTCCATCGCTGCCTTCTCGGGATGGTCAGACTGTAAAGGCGGCTGCCGGGAAGGGAGGCCCCAGAGCGGAGGTCGATTGCACAGTCGTAAGGCCGATGAGGAGGAAGGGCCTGAGCCCGGGACTTGCTGAAAACCTCCCCGAGATCATGGTACTCAGGAGGGATAGTAGAAAGGTCTGGAAGCGGGACACTAGGGGAACTCCGGGATGATGGGCTGGGCGCAGCCTGAAGACACTGGGCATGACAGGAGGGGCTCCACCCCATGATGGTGCCGGAGGACCAGGCGATGTGGGGCTCATGCTGCGCGAGCCAGGGACGACCCAGAACAACTAGGACTAAAGGAGACTCGGTAATAAAGAACTGGAGTTTCTCCACATGATTACCCGCAATCGTGAGGAAGACATGACAGGTGCGTTGAGTGATGTCTGTTCCTATCGCTTTGTCTTTTTTTGTGTTATCTCATGCTGCTTTCCCCTATTTCCCCCATGGTCTCATGTTCCTTTTCTGTTTCTTTGTTTTTACTATGTTCCTATAACTACTGTCAGCGACTTCGCTGGACTTCGCTATATAAATAAAATTAATTATTATTATTATTATGTTGGCCAGGCGGCGCTTGTCCAGCGCGATGACCTCCAAGGGCTTCTCGAGGTTCTCAAGTGGAATGTTGGCCTAGGAGGCAAACTCAGAATCCAGGAAACTCTCGTCAGCCCCCGAGTCAACAAGTGCACCCACCGTAACCCGCTGGTCTGTCCAGGCCAGGGTAACGCTCGTCAGATGGTTCGGTGGTGCAGGGGTGTGGGAACAAGAAAAACGACTCACCAGGATCTCCCGGGGTCCCAGCAAGCCTAGTCTTTTGTCCGGGTAGGACAATTGTTGACCTGATGTCCCATAAGGCCGCAGTAGAGGCAAAGGCCGGACCTGAACCGGGCCTCCCGTTCGGCCCGACTAAGGCGGGTACGTCCCAGCTGCATGGGTTCCTCCCTGGTCACAGGCTGGGAGGTGAAGGACGTACCAGTCGCGTGGGTGGCAGAACGAGCAGCAGTCCAGTCACGAGGGCGGGAGAACTGGGGAACGGTTGGGGGTCCCACTCGGGCTCGCTCGCGCCTTCTCTCCCGGAGGCGTCCATCGATGCGGATGGCGAGACTAATAATAATAATAATAATTTAGGACCTGCTCAGAGGTCATCAATCGGCACGCATGCGATGCATGCGATTCGTCTCTGCGATTAAACCATCCCGTCGTCCTTCCCCCCAAGGGCAGCCGGGAGCAGACAGGCGTCAACGTGAGCCGTGCCAGGGGACCAATCCAAGTGCTCCTGTCCATCTTCGTCAAGGACGCCACGGCGTTAGCAATCTTGTTGTTGTGCATGTTTTTCCATTGGGTTTATCTTATCGGGGGGAAACCCTTGCGAGCACAGGGAGAACATGCAAACTCCACACAGAAAGGCCTGGGAGATACCCCACCTGGGTAACTGGCATCATGGAAACCTGGTCCCCAAGCGGGAATCGAACCCTGGACCTTCTTGCTGTGAGGCGACAGTGTTAACCACTACACCACCGTGCCGCTAATTAGGGCCTTGAGCGAATCGGGCTCCTCCCGGGTGGCGAGCTGGTCCCTCACAGTCTCGTTGAGACCCCTCAGGAAAGTGAGACGAAGCGCCCGGTCGTTCCAACCACTCTCGGTTGCAGCCAGTCAGAACTCCAGCGCGTAGTCGGTGACACTGCCACTGCCCTGCTGGAAGGTGCCCAACCGGGCTCCAGGATCCTGGCCACAAGCTGGATGGTGGAATAACCTTCGGAGCTCTGCCACAAAATCTGAGTAGGAAAAACAGAAAGGTCCATCCATGCGCCTTCTACTCTCGCCGTTTCCTTCTTGCTGAGAGGAACTACGACATAGGGAATAAGGAGCTGTTGGCAGTGGTAGCTGCCTTGGAGGAATGGCATCACTGGCTGGAGGGGGCAGAGGAACCGTTTACCATTTGGACTGATCATAAGAACTTAGCGTCCATCCGCGCATCCAAGCGCCTCAATGGCCGGCAGGCAAGGTTTGACTTCTCGCTGACCTTTCGCCCTGGGTCCCGCAACACGAAGGCTGACTCTCTGTCCCGGCTACACACCAAGGAGGATCCAACTACAGAGGATCTGACTCCCATTCTCCCTGAGGCCAGGGTGGTGGGAGTGGTTACTTGGGGCATCGATGCCGTGGTCAAGCGTGCCTTACGTTTCCATCCTGCTCCAAGCAACGTCGTCTCTTCATCCCCGACTCTGTCCGGTCCCGGGTTCTTCAATGGGGCCACACCAGCCGGTTTGCCTGCCACCCCGGCGTCCATCGCGCCTTCTCCTTCCTGGCTTGTCGGTTCTGGTGGTCCACCATGAGGAACGACGTCAGGGAGTTTGTGATGGCCTGCACGGTCTGCGCCCGCAGCAAGGCCTCTCACCAAGCACCCGCCGGCCTGCTGCAGCCACTCCCCATTCTGAGCCGCCCTTGGTCCCATGTGGCATTGGACTTCGTCTCTGGCCTTCCTCCCACCCAGGGAAACACAGTCATTCTAACAGTGGTGGATCGTTTCAGCAAGGGGGTCCATCTCGTGGCCCTTCCCAAGCTTCCATCAGCTCCCGAGACGGCGGACCTCCTGACGAGCCACGTGTTCCGCCTCCATGGGTTTCCCCAGGACGTTGTCTCAGACCGGGGGCCCCAGTTCACCTCCCAGGTATGGCAGGCTTTTTGTAAGGGATTGGGGGCCACTGTTAGCCTTTCCTCTGGTTATCACCCACAGACTAACGGGCAGACGGAGAGAATGAACCAGAGCATGGAGTCTGCTCTCCGGTGTGTTGCCGCCATGAGGCCTGCATCCTGGAGCCGGTTCCTCACCTGGGTCGAGTACGCCATCAACTCCCTGGTCAACTCCGCCACCGGCCTCTCGCCGTTCGAGGTATCTCTGGGCTACCAACCCCCTCTCTTCACAGCACAGGAGTCGGAAGTGGCAGTTCCCTCCGTGCAGATTCATCTCGACCGGTGTCGTCGCGTCTGGGAGATCACCAGGACTGCTCTGCTCCGGGCATCGGAGCGCGCCAGTCTGGGAGCTAACCGACGACGGACCCCAGCGCAGGCATAACAACCAGGGCAGAGGGTGTGGCTATCCTCCAAGGATCTCCCACTTCAATCCACCGCCAAGAAGCTGAACTCCCAGTTCGTCGGTCCTTTCAAGATCCGGAAGGTGCTCAGCCCCACGGCGGTGAGTCTAAGGCTTCCAGCCTCCATGCAGATCCATCCTGTGTTTCATGTGTCCCGTGTAAAACCTGTCTCTCAGTCCCCTGATGCCTCCTGCCCCAGATCCGCCTCCTCCCGAGATGGTGGATGGACACCCACAGTGGAGGGTTTGCCGACTCATGGACATCCGACGCAGAGGACGGGGTATCTGGTGGACTGGGAGGGATACGGCCCCCCGAGGAACAGAGCTGGGTTTCCCGCCAGCTCATCATAGACCCCGCCCTGATCACCGACTTTCACCGTTCCCATCCGGACAGGCCGAGGCCGGGCAGGTCGCCAGGTGGCTCCCGTGGAGGGGGGGGGGGGGGGGCGTACTGTGAGGGCTGGTCCAGCACTGCATGCTTCTCAGCGTCAATTAACATCACACACCTGAGATGAATTCCAATCAGCTCGTCGGGAGGACTCATATACGCTGACTGCAGGTCACTCGTTGTCGGGTCGTCTTGTCACCACCATTCTACTGCCGTGTACTCCCATGGTCTCCTTGGCGAGACGTTATCGCTTCCCTGCCGTCCCATGGAGTGTTGCTGTGCACTCACTCGTCTTCCCCGTGGACTCGTGCCTTTGAGTTGCCTTTCGGCGTTGCTCCAGGTGAGTCTTAAATGAGACTATTATCTCTGAACATTTATCCACGTTTAGTCTGGACTCTCGTCCGCCTTCGGGTTTTTCCCTAATCCTTGAAGAAATATTGAATTCTATGTTACTAGACTCTGCCTTGTGATTCTCCGTTGGGCTATTGACATTATCCCTTAAAGGGGACGTTCCTATTTTTTCCCCTCAAGTTTCTGGACGCTGTTTTTTCTTCACTCCTATTTTGTCCTTAAAGGAAAAGTGTTGCACATTTCTGTTGTACAAATAAATACGCCCTTTGTTTTTGGCTAACTCTGATTTACCTGTATGTGTCGTGCTGTTGGGGTCGCATACAAACCATAACAGGTCCCATAAGTATTCCCCCATACTTCAACACAATAACTGAGGTAAGGTGAGATGAGTGAACAGTAGAGTGTTCTCATTGCATCATACTATTTACTTTATTCATAACAAAAATAGTCTTGGACATCTTTTTTTTAACATGTGCTATGTGAGATTTCCATGTTAGTTTATCATCCATAATTACACCAAGAAAACTAAATTCAGTAACTCTGTCTATATCAACTCAATCTATGGACAGTACTATATTTTCATCTCGTTTTCGATTGCCAGAAATCATAAATTTAGTTTTTTTCAGTTTCAGTGATAGCTTATTTACATCAAACGATTTATTGCTGTGTGTGTCCCCACTGAAGTGTAAAGATAAAGCATGCCATATGCCCACCTACTCAGCTAACTGTATTAACTTCATCGCGTATAAAATATTTTCAACATTTGTGTTTCACAAAAATAGTTAAAACTCTCTTTGATTTATCAAAGGAGAGAAAAATTATTCCAACTCTAGCGAAGGCCCAACGTCTCCAGACAATTACCTGCTAATAGACATGGCCACGATGACAGGCTGCCAGCCAGACCTTAGCACCTCTCTGATTGGTGGAGAACGACAGGCGATAATGGTCCACGCCGGAATGAGAAACAAGAAGAACAGACACACTACAGGCGGCAGGTACCATATTTCTGGATAGAGAAAGACAGCAGAATGAATTAAATTTGGACTTAATTATTGACTAATGTCATCCTATAAAGAGAAAAAATTGTGAGAACTGGGGTCTGGAGCACAGCCCAATTGCTGAATACACAAGAAGAGATAGGAGCGGTTTCAAGGGTGTTTAATGTCAATTGAGCAACACAGGAATTGGGGGAAATAGAACGGGGTTATGTTCTGTCTTGTGGCTGCCACGGCGGCAGTGAGCGAGCAAGCGGTCCTGGTGCTTGTCTTGGGAGCTGCTGGGTTGCAGCGGGAGAACAAGTGTTCCTCTTCTGGAACAGGTGACGTCCAGGCAGGGACGGCGGTCCTTTGGGGCACAGGAGAGAAACAGGTTAGAGTAAGGCAAATACATGGTTGGTATCTAGCAGAGCTTTCGGCAGAGACGTCGTGCCTGGGCAGTGGTAATTAATACCACGACAGCTTCTGGTCATCGTCGAGGTGTAGAAGTAGTCCCCCCATCAGGGAAGGATTGAGTGCAGTTGTGGAGAGTGGGGTGCTTGACCGCGTGCGAATTAGGGGGATGAAATACAGCTGGGCGTATGAGGGTAAAGGAAGGGGTGACTGGAGAAAGAGAGGATGAGGAGGAGTGTGCAGTGGATGGAGAGGGGGATGAAGAGGAGCGTGTGGAGTACGTGAGGGGAAAAGGAGGGGGAGTGAAGTAGGCCTGTGCTGTGATTATGACAGGACCCCCCCCTCTACGGGCGCCTCCCGGCGGCCCAGGCTTGTCAGGGTGAGCCCGATGAAAGTCCCGGACGAGATCCGGGTCCAGGATCATCGACCGGGAGATCCAGCTCCGCTCCTCCGGGCCGTAGCCCTCCCAGTCGACCAGGTACTGGAAGCCGCGGCCGCGTCGCTACACGACCAGCAACTCCCGGACCACGTAGGCCGGGTGGTCGTCTATCACCAGCGGAGGAGGGGGTTCTGGAGCAGGGGGAGACAGGGGACTGGAGACCACCGGTTTGAGCTGGGAGACATGGAAGGAAGGGTGAATGCGCATATGGGGGGGGAGCTGGAGCTTGACAACAGAGGGATTTATGAGGGACAGGATCTTGTAGGGCCCCACGAAACGGGGGGTTAGTTTCCGTGAGACGGATTTGAGTGGCAGGTCCCGAGATGAGAGCCATACCATCTGACCTGGTACATAGGCGGGAGCCGGGGTCCGGTGGCGGTCGGCGAAGCGCCGGTTCTGGTCCGCAGTCCGGAGCAGCGCAGCCCTCGTCTGTTCCCAGATCGTCCTGCAGCGACGGAGATGGTCTTGCACCGACGGCACGGCGATCTGCTCTTCCTTGGCAGGGAACAGCGGGGGTTGGTAGCCCAAAGATGACTCAAAGGGGGACTGACCTGTGGCCGCCGAAGACAGGGAATTGTGGGCGTATTCAACCCATGGCAGGAAGGCGCTCCAGCCGGAGGGGTCCCGGGCTGTCACGCAGCGGAGTGCGGATCCCGCTCCGACTGGCCATTGGTCTGTGGGTGGAACACGGAGGAGAGGCTGACCGTGGCCCCCAGAGCCCGACAGAAATCCCTCCAGACCTGGGATATGAACTGAGGGCCCCTGTCGGAGACGATGTCTGCCGGGATCCCATGGAGTTGGAAGACGTGGAGTACCATCAGGTCAGCAGTCTCTGCAGCAGAGGGGAGTTTGGGAAGAGCAACGAAGTGCACAGCCTTTGAGAAACGGTCACCAATGGTGAGGATGGCAGTGTTACCGTGTGAGAGGGGAAGGCCGGTGACGAAGTCCAGGGCGACGTGCGACCAGGGCCGACCGGGGACTGGGATCGGACGAAGGAGCCCGGCGGGCGGTCGATGGGAGGCCTTCGCACGAGCACAGACGGTGCACGCCAGGACGAAAGCGCGGGTGTCCTCTCTCATGGTGACCCACCAGAAGTGCCTCTTCAGCAGGGATAGTGTCCGGTCGATCCCCGGGTGGTACGCGAACCGGGAAGCGTGAACCCACTCGAGCACCTGGGAGCGGACAAGGTCAGGGACAAAAAGCCGGTTAGGTGGACCGTTACCTGGGTCCGGCTGGGCACGCTGTGCCTCCCTGACGATGGACTGGATCTCCCAGGTGGCGGTGGCCACCAGACAGGAAGTGGAAAGGATGGTGTCGGGGTGTGTGGGACCCTCCTCAGGGACGAACTGCCGGGAGAGGGCGTCTGGCTTGGTGTTCTTGGAACCAGGCCGGTAGGTCAGGGTGAAATTAAACCTAGCGAAGAACAGCGCCCAGCGAGCCTGGCGAGAGTTCAGGCGCTTGGCCGTTGAGACGTAGGCGAGGTTCTTGTGATCCGTCCAAACCAGGAAGGGGACCTCCGATCCCTCCAGCCAGTGCCTCCATTCCTCCAGGGCTAGCTTGACCGCTAGGAGCTCCAGGTTCCCAATGTCGTAGTTGACCTCGGCTGGGGTTAGGCGGCGTGAGAAAAAGGCGCAGGGGTGCAGCTTCTGGTCGGTGACGGAGCGTTGGGAAAGAACCGCCCCAACTCCGGTGCAGGAGGCGTCCACCTCCACCATGAACTGGCGGGACGTGTCCGGCTGGACGAGGATGGGAGCGGTGGTGAAGCGCCGGCGCAGCTCGGCGAAGGCGGAGTCCACTGCGTCGGACCAGACGAAGGGCACCGAAGGCGAGGTGAGTTGGGTGAGGGGCGCCGCGACCAGGCTGTAGTCCCTGATGAAGCGCAGATAAAAGTTGGAAAATCCCAGGAAGCGTTGGAGCTGTTTGATGTTGGTGGGACGGAGCCAGTCGGACACCGCTCTGATCTTCTCGGGGTCCGCCCGGATCTTGCTGCCCTCAATGATGTAGCCGAGGAAGCCGATGGAAGAGACGTGGAACTCACACTTCTCTGCCTTGACGAACAGCTTGTTCTCCAGAAGATGCTGGAGGACCCGGCGGACGTGCTGGACATGCTCCTCCATGGAGCGGGAGAAGATCAGGATGTCGTCTAAGTAGATGAATACGGAGCGGTGGAGTACGTCACGGAGAACGTTATTGACGAGGGCCTGGAAGACAGCAGGGGCGTTGGTCAGTCCAAAGGGCATTACCTTGTACTCGAAGTGGCCGAGTGGTGTCTTGAAGGCCGTCTTCCACTCGTCTCCCTCCCGCATGCGGACAAGGTGGTAGGCGTTCCTGAGGTCCAGTTTTGTGAAGATGGTGGCACCTTGCAGGGGCTCAAAAGCAGAGTCGATTAAAGGCAGGGGGGATTTGTTCTTTACCGTGATGTTGTTGAGACCCCGGTAATCGATACAGGGGCGAAGGGAACGATCCTTCTTGGAAACGAAGAAGAATCCTGCGCCGACAGGAGAGGAGGAGGGGGTGATTATGCCCGAGGCCAAGGATTCGTGAACGTACTTCTCCATTGATTCTCTCTCTGGGCGCGAGAGGTTGAACAGGCGACTAGCGGGGAGTGGCGCCCCGGGGAGTAAATCAATGGCGCAGTCATATTGGCGATGAGGAGGCAGGGAGAGAGCCTGTTGTTTGCTGAAAACCGCTTTTAAATCATGGTAGGCCGGCGGAATTGCAGACAGATCAATGTTCTCATTTGGGGGGTGCGAACCGGCGCCCTCTAGTGGCGGCCGAGCCGACTGCAGACAAGCGACGTGACAGTGAGCGCTCCAGCTGGTCACTAGGCCGGTAGGCCAATTGATAACGGGATTGTGTAACTTGAGCCAAGGCATGCCCAGGACAATGGGATTGTGGTGAGAGTTGGTAACGTGAAACCGAATATTCTCGCTGTGATTCCCGGATAGCAGAAGGCGAAGGGGTACGGTGTGGCGAGTAATCCGCGTGAGAAGTTTCCCGTTTAACCCCCGGGCGTCACGGGGTATCGGCAAGGCGTCAGTAGCGATGTTGTAACGGGAGACTACTCCGGCGTCGATGAGGTTCTCGTCAGCCCCTGAGTCAACCAGGGCAGATAACGGGAGTGATTGGTTATTCAGACACAGCGTGGTGCGGAATAGCATGTTTGGGCCGGAGCTGGGAGCGATATCAAGACTCGAACAGACGCCCAGCGCTACTGTCGAGCCCCGTCGTTTGGGCGAAGCGAGCATGAGGCAACGGAGTGACCTGTTTGACCGCAGTACAGGCATGCTCCTGTAGCGAGCCTGTGTCGGCGTTCGCTGGGAGGGAAACGTGAGCGGTCGAGATCCATGGGCTCGGAGGAACTATTTTCTTCAGCGCGGGCGGCGCGACGAGGCGGACCGGGTATAGGCGAACGAGTGGTGCTAGCTTTCTCTCGACGACGTTCCCGAAGACGCAGGTCCAGTTCCCTGGCCAAATGGATTAGCTCGCTCAGGGAGGTGGGTCTTTCTTTGGACGCAAGCTCGTCTTTAATAGCGTTGTTCAAGCCCTGGCGAAATGCGCCTCGCAACAGTGTGTCCCCCCAGTCGGAGCCGGCGGCGAGGATGTGGAAATCGATAGCGTATTCGCTTACGCTGCGGCTTCCCTGGCGGATCAAAAACAAGCCGGAGGCCTCCTCTGAGCTATCTGGAGGGTGGTCAAACACTTTACGCATGTCGTCGACGTACTCGGAGTACGAATTGCAGAGGAAGGAATTGTTAAAGTGGAGAGCGGTGGCCCATTTCAACACCGCGCCCGTGAGCAGCGCCGACAGGTAAGCTACTTTAGACCTATCGCTGTGAAACGTGTGGGGTTGTTGTTCGAACACTAACGAGCACTGGAATAAAAACGCACGGCATTTGGAGACGCTTCCGTCGTAACGTTCTGGTGCGGGGACAGGGGGTTCTCTATGCGGGGGGCTTGGTGCAGCGGGGGTAGCGGCTGGTAGGCCCTGCTGTGCCAAGTGTGCCTCGATACGTAGATACTGTGTTTCTCGCTCAACGGAGTCGAGGGCGAGCGCGGCCAGCTGCGCCGTGACGGCGTCTAGGGAGTGAGTGAGTTGGTCAACCCAGGCGGTCTGGCCGTTGATGATACTCACAGACTGCTTCTGAAACTTCTTCCATTCCTCGGTCTCGTGTACAGCTGGTGCTGTCATCGTTAGGTCGTGGTATTCTGTGAGAACTGGGGTCTGGAGCACAGCCCAATTGCTGAATACACGAGAAGAGATAGGAGCGGTTTCAAGGGTGTTTAATGTCAATTGAGCAACACAGGAATTGGGGGAAATAGAACGGGGTTATGTTCTGTCTTGTGGCTGCCGCGGCGGCAGTGAGCGAGCAAGCGGTCCTGGTGCTTGTCTTAAGAGCTGCTGGGTTGCAGCGGGAGAACAAGTGTTCCTATTTGGGAACAGGTGACGTCCAGGCAGGGACGGCGGTCCTTTGGGGCACAGGAGAGAAACAGGTTAGAGTAAGGCAAATACACGGTTGGTATCTAGCTGAGCTTTCGGCAGAGACGTCGTACCTGGGCAGTGGTAATTAATACCACGACAGCTTCTGGTCAGCGTCGAGGTGTAGAAGTAGTCCCCCCATCAGGGAAGGATTGAGTGCAGCTGTGGAGAGTGGGGTGCTTGACCGCGTGCGAATTAGGGGGATGAAATACAGCTGGGCGTATGAGGGTAAAGGAAGGGGTGACTGGAGAAAGAGAGGATGAGGAGGAGTGTGCAGTGGATGGAGAGGGGGATGAAGAGGAGCGTGTGGAGGACGTGAGGGGAAAAGGAGGGGGAGTGAAGTAGGCCCGTGCTATGATTATGACAAAAATAGCAATGGAACATTCTCTTCTCATGCTGGGAACAGGACAAAGGCTGAACACACTATAAGACTTATTTAACACACCCTAACCTAACCCTGACCTTAACCTCTGACCTCACGACACACACTAACCTAACCTTGGCCTTAACCTCAGACCTCATGACACACCCTAACCTAACCATGGCCTTAACCTCAGAACTCATGACACACTCTAACCTAAAATATAGATTTAGCTTTTTATTGAATATCGATTTCCGAAGTTGTGACCAACTAGGGAATGAAATAAATTCACATTTTAGTGGCTTAAACTTAACACTTTGGGTGCCGGGAACCGCCTTTAGACGTCATTCCCGGCCATGCTCAAGTTGCCGGAGGACGCTTTACGTCGTCCTTATATCAATATTTCAAAAATCTGCGATCGGATTCATATGTCCCCTCCGCTGGCCTGAGATCCACCAGCAGGACCCACTGAGCTCTCTGGCGGTTCAGGAGCGCCATCTGGTGGCCGATCGGCGCAATCGCTTAAACAGGATGTGCCATAGAGGTTGTGCTAGACGTCCGTATAAACAACATGATTTGGACGTATATACCATTATACAAGCTGGAGATGGACCGGGTAAATCGCCATCCCATAATGATAGAATTTCTACTCTACGATGATCGCCCAACGGCGAGCGGAGACTGGGGTGAGTTTGAGCGTGTAACGTTACCGTCTTCGATACTAACTGCTATTATCAACATTTGACCCACATTAGATGATTGGTATAACGCTGCCCACGGAATTATAAACGCCCCCTCGCCCATCCGGTCAACATCAGATGACGTGTAGTAACTTCTAGAAGTACGTCTAGTTGGAATTTTTTATATCGCGCTGATTGCCATCAAACTGTATTTCATCATCAATATAATGCATTTGGGGCTATATATCACGTTCTGGAGAAAGCTGCAGAAAGAGATGAAAACATACTTATACATTAGACCATACTTTACTATGAATATGTGAATGAAAAAGTTTAACGTTGCTACACAATGAACAATACATATAGGACTTTGAATGGGCCCTAATAATGGCAATGTAGCAATAGAATTTAAAAAGTTATAGCCCTGCTAAGAAGGGGACTTTCTCCATAGACAAATAGCGCTGGCAATCTATGGTATATCATGAATTTAACCTTAGGCAGCCAAAGTGTTAAAGGATAGTTCACTTTTCTAAGATTCTTGTCAGATTTTCCCTGAACTGATATATATTTGTATTTACAATGACATTGAGAAATACAATACATACATGTAATAAATACAAAAAACTATGTAGAGTCAGAAAATCAATCAATTAAACATTTTAAATAATTAAAACAACAGCAGACTTTGCTATTAAAGATTTAAACTGACCAATAGATACTAATTAATTGAGTTGTAAAGTGCATTGCAAAACTTTCCATGTGTTAATATATAGTTACTAACCATGTTTATTCAACAGATCGAAATAACTCCCATTTCATGATAGACAGGCTTCTTAAAAAGGTTTACCGTCCCTTTAAAAAGTCCATGGACATCAGGGGAAGACACTTGGGACACATCATGTTCAGCTGCTGATGTATTTGGGATTAACTAGAAGTACTTTGCTGCCCTCTTCAGGCTCAAGTACTTTGCTGGTAGTGCTACTGTAGTAAGAAGACCTGAAGACCAAGGAACATGATCATTTCGGTACCTCAGACGAAGAACAAGTTTTATTTTTCAGAGAAAAAACTTTTTAAATTTGTATTATCGAAAGATGGTAAGTTGTATACATTTATAGTTAAAGATAGTAGCGGTTGAGTACTTTCTTATTATATATCCCCACACTCCCAAGTGATTGACTCTACAACTGTGAATACATGGGCTGTCCAAAATATTTCTAAATTGAGTTATATGGTTATTCGTCTGAAGGGTTAATTTGACCAACACTGTAGTTTTAATACTGTACATGTACCTCTCGTGACTCCATTCACTTCAGTAAGTGGGTGTCAAGTTACACAGGCAGACTGGAATATATTCCTGGTCATTTGTAATGCGGTGACAAGAAGGGTGCTTGTAGAAGAGAGACAATAGCCACCCCAGCCTGGAGTAAGTTTGTAGTTTACATTTGGAGTTTGGATGATGGGCATGTGCCCAAGTTCATGATATGTAAATTCAGCAATGAAATTTTAGGATTTCCCTCATCATTGATGCATATTCATGATTATTCTATTTTGTTGTGATGAATGACTTTACAGAACAACCCAGGACAGCAAGGTGTCGACCTTATAATCATATCCCCATCATGAATATTTATATCAAACCCAATGGATGAAGGAAATCATGTAGATCAAGACCTGTGTAGCGTATGAACACACTGACCTCTGAACTGGAAGAGGAAACTGCTGACCCCGGCTAACAGGGAGAGGGTGATGAGGTCACCAAGACTGGCGGCAATGGGCGTGGCCACGTTATCTGGGTTGATGCCAACCTTCCTGCAGCCAAGGATCACTCCTACCATCACCAAGCCTGATGGGACGCATGATGGATATTCAGTGTATCAGCTAAAACTCGGATAGCTATTTTCAATCTGGACCTAATATAATATATATATTGTGACGAGCCTGGTGGTGTTCAGACTCGTCACGGTTCAAAAACAAACTAATTCAAATGTCCACACAAGTGCAATATCAATCAAAAAGGGATTGTTCAATACTCAGTACAGTCTAGGTGCAGTACACAATGAACACCTTTTCGCCTTCACCTCTCCTCTCATTACCTCTCAACTCGCAAAACTCCATACACAACAATCTCTCTCTCAATACAACAACTCCAACCTCACCTCCACTCAACTCAACTCTCTCTATCCTAATGTATTTGTAGTGTGTGTGTCTGGGGTGTGTGCGTGTGGGATGTGGGTGAACTAATGATGCACAGGTGTGTTCTATCAGTAAAGTTATGGAAAAAAAGTCAGCACACCGTCTGCAGTGTTCCCAAGTTTAATATAATTTAACACAACGTTTCGGCCTGTGGCCTTTTTCAAGTGTCACCAACATGTGAAAAGGGGTGGGGTATATATACATATTAGAGGTCAGGTGTTCTATCAGTACTCATCATCAGCTACCTAATTGTTTCCACTCCTTCCGTGGGAGTAATGTCTCCCGTCCTTCACATATCCATGAGAGGGGGGGTGATATCTGCCACATATATATATATATATATATATATATATATATATATATATATATATATATATATATATATATATATATATATATATATATATTTTTTTTTTATCTGGCAGCATCGTACTGATTGGTTCCAACTGAATCTTGCTGTTCAATCCAATAGGGCAACCGATGAGATTCTGGTCATAATCAATGACCACATGATTATTCTGTCATGAAATACCACATGACAGAAAAATTTTGTCTAAATGGAAAAAATAACTTAATAATTTTTTCAAAACAAGCCCACAATTGAAAGACCTATCTGGAATGAAATAACGCATTCAGTAATTATCAAGTAGTAACAAATCATGTTTTACTTGAATTGAACTTTACAAGGTTCTTTGAGTTGTGCACATAGGGCCCATGAAACCCATTCAAAACACAACATGACTTCAAAAACACATGGATGTCAATCTGAAAATGTGGTTGTTTTCCTGAACCGTTCACCCTGTTGGACATTCAAGGTTTTTACCCAAAAGCAGCGATGATCTTATCAATGAATAATTTTGTCACTACTGTTACATAATCATTCACTACCATAGCCTCAATCTAATGTCTTATCTGACCTAGACACAGTGCCGCTATGAAGGCTGTGGTGACACTGCTGGCACAGAGGACAGCAGCCTGGACCAGGTTCACTCTCCCCCTGGTCAACGCCCCCAGCAACACAGCAACCACCGCAGACAGGAAGCCCACCACAGTAGCCTGGATCTGACCAATGGAAGCACATAGGAAACAGGAAATGGGAGGAAGCGGCTGGAAGCCATAATATCTATCTATCTGTCTATCTATCTATCTATCTATCTATCTATCTATCTATCTATCTATCTATCTATCTATCTATCTATCTATCTATCTATCTATCTATCTATCTATCTATCTATCTATCTATCTATCTATCTATCTATCTATCTATCTATCTATCTATCTATCTATCTATCTATCTATCTATCTATCTATCTATCTATCTATCTATCTATCTATCTATCTATCTATCTATCTATCTATCTATCTATCTATCTATCTATCTATCTATCTATCTATCTATCTATCTATCTATCTATCTATCTATCTATCTATCTATGTCTATCTGAATGGGGTAGACAGAGAGTGGCCGGTGTCACCTGAATGAGAGCCAGGTTACTGCTCACCATCCTCCACTGCTGCTGTGACTCATCCATCTGCCCAGTGTTGGCCTTGAAGGGATGGAGAAGGAGAGAGAGAGAGAGAGAGAGAGAGAGAGAGAGAGAGAGAGAGAGAGAGAGAGAGAGAGAGAGAGAGAGAGAGAGAGAGAGAGAGAGAGAGAGAGAGAGAGAAAGAGAGAGAGACAGGGGGGGGGGGGGGGGGTAAAGGAAATGTGACACTACACTTTTAGGGCTGCAACTACACTGTGTGCCATGTTGCCAAAACATTCATGTACATTTTAAAGCGGTTTTCCACAAGATTTTCTTTTTAGTTTTTGACGACATCTATTGGTGATGAGTGGTCATTGAAACATCTATTGGTGATGAGTGGTCATTGACACATCTATTGGTGATGAGTGGTCAAATCAATTTTATTGCACTGCACTTTGCATCATTTTACTTTACTTTTTATTGCACTGCATTGTTGCATAATTTTACTATCTATTCTATTCTACTATTTTATTGCACTGTACTTTTTTACTCTGTCTATTACTTTTTATTACAGGTTCAAAACTGTCAGGTATTAAACTGTGTGGGTATCAAACAAGAAAGACTGTCAGGCTTTAAAACTGTGTAGGACCTAGGCCTAGAACTGCACCCTGAGAGAGGGAACTGCGCCCTGAGAGGGAGGTTTGCCTTGAGTGGGAGGTTCGAAAGGTCAAAGTGGGTATCAAACAGGAGGGAAGACTGTCAAGTTTTAAACTGTGGATACCAAACAGAGAAGGTAAAGACAACTTTGAACTGTTAAACAGTCATCCAGAACTATTTTATTGCACTGTAAAAAACTTATTTTAGAGACTTCCGGTATTGAGATGTGTGGGTAGTTGACTAGTGACAGAGCTCCCGGTCAAAAAACATCGAAAAAAGGAAGTAAAACTAACTAAAACAAAAGAAAAAGTGACAATTCAAGGATGATGAACACGAGAAACAGTGAGAAAAAAAGGACCCCAGAAGAAGTACAAACGCCGGAGGAAAGATCTCGGCACGAGGAAATGGCGGAAGAGGTGGATCAAGCGAGCATGGCTCAGGAAGACAGAGAAATGGAGCCTGCGGAACCCGCCTGGATAGCAAAGATGCTAGCGAAGATGCAAGCGAACATACAAGCGGGCATACAAACTAGCATACAGTACAAGAGCTACGAGATGACATGCAGGCTGGCGCGGTGAGTAACCAAAAGGCTATCCAAGAGCTACACGCTAGCATGCAAGCTAACGCAAAGGACATCCGAGCTATACAAACTAGCATACAAACTAGCGTACAAGCTAACACACAGGACATGCAAGAGAGCGCGTTGACTAGCCAACAGGCTAACGCAGCAGCTAACCAAGAGCTACAAACTAGCATATAAGCTATCCAGGCGAACATAGAAGGACTCAGGGGAGAGTTAAAGAAAGGCCAGGATGAGCTCAGAGAGGAGATGGATAAGGGACTCGAGGTAATGGATGGAAAACTACAGGAACAAGAGAAAGGCATAAAGATGTTGGAAGGAAGGACGGCTGAAACCGAGGAATGGACTACAGATATACAAGATATTCTAAAGGAGACGCTCGAACAACAGAACATATTGAGAGAAAAGTTAATGGACTTGGAGGGGAGGTCGAGGAGAAACAACATACGAATATGGGGACTGAAAGAAGGGATGGAAGGAGAATCTATGATCAATTATGTAGACAGCCTAATTCGAAGAGAATTGAAGATGACAGAACTCGACAAGACGGGGATTCAAAGAGCACACAGGATGCTGGCGCCGAAGCCGCGGTTGGACAAACCACCGAGAGCAGTTATAGTTAATTTCTTGGAATTCAAAGTAAAAAAAAGCATCCTCAGAGCAGCCTGGCAGACGAAGATGGAGGTGGAGGGACAGAAAGTAACTTTTGTTTTGACCATGACTATGCGACAGAGGTGGCGGTAAAGCGTCGGAGCTACGTTCAGATAAAAAGGACTCTGAAGGAAAAAGGAATAAAATTTCAATCACCAATGACCACGCTGAAGGTCCATTGGAATGAAGGCGCAAAGGTCTATGGCGACGTGCGATAAGTGACGAGGGACATGCACCAAAGAGGATGGAAGGTACCGGGAGGAGAAGAGGAGAGGCTGACGCTGTTGCAGAGGTTGGAAAGAACGAGGAGATGGACCAGAGTCGAGGGACGAGGAGGAGGCAAGGAGAACGGGAAGGTGAATGGGATCTGAATCGATGCAAAGCAGATCAACTGAGAAGGAAGACGCAAAGAAACGGAGAAGGGGGGCAGAGAGGAGACGAGAGGGGACACGGTGATCCAAGGGAGGATAAGTACAATACACACACAATACAGGTTAATATATCCATGAGAAGGACTGATGCAATGGGAAGATGGTAAAGTACATACGAGATAATTATACCAAAAGTTATATATAAAAAAGAGGGACATTTGGGGATTTGGGAGATGTATTGAGATGGACATGAAAGAACCAAAGGATTACACGTGACACATAATACTATCAGACGGGAACATGAAAGTGACTAATGCAGAGCTTATGACCGGGAGCTCGGAGCAGGTCGCACACAGAACGAGTTGGACATATATAGTGCACACTTTTTAGCCACTAGTGGGAGCCCTCTCACTAGGAGAGCCACTACTCCCCACCCACCAGCGGGGGAAAGAGGGGTACGAGTGAGACCCTCAACTGCCATGGAAGTTCAAAGTGTTAATGTTGATGTTAATGTTTATTATGGTTATATGTATGTAAATCAGACGGAGATAGCAGAGGCTACAACCACAAATATTATTTTATGTGACATGGGTAGAACAAGAAAACAAATGGAAAAGAAATATGACACAAGTTAAGGGTATAAAAATGATGTCGTTAAATGTGAATGGTATGAATAATCCGATCAAGAGGAGTAAGGTGATGACGAAACTTAAGAAAGAGGAGACGCAGGTCATCTTCTTACAAGAAACACATCTAATCTCACAAGAACATGAAAAGCTGAAGAGATTCGGGTATGAAAATCTGTTCTATAGTTCTTTTAAACAGAACCTTAGAAGAGGAGTAGCTATACTAATTAAGAACACAGTGAAGTTTGAAATTATCAGGGAAATAAGGGATAAAGAGGGGAGGTATGTAATGGTCAAGGTAACACTAGTGAATGTGTATGCTCCACCAGACAGTGAGAAATATCTATTTGAAACGAACTTTGATATTATAGCGTTGGTAGGGGAAGGGGTCCTGATCTGTACAGGTGATTTCAATGTAGTACTAAACTATGACATAGACACGACAAGCACAAAGAAATGGAGGACAAACATTAGCAAATATATGAATATACAAATGGCAGAATTAGGAATCATGGACATATGGAGAGCAATGCACACACTAGATAGAGAATACACACATTATTCACATCCACACACAACATATTCAAGGATAGACTATTTTCTCATGACAACAGCGGACAGATACAGGGTAGAAGAATGCAGGATAGGGGTAACGAACATATCAGATCATAGCGCAATATATCTGACAGTGAATCTTAAAAGTAGACGGAGAAATACAGTTTGGAGACTGAATGTAGGACTATTAAATAACAAAGGTTTGGTTAATGAAATAAAGGAAGACATAATTAGATACAGAGAAGAAAATGATAACGGAGAGGTAGACCCAAACATTTTATGGGATGCACTAAAGGTAATAATACGGGGAAAATGTATAGCAAAGACGGCATTACTCAAGAGGGCTAGAATAGAGACATACCAGAACTTGATAAAGAAACTGAAAGAATTAGAGAAAGAACACCAAAGCTCAAAGAAACAAAATACACTTAGGGAGGTAAGGGAAGTTAGAGGAAAGATAAACAAAGCTGCTGACAGAAATAGAGAAGAAAGCTAGATACATGAAGGAGACATACTATGAAGGGGGACCGAGAGCGACCAGACAGGGTGGCCAACCCGCGGCTTGCGAGCCCTCTTTGCCCGTCAATCATCTTCTCGTCAATCTTTGCCCTCTTCCATCAAAAAAAAAAGATTACATTTTTATTATTATTATTTTTAAAAAAAAATTTTTTTTTTTATGTCACTCATTCCATAAGGACGTAGAATAAACATTTACAATTTTTTTTGCATGTTCTTGGTATCTGAATCTAGGGACATATGGATCAGTGTCAGAAATAGTGTGTCTGTTACTAGGCTTGAGTAAATTGTAATGAACCAAATGTAGCATGGTGGATTATCCCTGCTTCGTGGGAACTGTGGTGTGCGGTCAATAGGTAGCGAGACACAGTAGCACTCTGGCCAGCTGCACCTCCGTCTTTGGGGTCCGGAGCGTCAACTGGAGGCTGGCAGTGGGGATGTATGAGGCCCAGGGTTTACAAACCTGGTCCGGTACTCTGGTCTTCCTCCCTCTCTCTGGAGCAGTCAGCAGTACTCCCCAACACACCCTCACCCTCCACAGTTGCCCCTTTTGCCCTCCCACACCTAATGACCGGATGGTAGAGAAATAACTTGGTTCCCCCCGCAAGCAGTACCCTCCCTTAGTGACACCAGAACCCTTACAATGGAAATGGAAAAGGTAGAATAGGAAGGGGTTAATTAAGCATTACATCACACGCAGGAGTGGTTTGTGACCAATAAACCATGCCTAGGGGTGGTTGTTAGGCCCGAGGCGCAGCCGAGGGTCGTTAGACCCCCCTAGGCATGGTTTATTGGTCACAAATCACGACTGCACGTGGTGTAAAGCTTTTATACAACTGCCAGATTCATCCAACCTTATTTCTATACAATAAACACACATTAATCGAAGATTTATTGAAAAAACCATCCGCCAGAAAAAGTAGTTCCCACAACTCCATGTGGAAGCAGCTTGAAGTGCATCCAACCAAACTAACACATCCAACTGTGTATTATTGGAATGATTGAGAGAAGTTGCCTCATGTGGAAGCAGCTTGAAGTGCATCCAACCAACTAACACATCCAACTGTGTATTATTGGAATGATTGATTGAAAATTTATTAAAACGTTTTCTTTGCCCTATAGGAAAAAAACGTTTTCTTCGCCCTATTTTTTTATTTATTTCTTTTAGCCTAAACTTAACCAGTTGGAAACCAGGGGTACAGTAATAAAATTAGCAATCAACCAATCAATCAATTCAATAGACCATGCTCACTTAAAACAGCGCTGCTTCTCTCTCAGTCTGACTCCCCCGCTGTTGCAGACAGGAGTGTGTGTGTGTGTGTGTGCGTGTGTGTGTGTGTGTGTGTGTGTGTCACAGTGTGTGTGTGCGTGTGTGTGTGTGTGTGTGTATGTGTGTGTGTGTGTGTGTGTGTGTGTATGTGTGTGTTTGTGGGTACGCCAGCGTCGGACAGTGTGAGAGAGAACGCTGCAGTCGGAAAGTAGGAAGGAAGAAATTTAAATCAATCAATTAATCTATCAATCAATCCGCGATTTTTCTTTTGTTCTAGATTGAGTCAAGACCCATCAATTACATCATCCAACATTGTTTAAAATACTAACACATTCCCCTTGACAGAATCGCTTCATATTTAGTCGTTATGGTGCTTTCAACATAACCATTTGTTCTCCGCGATCCTGTTTTCTCCCGGAGTGAGCCGGGGAGGGTTATGTGATTTGGTTGTGGGCGGGTCCTGAGCCCAGGACCGTGGATTGTTACCAATAAAGACGTGTGAATGGCCAATCAGAATCGAGAAATTTGCATGCCGTTGTATAAGGTTACATATATTACCCGTATCAAAGGGTTAGGGTTAGGGTTAGAAATAATGAAAGACACACACACAGTGCTCCCGTTCTGGATGACTGTATTGTAACTCAGCCTAGTTACAACAATGCTACGTCTGGTGATTACTGCACCATGGGTATCCATACAATAATTACTGACATGAATCAATGACATGAGTCAATTATAATATTACACCCAGGCACCAAGTGCTCTCAGGTACCCAGACTAAACGCTGCCCACGTCTGGGCGGAACACAGTATTTACCTTCTCTAAGGAATTACACTCTTACTGTCCCCGGTTGAGAATATGGCGAAGGAAGGGGGGAGCATAGGGAAGAGAATAAAGGGATTCACAGAACGGGAATTATTTAGGAAATACACGCCTTATCACGCTCAAAGAAAAGGAATAAAATAAAAGAGTGAGCCCACTAAATACCTATAAGTCCTATCTTAATGCCGGCATATATTGTTCGGGGTACCCCTATGAACTGGTAGTAGCAACGTTACTTTCGCCCGCGGGCTGCACCACACTGTGTACTGTATATGGAATCGGGAGCATCAATGCTCATTTGTACTCATCCGAAATGGCCGCCTCGCCACTCCACTGTTGTCCGGGAGGCAAGATGACGTCGAACGCTCTCGCTAGGGTGTCAGCAGGCGGAGCTAGGCAGAGAGGCAGCGCCGGCTGAGAGCATGTACTGAGTGATGGCGACCCCTGTAGGATGGGCGGAACTCCCGTTGGCCGCAGGCAGCCTGGTGCAGATCTGAGTGAAGTCCTCCGGGGCAGGCTGAGCGCAGGCAGCCGGTCGCAGGTCTGGTCGGAGTCAGCCGGCGCAGACTGGTTGTTGGCCCACGTTCGTCTTGGGGCGCACGTTCTATACCGCACACTGTAGCTACTATAACTCGGTACTTAAAGACTGGGATAATTGTTTAACCGCACGTTACCTATACCGCACACTGTAACTGCTATAACCCGATTACTAGTGCCTGGCTTATGCACTCATTGTTTATATAATACCGCTGGTACTGCTAGGATATCGTGTCCACTAGCCAGTACTCATTATCACCCGTTATCCTCTTACGGGGCCCCCTGGCATAACGTCAACAACAGGGCTATCCGGAGCCCCGTTAGCTGCGACTACTCGTTGTGAAGTTCACTGCCGAAGAGGACGACTTCCGCTGGTCCCTTCCATTTATCAACTCCCAGCTCTCTCCACCACTCTCTGCCTGCCACTGCCCCCTGCAGGTCCCGCCTGCCAGTCACAAGGGGGACGCATTGTAGAATATGAATCATTACTGTCATTTATAATCCGTATTCCAATGCTCTTCGGAAGGGGACGTTTGTGTCATTGCTCGTGTGAATCAATGACACTAGTTAGAATGTCTTTGTGTACAAAAAGGGATATAAACACAGTCAGCAGTTCGGAATAATATACCATATTTTCCAGACTGCTACACAAAGGAGAATATCAATTATATTTAAAAAAAACTAAATTATCTTTGACTGTGAATAACACCATGCTAAAATTGACCAGACCTGAAAAATCTAAGCAAATGAATAAAGGGAAGATGATTAAACATAAGGTTTGTAGATACAGTACTGAATTCTGCCATCTTTTTTATAATGTAAATTTCTCCACCATTTTTCATCGTATTGCAACACCGTTTTTTGAAAGACGTTCACAGAAAGGTAGAGAAATGAACTGCGTTCTGTTTTATGGCAATAACGTTCAGGTTTGTGGGAGATAATCCCAACAAATAAGAGAAATAAAAAAGTAAATCCAGAATTCAGATGATTGACAGGGGCTGGTGTGAGCTGGGTAGGGTAGTTTTTCGAAATTCGAAAGCCCTGAGTCTCTTCCTTCAAAAGACTACACTCACTTTAGGCTGTGCCACTTCCTCCTGTCAATATGCGCCGGTTTCCGACTCAATGTCCTGAGATTTCTATAATCTTATATTTCACTAATAACAGTTAAAATAATTGGTAAACAAACGTAATGCTGAAAATATACACTTTTACTGTATATCTCGGGCTTAAGAGGTTAACCCTGTGAGGCCCAAATTAAAAAGACATTAACAACTTCAGAGGCCAGAGGGTGGGACATATAAACACATTTACTATCAAATAGCATTGTGAGGCTGAACAACAGGACCAATTGACTATACATGTGCTTAAATTTTTTTAAATAAACATTCTTTTTTTAAATGGCTAAAAGTGATTTTGTAATTTTGCAACCGTGGGTCTCACAGGGTACTTTTAACCCTGTGAGGCCCAAATCATTATTTTTTGTGACTCTTAGTCTCTGACTGGTTGGCCACCCCTGATAGACGAATCAGGACACAACAAAAACTGATTACAATACACACAATAAGGGACACGAACACAAACAAAATACTGAGAGAACCAGCTGAAATAGAGAAGACATTTGAAGAATATTATAAGAAACTATACACACAATCGATAGCGGCAGGAGAAGAGGAGATAGAGAAATTTTTAGAAAGATTAGATCTACCATCGATAGGGAAGGAACAGAACGAAATATTAAATGCAGAGATCACAGAACAGGAAGTATGGAATGCGATCAGTAAAGCAAAGAGTAGTAATAGTCACCGGGTAGCGACGGGTTCCCCTCGGAATTCTACAAAACATTTAGACAGGAACTGAGCCCCATATTAGAAGCAGCATTCAGACACACAATGGAAAAAGGCACAATGCCACCTTCATGGAAAGAGGCCATAATTACTACAATTCCAAAAGAAGGGAAAGATAGAGAACTGTGTAGCAGTTTCAGACCTGTGTCCATACTTAATGTAGATTACAAGATGTATACATCAATAATATCCAAAAGATTTGATACATTTATGACAGATATTATAGACGAAGACCAGACCGGATTCATTAAAGGAAGGCAGACACAGGATAACATAAGGAAGACAGTGCAGGTGGTAGAGGAGATACAAAAGGAAGGAGGAAGTGCAGTATTAGTTAGCCTAGATGCAGAAAAAGCTTTCTACAGTGTAAGCTGGATATTTCTATATAAAGTATTGGACAAATTTGGATTAGACAAAAACGCTATGAAAACAATTAGGGCATTATATCAAGAACCGACGGCTAGTATTAAGGTAAATGGTAGTTTGACGGACCGGATTAAACTAGAGAGAGCTACCAGACAGGGCTGTTGTCTTTTGCCGACGCTCTTCGATGTATTCATCGAACCACTGGCTCAACTAATTAGACAGACCAAAGACATCAAAGGGGTGGAGATAAGGGGAACAGAACATAAATTGGGACTGTTCGCAGACGACATGATAGTGTATATGAGACAACCAGACACAAGCTTTCCGACACTGATGGATTTACTGACAGAATATGGATACTACTCAGGATATAGACTCAACGTGACGAAGACACAGACTTTAGCACTGAACTACACTCCAACGATAGAGATCAAAGAAAAATACAAAATTAAATGGGACATGGACAGGATAAAGTACTTAGGGGTGAACATTACAAGAGGGGTGGAGGGGTTATACGAGGCAAACTATACACAGATTAATTAGAAAATCAAGAGAGACCTAGAAAGATGGACAGTAATGCCCCTAGATTTCAGCTCAAGGATCGAAATCATTAAGATGAACATATTACCAAGGTTACTATACCTATTTCAGTCTCTACCTATATTAATACCACAAAAACAATTCAGGGAATGGGACAGACAGATATCAAGATTCATTTGGGGGGGGGGAAGGCCAAGGATCAGCTATGTGACTCTACAACTACCAAAGGAAAAAGGAGGACTGGCAGTACCCAGTTTAGAAAGCTATTACTATGCAGCACAGCTTAGAACAGTAGCATGCTGGTGCAATGTGAATTATGAAGCCAAATGGAAAGATATAGAAACCAAAAGAGAGGGATTCAAAGTGCAGGCACTGATAGGAGATAGGGAGCTGTTCAGAAGACAGGAACAACTACTAGACCCAATTACCAAATTCACTATAAACATATTGAACACAATAGTAAAGAAATACAAGCTAGAAAAAGAATCCAAGATACTGAGATGGATAACACACGACAACAAATTCAAACCAGGGATAGACGACCATGGGTTCAAAAGATGGGAACGGGGGGGTATAACAGCAATATGTACAATGATAGAAGGAGGGGAGATGCAGACTCTACAAACATTTTAAGAAAGATTCGGACTAGAGAATAGGGACCACTTTAGATATTTACAGATTAGAGACTACTATAACAAGGAAATAAAGCAAGACAGAGACAAAGAACAGAATGGGGTAATTAAGATAATGGTAAAATTATACGAAGGAAGGAAGGGAAGGGTGATATCAGCACTATATCAGGCAATAATGGACAGTAAGGGAAATACAACATTGTATATAAAAGAAAAGTGGGAGAAAGAGTTAGAAATAGAGATAACAGAGGAGGAATGGTATAACACATGTAAGACACAACAATCAACCACAGGATCAAGGATATGGAGGGCGTTTGGGTGGAAAACATAATTAGATTCTTTATAACACCAGAAATACATGGCAATTACACACCAGCAAAGAGACTATGCTGGAGGGAGTGTGGACAAGAAATAGCGAACCACACACACATATTCTGGAGATGTCAGAAAATAAGGCACTACTGGAAAGAGATAGGAGAGATAATAAATGGAATAATAGGATACGAAATACCCCAGGAAGGCCAAGTGTTGTATCTGGGGAACCTATCACAGGAAGGAATTCAAGGGGAAGACAAATATTTGATTAAGATACTAATAGTGGCAGCCAAAAAAGCTTTAACTAAACTGTGGTACAGGGTAGAAGTGCCGACGAAGGAACAATGGATAGAGGTAGTAGAAGGGATACAGGAAATGGAGAGAATCACACATCTGCTGAGGCTGCAAGAAGAGAAGTTTGAATTGAAATGGGAAAAGTGGGAAGAATATAGGAGGGGAAGGAACGACATCACAGGCGATTGAAAAGGATACAAGGAAATGATGAAAAATGTAAATAAAGGATGCAAAGAATGGACCGAAGGACCCATGCCACACTTTTTCTTTTCGCATTTTTGTATATCTGTTTTATTTGTATTTGTTGTTGATGAGTCTTTATAATTTTGTATATTGAAATGTATTGTCTATGTATGTTGTTGGAAAAAATGAAAATAAAAACGTAAGTAAAAAAAAAGAAAGAAAACGTATTTTATATATCTGCACTTTATGTGCTCCTTTTATGTCTATTCTATTCTACAATTGTATTGCACTGCACTATTGCACTATTTTACTCTGTCTATTTTATCTTACTCTTTTTATTATTGTCTATTTAAAACGGAATCAAACCATAAATAAGTTGGCTTGTTGGGATGTATTGTGAAAAACTGTGATTTTATATGTCTGCACTTTATGTGCTCATTTTATGCTCATCTTTTTTCTGTTGTGAAGCACTTTGAGCTGCAGTTTTTGTATGAAAGGTGCTATACAAATAAAGTTTATTATTATTATTATTATTATTATTATTATTATTATTATTATTATTATTATTATTATTATTATTATTATTATTATTATTATTATTATTATTATTATTATTATTATTATTATTATTATTATTATTATTATTATTATTATTATTATTATTATTATTATTTATTTATTATTATTATTATTATTATTATTATTGAAACATCTATTGGTGATGAGTGGTAATTGAAACATCTATTGGTGATGAGTGGTCATTGAAACATCTATTGGTGATGAGTGGTCATTGAAACATCTATTGGTGATGAGTGGTCATTGAAACAGAGCTAAATATTGAACCGTCTCTTACAAGTTGACAGTGTTCTGAACATCCTGGCACTAGATTGATGTAGGCTACTATACTATAGATCCAGCACAAATCAAGTTTGTTTGAGACTTGTTCACCAATCTCACAGTCTTAACCCTTTCACTGCCACACTACAGAAGGTTAACCTTTCACTACCACACTACAGACGGTTAAGCAGTGAAAGGGTTAACCATTTGGCGTGTGGCAGTGAAAGGGTTAATCGTCTGTATTTTCGCAGTGAAAGGGTTAACCATTAGTGTGGTAGTGAAAGGGTTAAAAGATAAGATAAATTAAGATATAGGGCTGTCAACAAATATTGTATATTCAAATTAATAATCGACTATTTTCGATGAAAATAACATATTTGATTAATGTAATAATTTGATTGTGAAAAAAAAACAGTCCCCGGCTGTCTTCCTCTCAGCTTCTTGCGTGGGCCTGAATGCGCTGCATGACGGATAGGAGACACGCAACATCACTTTCATTGAGCTGAAGAACGTACCAGTAGGAACAACAACAAAAACCACATGACGTGATGGCAGATAGTTCAGAACCCAACTCAGTCACAAAAACAGTGATTTGCACATTACTTTGGATTTTGATCAACTTTGATCAACGAGACTACAGCCTGCCTACCTTCTTTGCTAATGCTGTTTTGGGAGTTCTAGCCTACTTTTCTGTTTTTAGCACTTAGCACTTTATTGTAAATCATCCCTCAGGGTAAAACATACGGTTATCCTATAACCATAGTTATATGAGTATAGCGAGCGCTCTGCACTCTAGTGGAACCCTATCCCTTATCAATCTAATACTGAATAATTTTCTTCACATGTACACACCCATCCGCCTGGCCACACCCACATCCGCTCCTCTACATAAGCGGGGTCGTGGCCATACTAACAGCTCCTTCCCAAGTCTTTCACCACCGAAGGCGAAGACCACGGGGTCCTCAGTGAGTCAGTGCAGAGCGCTCGCTATACTCATATAACTATGGTTATAGGATAACCGTATGTTATATTATTGTATAGCTTACGCTCTCCACTCTAGTGGAACACAGGAGCTGAGCAGAGCGGAAGCTTGACAAATGTACCCGCTGAGGCCCCTCACAACCATCAGAACCGGGGAGGACCCAAGCCCCTGGACCCCCCTAGAGGGGGACGGGAGGGAATCGGATCCGAGTGTGCGAAGAGGGTTTAGCACCTCAACACACAGGGTGAGCAGATCGCGGGACTTACCTTCACAGAAGGACCCGCGACCACTCGGGCGCGCATCCCACATGCCACTAGGGAACGAACGGGAAGAAAAAACCCTGTTACAGCTCCCAATATCACGGGGTCAAAGGTCAAGAACCCAACCCTGTGGCAAGGCCGTAGCAGCGGAGCACGGAGGAGGACCCAGCCCCAGGAACAGCCTGAGGGCCAGGACCCCCCGAAAAAGGGGGCCCGGTGAGGTCAACGATGCCGTAGCATCGGGACCCCACCAGACGGTCACTGATGACACCACCCCCCACATCGCCAGCGTATCGGACAGGGCCCAAATCAAGAGTAGGCCCTTCCCCCCTTTGGCACGCCGCCCTGAAGCACTCCAGCTTACTGCACCTGGTATTCCCAGGGGGTCTCCCATCCAAGAACTACCAGGGCCGAACCTGCTTAGTTTCCGAGATCTGACGAGATCGGGCGTGTCCAGGTCGGCATGGCCGTAAGCCCCAAGAGGCTACCCCCCCACAACACTGTGGGGCCAGACGGCGCGCCAGGGAGACAACCCCCAAGGAGGTTGATCCCTCAATCCAGGCAACAGGCCAGAACTCGACCTGTGCCTGGAGCACTGCGGACTAGACAGGCACCTAAAGGGTCTACTGTAAGAACAGTACCCGGCGGAAGGGGCGTTCGGTATGCTGTGCACCATAGATTCTGATCAATCTGGCCAGTATCACGTCTTCGTCTGTTTGGCTCTCCATCCACTCCTCTGCGTTGTGTAATTTTAATGGTCCTGACGTCTCATATACTGGCTGATACAATCCTTATCTCTCCCCGTTAGTGCGATCCGCAAACCATAATAATTCTCCACCTTTGTAAGAATTCGACACTTTGACACAGCGTAATACCTTACAAGGAGAAGCGTTGTTTATTGATATAAACAGAAACCTCAGCCCAGATGTTATCCGATTGTATTTTCATTGCTATCGTCTCTGCTGTTATTCAGTCCAATAGTGGTCAGGCCTGGTCGTAGCCAGAACCCTTCTCCCGTTAGCCCAAGCTAATGATGATGTGTCAGAGAGAGTCTCTCAGTCCTAGTCAGATTGTAGTCTGCCCTTAGCCGCTCTTGGTCTGGCTTACACCCGGAAACACTGTCAGCTTTATAGGATCTTCGTCATAGCAACGATAGCCCGCCCCTCTTCTGGTTGTCATGCGCTGTCATGACAACTGCTAATAACCTTTCACACATTTCAAAACGTTTCATTACTGTCAAAACCTCCATCGCGCTCTGCCTCTGTGTCTCCTGTGCTGCTCCGTTATCTTTGTGTCCTGGATCGGAATTCAAAACATTCTGCTCTGCTAACACGGCCTGTGCCTGTGAAACCGCTGGTTCACCACCGTCTATATCATCCCGTGATGATAATGGTATTACCCTCTTAAAGCGTCTCTTTATATCAGTTTATAAACCAAATATACATTGAAAAAACACCGTTTTCTCTCAACCTCAACAAACCCGACCCCTCCAGCGGGGTCGAGATTCAAAGGAGAAGCCGACACAATTGGCAGACGTCATGAAAAATGCGGGGGCACACTCTTGGGCAGACGGGGTCAAGCCCGGCCTCAACCCGAGAGTCGACTCTGCTACCAACACACCGGAGAACCAACCACCTCCCAATGTTTAGTTTAACAGGAGGTAGTTGTTCCCTTAACCCACCAAGAAAAACCTAGAAACAAAGTGTTTCAGTTTTTAAAGGGTTAACCCAGGCCAACAGGTCGACGGGAACGAGTCCGTACCTGGGCCTGGCGGACCGGGACCTACACAGGGATGCCTAGAGGGGTTGACAGCAACCACCTCGACAGCCCCCTCCCATACCTGCCCAGCAGGGGGAGGGAGGAGTGAAACAATGGAGAAGGACCAGGCCCCCTAACACAGCGCAAGGCACAACACAGTATGGACCAAGCACGTCACTGTTATGGGCAAGCCGTAGTGGCATACACATGACACACATATCCACGACATCAATCCCTGTGAAGCCCGGACCGACCCGGCATCTTCCCCCCGGAAAAGCACAAAGTCCTTTGGGGTACCAGAACAGCAGATCTGCGCCCCGGCGGACAACGGGTTAACTGACTCGGTCCGGCGTGACCAGAACCAGTCCCGCGTCCTAGTCACGCCGCCATCCCCAGTCCTAAGAGGGGGGTAGGTACGCGTGTCG
The DNA here is from genome assembly GCF_963971535.1 of Notolepis coatsorum. Taxonomy (NCBI): domain Eukaryota; kingdom Metazoa; phylum Chordata; class Actinopteri; order Aulopiformes; family Paralepididae; genus Notolepis; species Notolepis coatsorum. Next base: position 140,298,876 of record NC_140170.1, on the reverse strand, counting down.
ATCTAAAACATCACAGAAGGCACCACCAAGATGGACAGAACGTGAATGCGCTGCTCCTGGCGGCCCACCTCATGGGCGTGAGACCCCTCCGCCAATGTAATGATCTACTCCGTCATCTCCCCCCGGAGATGCACGTGAGTCATCGAGTCTTGCACTGACGCTCAGTAGAGATAAAAAATCTCCTTCCTAGTCGCCCGCATAAAAAAAACGCCGTTTCTATAAATTGGGCAACCAAGGCGCGCCGGCCCAAAAACGTGGTTCCACATAGGAAGCACCCAGGGCTAGCGCTATATGCACGTCAAGAACCCGAAACACATCAATGGTGAATTCTAATAAGAAAACACCAGACGACGTTCCCTCCATGCTGTCTGGGACGAGCAGCAGGAAGCCGGTCAATAAGACACAGACACAGGCCTTATATGACGCGACTGAGGGCAACCTTGTCAATTCTGCTCCTCACATAAGAGGGGAAGACAGAAGTACCCCCAGAGAGACCTCCACGTGAGTACAATTGAAAAAGATACATGCAATAATAATTGGAACCAGGGAACCCCCCCCCCCCCTTCCCCCTCCCTGTGACGCGCTGCCCCTCAGCAGACAGGGAAAACTGACAGGCAGGAGGTCCCATCAGAAAAGGGGGGGGAGGATTTCATCAGCCCACCCCTCATGACCCCTCACCCCTGATACGATGCAACGACACAGCAGAGCCATGACACCAGTCATAGCGTGCTACATGAAAGCGCATTATACCTGTTAGGGTAACAGCTTCACATTCTGCACGCCAGCTACAGACGATAACCTCGCCTGTGCAAAAACTGGTTTTATACATGTGCGAACTTGCCACCTGAATTTTTACACCTTTACCCTAAAGGAAGAAAAAACACAGACCAAGAGAGGGGCCAAGGGCCCTGGTACAAGAGCTACACATGTAACTTCTGTAGGCCAACACCTAACCCAGTTGTGGATCCTAAACGTGAATACGATACACACAACCCTCCATCACAACAAAAAAGGGCAAAAAGAACACTCTCACTACTGTAAGAGGAACGCCGTTTTTTATGATGAGAGAAGACATAAGTCCTCGATTAAGTGCTGGTCACAGGCCTTGCTAAGTCTACATGACAGCAACCAAACAATTTTCAGAGAAATTGCCTCTCTCTAAGCAAGAGCACAACCCCAGCAGAAGTTGAGGGATTTACACCGTATCCCCAAAAATATAGTGAATCAACACACATTTTGTAAACAAAATCATATTTGAGGGGAGGGGGGGGGGGGGGGCAGGGGCAAACCGGGGAATCATTTTACCCACCCCTCACCACCTTACCCCTGATACGACGCCAAATGTGTAGAGTAAGTTTTACATCATGCACGCCAGCACAGCCGAAGACCTTGTTTGAACAGGTTTCCCACAGCTCTGCTTATGTGTGAAAAAAACTTGCCACTTGTTATTTTCATCATTACCCTCAAGTAAAGAATAACAAGCTAAGAGAGGGACTCAGCCCTCGATCATATGCCACTATGCACAGCATTGTAGGGTAACCCAGCCAGTTGTGGGCTCAACCACGTTGTCTAAACGTTACATGAAGACACACAACTTCTCATCATACAACAAAAAACCCAGTAAATTTTTACTCACGTAAAAAACAACGCTGTTCCTAGGTAGAGAGAAAGGCACAAGCCTTGGCCAACGCTAACCCAAGCTATACAAAGCGACCAAGACAATTCTCACACAGCACACGTCGTATCCCCAAATGTAGTGAAGTATGTTTTGTAGACAAAGACATCGTTATTAACAAAAACATTCGGGAGGGGACGGAAGGAAATTGGACAGCTTACCTGCACCAAGGAACGCAGGACGAAAGGCCGCAACACAGGTTGGTCTCCACGTCGACGAAGGCCTCTCGCTGGCCAGGCCAGAAAAAGCTATGGCCGGAGCCTAGCTCCGGCATGACGCCCCCCTCCTGCAGCCGGTCATGGCGCAGGCCCGACTACATTTTCTGCCAAAGATGACGTCGTAGTCAGAGTGCCAGGGCCTGCTATTCTCACGGCTACGCCAATGGTTGTAGCACAAGCTAAACAGCTAACTCTAGGCTAACTGATAGCATCAAGCTAACGTTCCCAGCCGAGCGCAGCCGGCACCTAAAGTCGCAGCTAACAGCTAACTGGCTAACAGTTAGCTCAAACCGGCTATCGCTAGCCACTAGCTCACGCAGAAGCAAGCTAAGCGGCTACTACTGAAAACTGCACAATGTGAGAAAAGCAATACAGGCCAACACTTCAGACAGCCGCTGTCTTTTCCTCTTCTCATCCGAAGAAAAAAAGGGGAAAAAGGCAACACACGTCCCTCTTCAGAACAGTGTTTACCAGACACAGCGGTGTCGGCAACAAGTCCATCGCGGACTATAGCCGACCTGAGCATGGAGATATTCTCATAACGAACACCAAGCTCACGTCCCTCGCGCCGGGTGTTTTTCATCTTGAAAAGCGGGGCCAGCACGGCGACAGTGGGTATCCGTTTGTCCGGAGACCCGGGGAATTGAACCGCAGAATTGGATTCACGGTCCCAGGAAAACAAAGCTCTTACTTGAGGAGGAGCTAATGTTAACGTGGGGCATCAAACTAGAACCCCCTCCACGCCGCTAAGGGGCAGCAAAAAGGATCCCAGCCTGGAGCCGACCTTCATAAGCTGTGTAGTTGTTCCGCCCACAACCAACACACCTGGCGCCCGCATCGCAAAAAACATCACCTGCCCAGAGAGGCCGTCAGCCCTAACACGGCAGATCGCCTCCCAGCTGCAGAGCCGGAGGCAATGCCGGCGGGGATTGCTCAGCGACGCGAGCCCCTAATGCGAAGTGCCAGTGGAGGTCAGAATGATCATCATCTTCTAGACACTCCAGTGGTGAAGACATTATCGCTGTATTTCCTCGAAATATAGTGAGATATAATGTCAACGCAGCTCCTTTTCTCCAATAACGTAACTCCTTTCCAATAACTATTTTGGCACTAAACTAAAGTGGTGTATACAGGCACTTTTTATGTGGTGAAAATAGGGAAGGAGCTGTTAGTATGGCCACGACCCCGCTTATGTAGAGGAGCGGATGTGGGTGTGGCCAGGCGGATGGGTGTGTACATGTGAAGAAAATTATTCAGTATTAGATTGATAAGGGATAGGGTTCCACTAGAGTGCAGAGCGTAAGCTATACGATAATATAACTTATAGATATTGAATAATGAAATTGAGACAGAAGCATCATGCAGGTCCCTAATGGTATGATTATTATTTACCGTTTCATGCCAAGGTAAATATATTATTTCATGTTTATCAAATCTTGCTCAGAGGCTTGTTTCTGTGTATGAATGTCTGTTCTATATGCTGTAAACTCTGATTAATTTGATCTCGCTCCAATTTCTCCTCACGCACAGAGACAGAGAGAGAGAGATAGAGAGAGGGGGGAGGGGGGGGGTAGGTATGTTGATCTTAAAGGTAATTTATTTTGTTTACATAATGTGCAATAATAGATGTGTTTTTTCTTTTTAGAAGGAATAGTCAAATGTAATTTTAGGTCGATTTTGACAGCCCTAATAAAACAAGATAAGATGGATCTTTATTTATACTGTACCTGTGGGGAAATTTGTGTGGAATCACAATTGTCTTATATTAATCAGTATCAGAGTATCAAAACATAAATCAATTAATATGAAAGAGTTACTTTTTATTTTTATATGTGATATCTATATTTTATGAGTGACAGGTATTTATAGTATCCTCATGACATGTTTTGCCACACAATATGCTGCCAGGCCACAGCTTATTGGCCACTATCGTCATTTAATGACATTCACCAGTTGTTTGCATGACCAAGATATCTGCAATCGAATACTGTGAATAGTCTACCGTCTTTAGAAAGGGTTTACAATTTTGAGGATGTGAGAGGATGTGTGAATGTGAGAGAGGATATTAAAAGTGTATGTGTGTGTGTGCATACTGTACATGTGTATGTGTGTATAAAAACATCCAAAACACATATCTTTATATAATGTGTGTCTCGTGCATGTCTTTATATAATGTGTGTCTCGTCCATGTCTTTATATAATGTGTGTCTCGTCCATGTCTTTATATAATGTGAGTCTTGTGCATGTCTTTATATAATGTGTGTCTTGTGCATGTCTTTATATAATGTGAGTCTCGTGCATGTCTTTATATAATGTGAGTCTCGTGCATGTCTTTTTATAATGTGAGTCTCGCGCATGTCTTTATATAATGTGAGTCTCGTCCATGTCTTTATATAATGTGAGTCTCGTCCATGTCTTTATATAATGTGTGTCTCGTCCATGTCTTTATATAATGTGAGTCTCGTGCATGTCTTTTTATAATGTGAGTCTCGCGCATGTCTTTATATAATGTGAGTCTCGTCCATGTCTTTATATAATGTGAGTCTCGTCCATGTCTTTATATAATGTGTGTCTCGTCCATGTCTTTATATAATGTGAGTCTCGTCCATGTCTTTATATAATGTGAGTCTCGTCCATGTCTTTATATAATGTGTGTCTCGTGCATGTCTTTATATAATGTGAGTCTCGTGCATGTCTTTATATAATGTGTGTCTCGTCCATGTCTTTATATAATGTCAGTCTCGTCCATGTCTTTATATAATGTGAGTCTCGTGCATGTCTTTATATAATGTGAGTCTCGTGCATGTCTTTATATAATGTGAGTCTCGTCCATGTCTTTATATAATGTGAGTCTCGTGCATGTCTTTATATAATGTGAGTCTCGTCCATGTCTTTATATAATGTGAGTCTCGTCCATGTCTTTATATAATGTGTGTCTTGTGCATGTCTTTATATAATGTGAGTCTCGTGCATGTCTTTATATAATGTGAGTCTCGTCCATGTCTTTATATAATGTGAGTCTCGTCCATGTCTTTATATAATGTGTGTCTTGTGCATGTCTTTATATAATGTGTGTCTTGTGCATGTCTTTATATAATGTGTGTCTTGTGCATGTCTTTATATAATGTGTGTCTCGTCCATGTCTTTATATAATGTGTGTCTCGTCCATGTCTTTATATAATGTGTGTCTTGTGCATGTCTTTATATAATGTGTGTCTTGTGCATGTCTTTATATAATGTGAGTCGCGTGCATGTCTTTATATAATGTGTGTCTTGTGCATGTCTTTATATAATGTGAGTCTCGTGCATGTCTTTATATAATGTGAGTCTCGTCCATGTCTTTATATAATGTGTGTCTTGTGCATGTCTTTATATAATGTGTGTCTCGTCCATGTCTTTATATAATGTGTGTCTCGTCCATGTCTTTATATAATGTGTGTCTTGTGCATGTCTTTATATAATGTGTGTCTTGTGCATGTCTTTATATAATGTGAGTCGCGTGCATGTCTTTATATAATGTGTGTATTGTGCGTGTGTCTTCCACTCACTGCCGTCGACAGCCTGGATGCCAGCGTCATCTCCAGGTTTCCCTTTAGCCCCACGAGGGCCGGCACCAAGATAAACACCTCTGTGATCTTCTTGAACACCTCCCAGTGCTGAAACACATCAGAGTTATCCACAAAGGATTCCCTACTGTGACTCCATATTGCCATGGGTGGCATGGTTTTACAGGATGCACCGGTAACATTTTCTTTTTAATCTCTAGTTGAGGTTAGGTGTCCAGTAAGGTGAAAGTTAGGGTTAAGGTAAGGGATATGTTTATAAACAACCATCCCTGAGGCTAAATGACTTGAAGATAGTAAATTTCATTAAAACACACCTCACTGCACTGAAACACACCTCAATGGTCCTTTGAAACAACTCCCAGCACTGAAACACACCTTAGTGGTCTTTCAAAAAACCCTGTCTCACTGAAACACACCTCAATGGTCCTTCAAAACACCCTGTCTCACTGAAACACACCTCAATGGTCCTTCAAAATACCCTGTCTCACTGAAACACACCTCAATGGTCCTTCAAAACACCCTGTCTCACTGAAACACACCTCAATGGTCCTTCAAAACACCCTGTCTCATTGAAACACACCTCAATGGTCCTTCGAAACACCCTGTCTCACTGAAACACACCTTAATGGGCATTGAAAACACCTCACCACACTGAAACACACCTTAAAGCCCAACATCCAGGTTAAACCCTACTGATCAATTATGGGTAGTTTACATCATTGGTATATAATTTCATAATTTATTTTTTTCCATTTGACACCGGAAATGCCACTCCGAAAGAGTTAAAAAGGTCCACGCACGAATAACATGCACACGCGAATCAAAAAAGCTTATCAAACGCAGACGTCACTACAGGTGCATATTAATGAGCCGAATCTAAAAGCTTATCAGACGCTAGCACGGCCGTGACGTCACTTCAGGAAACGTATGCCTTATGCTCGTCCGGGTCATAGTACTACTCGATATATGGCGCTGGCTAACGTTAGCATTATGTCTACTGTCGTGAACCATTTGAGATCGGGGCATGTAGAGGAGTTTGGGGAACGAGTAAAATCATGTGCAGGTCCTCTTCTCAGACCTGTGTGGCAAAGCACTACACACGCATCATGCAAGCTACACGTCGCTGCATGTTGATCAATGGTGGCCCACTCGGTGCATCACAGTGGGCTACTGTTGTGCTAACAACAACCGCGGTGTCCGGCTTGTCGGCCGGCATGAGTGCTCGATTTGGGGTGGTTCTCTCCTCTTTGTGTGCCCCCGTCCTCCCGGGTGTCCTGCCGGGGAGCTTGTGGACGCGACAACAGCGGCGGCCGTAGCGTTAGTTAGCTCATAGCTATCGTGTACCACTAGCGTTACGGCGGGCTCGAGCACCCTACGGCTGCCGCTGTTGTCGCGTCCATGGGCTCCCCGGCAGGGTACCCGTGGGGACGGGGGTGTACAGAGAGGAGAGAACCAACCGTCGGGATATGTTGTTAGCACAATAGCTACCAAGCTAAGCTATGTTAGCTTATAACGGTGTACACAATATGTACAACGACACAATGATTTACATTATTACAAATATGGTAACGTGGTTGTGGCTTTTACAAATAGTGGTTAGCTTTAGAGATGGATGGCTATGATCACGGAGCAATAGTGTTGTTAGGTGAAACAGATACATTTTCATTCGGCTAGTAGTAGCAAGGCTCTCAGTGCCTGCCACTAGCTGTGTGTGACTCTCAGCGCCCCCTGGTGAGCCCCCTGGTGCCCTGCACCTCTTGTGACAACATCATTTCGATTACACACGCACGTTATGAACCATTGATTAAAATATCCACGTGCGTGGTGATTGTGTTGGGCAGACAAAATGTTTGATAAAAACGCTAAAACTGGGTCAATTTCAATACTTTTTTTTCCTTTTTCATGAAAGTCACCGTTGGCCTAGTCCACATTGTTTATTGAACAAAAATACAACATGAAGGTTGGCCTTTAATGGTCTTTCAGAACACCTCACCACACTGAAACTCACCCCAATGTAGTCCTTCGAAACAACTCCCAGCACTGAAACACACCTCAATGGTCCTTCAAATCACCTCGCCTCACTGCAACACACCTCAATGGTCCTTCAAAACAACTCCCAGCACTGAAACAGACCTCAATGGTCCTTCAAAACACCCCGCCTCACTGGAACACACCTCAATGGTCCTTCAAAACACCTCACCCCACTGAATATAATCTTGTGCATTATTAAAAATAAAAAGATTGACCCATACAAAATAACCAGTCCTTTTGTGCAACAACACTATGCAGCACTCTTCCTTTGTGTCCTGTATGTTATCTGCCTCTCCGTGTTGTGTGTGGTATTAGACAAATTATATGCACACTTATATAGGCCAGTTATAAGACTGACAGTCAAGAGACACAGGAAGGAGCTGGACATTTGGGGGGTGGGGGGTACCATACATGACTAGGGGCAGGGCCGCCTGGGAGAAATGCGAGGCCCTGTGCGAGATTTAAACGCGAGCCCCCCCCCCCCCCCCCCCCCCCCTTAAAGGTAAAAAGATAAAATAAAAACGTTTTTCCCCCCATACAGTCAACATATTCTTAAATAATAGCGCTGCCCGAGGCTGGGCATGATACAGTCAACATATAGCAGAGAGAGAGAGAGAGAGAGAGAGAGAGAGAGAGAGAGAGAGAGAGAGAGAGAGAGAGAGAGAGAGAGAGCGAGAGAGAGCTCCCGTTCTACAGTCAATATACAGTGTTATCGCTTTGTAACACTGTACAAATTTCTCCACAACACACATGTACAGTACAAGTGGCAGTAATGCAGAAAATCCAGCAAGGGAAGAAGCAGTGTAGAAAACAGGTGGAGTTTTTGCCTAGCAATGGGAATGCTTTGGCTGTACTGTGTAGATAGAAGTACACACTCTAGTGTTGATGTCTTTGTTTACAAGGCTTCAGGTATGGTTGCTCTGCTACAAACACAGTAGAGCAGCTGTGTGCACATCCAACCTGTTTTAGGCCAGGTGCAGGATAAAACTAAATGTGACTGAAGGAAAAATTGCAATGAACTGACCGACACAATTGACAACTATAAGCAATGCAATGCTCAGAGAGAGAGAGAGAGAGAGAGAGAGTCTGTGATGATCCAGACAGAGAGAGTCTGTGGTCCAGAGAGAGAGAGATGAGTCTGTGGTCCAGAGAGAGAGAGAGAGAGAGAGAGAGAGAGAGAGAGAGAGAGAGAGAGAGAGAGAGAGATGGGTCTGTGGTCCAGACAGAGAGAGAGAGAGAGATAAGCAAGACAGCTAAGATGAGCCCCTAAAGGATATTCAACTTTTAATCCAAAAGTTAAATCCAAAGAAAAGAGGGTCTATACCAGAGAAAACAAAGTAGCAAGGAGCCAACGGCCGACATCAGCTAAATAGGCTAACTGCAAATAGAGTGGCCAGGTACTGACGCTAGCTCGACAGAACGTTAGCTACGACAGCTAGCCGGCCTGCTTGGCTCAATATAACGCTAGCTACGACAGCTAGCCGGCCCGCTTGGCTCAATATAACGTTAGCTACGACAGCTAGCCGGCCCGCTTGGCTCAACATACGATAGCTAGCTGGCCCGCTTGGCTCAACATAACGTCTACGACAGCTAGCCGGCCCGCTAGCTCAACATAACGTTGGCTACGATAGTTAGCCGGCCCGCTAGCTCAACATAACATTAGCTACGATAGCTAGCCGGCCCGCTAGCTCAACATAAGGTTAGCTACGATAGCTAGCCGGCCCGCTGGTCCAACATAACGTTAGCCACGATAGCTAGCCGACCCGAGAGAGAGAGAGAGATATCTCCACGGCGGGAATAGAATAGAGTGCATTAAAAACTCACCAAACGTCCAAGAGGATGGAGACAACCGCGTGGAGTTGACGAAGTTCATCTGCCGAACGACCGTCCTCTTCATCTTGGCATAACAATGCTGCACGCGCTCTCTCTAGGTTAGCTAATGCTAGTTAGCCTTTAGCTAAGCTACTAGCCGACATGGCTATCCCGACTGAACCACACGTTAGCACTCGATATTATAACGTAGCTAAAGCTAACTAGCTGTCCCTGCTTTTAGCTAAGCCGACATGGCTAGCCTGACTGAACCTGACCGGCACCTAAAGTCGCAGCTAACAGCTAACTGGCTAACAGTTAGCTCAAACCGGCTATCGCTAGCCACTAGCTCACGCAGAAGCAAGCTAAGCGGCTACTACTGAAAACTGCACAATGTGAGAAAAGCAATACAGGCCAACACTTCAGACAGCCGCTGTCTTTTCCTCTTCTCATCCGAAGAAAAAAAGGGGAAAAAGGCAACACACGTCCCTCTTCAGAACAGTGTTTACCAGACACAGCGGTGTCGGCAACAAGTCCATCGCGGACTATAGCCGACCTGAGCATGGAGATATTCTCATAACGAACACCAAGCTCACGTCCCTCGCGCCGGGTGTTTTTCATCTTGAAAAGCGGGGCCAGCACGGCGACAGTGGGTATCCGTTTGTCCGGAGACCCGGGGAATTGAACCGCAGAATTGGAATCACGGTCCCAGGAAAACAAAGCTCTTACTTGAGGAGGAGCTAATGTTAACGTGGGGCATCAAACTAGAACCCCCTCCACGCCGCTAAGGGGCAGCAAAAAGGATCCCAGCCTGGAGCCGACCTTCGTAAGCTGTGTAGTTGTTCCGCCCACAACCAACACACCTGGCGCCCGCATCGCAAAAAACATCACCTGCCCAGAGAGGCCGTCAGCCCTAACACGGCAGATCGCCTCCCAGCTGCAGAGCCGGAGGCAATGCCGGCGGGGATTGCTCAGCGACGCGAGCCCCTAATGCGAAGTGCCAGTGGAGGTCAGAATGATCATCATCTTCTAGACACTCCAGTGGTGAAGACATTATCGCTGTATTTCCTCGAAATATAGTGAGATATAATGTCAACGCAGCTCCTTTTCTCCAATAACGTAACTCCTTTCCAATAACTATTTTGGCACTAAACTAAAGTGGTGTATACAGGCACTTTTTATGTGGTGAAAATAGGGAAGGAGCTGTTAGTATGGCCACGACCCCGCTTATGTAGAGGAGCGGATGTGGGTGTGGCCAGGCGGATGGGTGTGTACATGTGAAGAAAATTATTCAGTATTAGATTGATAAGGGATAGGGTTCCACTAGAGTGCAGAGCGTAAGCTATACGATAATATAACTTATAGATATTGAATAATGAAATTGAGACAGAAGCATCATGCAGGTCCCTAATGGTATGATTATTATTTACCGTTTCATGCCAAGGTAAATATATTATTTCATGTTTATCAAATCTTGCTCAGAGGCTTGTTCTGTGTATGAATGTCTGTTCTATATGCTGTAAACTCTGATTAATTTGATCTCGCTCCGAGAGGACAGTCTCCAATTTCTCCTCACGCACAGAGACAGAGAGAGAGAGATAGAGAGAGGGGGGAGGGGGGGGGGGGGGGGGGGGGGGGGGGGGGGGGGGGGGGGGGGGGGGGGGGGGGGTATGTTGATCTTAAAGGTAATTTATTTTGTTTACATAATGTGCAATAATAGATGTGTTTTTTCTTTTTAGAAGGAATAGTCAAATGTAATTTTAGGTCGATTTTGACAGCCCTAATAAAACAAGATAAGATGGATCTTTATTTATACTGTACCTGTGGGGAAATTTGTGTGGAATCACAATTGTCTTATATTAATCAGTATCAGAGTATCAAAACATAAATCAATTAATATGAAAGAGTTACTTTTTATTTTTATATGTGATATCTATATTTTATGAGTGACAGGTATTTATAGTATCCTCATGACATGTTTTGCCACACAATATGCTGCCAGGCCACAGCTTATTGGCCACTATCGTCATTTAATGACATTCACCAGTTGTTTGCATGACCAAGATATCTGCAATCGAATACTGTGAATAGTCTACCGTCTTTAGAAAGGGTTTACAATTTTGAGGATGTGAGAGGATGTGTGAATGTGAGAGAGGATATTAAAAGTGTATGTGTGTGTGTGCATACTGTACATGTGTATGTGTGTATAAAAACATCCAAAACACATATCTTTATATAATGTGTGTCTCGTGCATGTCTTTATATAATGTGTGTCTCGTCCATGTCTTTATATAATGTGTGTCTCGTCCATGTCTTTATATAATGTGAGTCTTGTGCATGTCTTTATATAATGTGTGTCTTGTGCATGTCTTTATATAATGTGAGTCTCGTGCATGTCTTTATATAATGTGAGTCTCGTGCATGTCTTTTTATAATGTGAGTCTCGCGCATGTCTTTATATAATGTGAGTCTCGTCCATGTCTTTATATAATGTGAGTCTCGTCCATGTCTTTATATAATGTGTGTCTCGTCCATGTCTTTATATAATGTGAGTCTCGTCCATGTCTTTATATAATGTGAGTCTCGTCCATGTCTTTATATAATGTGTGTCTCGTGCATGTCTTTATATAATGTGAGTCTCGTGCATGTCTTTATATAATGTGTGTCTTGTCCATGTCTTTATATAATGTCAGTCTCGTCCATGTCTTTATATAATGTGAGTCTCGTGCATGCAGTGGCGGTTGGAATGCCCCACGGGCCCCGAGGCGAGATTGATAGCTCGGCCCCCCCCCCCCCCGATATTTATTGTATTATATAAAAAAAAAAAAAAAAAAATCCAACATGAAACAAAACATATCACAATACAATAATAATACGTCAAATGTATATACTCTCTTTTCTGGACTCTTTTCGTATCACAAACAGTACTGTATTTGCAAATCTGGTATGTCATGTATAGATGTAGCACTACTGTCTATCTGTATGTCATTATGTTATAATGAATTGAAAATGGGGGACCCTGATGTAAACAAGACGAAAGTGTTTCTCTGGTCTGCATCCCCTTAACAATTGTATGTATTGAGCTGTACTGTATTGTACCCATTCTGCAATCTGTTAAATAAAGTTTTCATTCATTCACCATGACATGTTTAGGTATTTGGCCAGATCCAGCTTGTCTGTGATGAGAGTGTTTTCTGTCTTTATGATTGACTATCATCATTAGATATTTCAGTTTCGTTATTACAGTAGCTGGCTAACAGTACGTTAGTTGACTAATACCAGAGTCAGAATTGGGTAATATGCCGACTACTGGCAGTGATGCGACCTATGTTACCACATAACTTTTGTCATCTCTGGTACTATGCAGTGCACTATGCAAAACGGCAAAGAGATAGGTAACGTTCGTTAAGTGCCAAATTACCATCATCATGATACACCCTCACATAATTCACAAAGTGTTCACGTGCGCCACCCATGTGGTAACCTAGAAATACCATAGATTGTGGCTAGGTGGTAACGTATATGTTTTCTATAATCACTATGAATTGAAAATGGGGGACCCTGATGTAAACAAGACAAACGTCTTTCTCTGGTCTGCATCCCCTTAACGAGCCGTACTGTATTGTACCCATTCTGCAATCTGTTAAATAAAGTTTTCATTCATTCATTCATTCATTCACATTACGTTAGTTAGCATCCAAGCTAGCGTGATAACGTTAGTAGTACTAGTTAGCTTACCTGCAATAATGTTGTCATCGTCCTGGACAGATAAGACTTGTTAAATCATAATATATCCACACTTTGAGCTGGTCCTCGGTAAATGTCCCCTTTAGCTGCTCGGCGTCGTCGGATTTTAATACACCATGGTAGCGGTGGTGATGTGGGGGACCCTGATGTAAACAAGACGAAAGTCTTTCTCTGGTCTGCATCCCCTTAACAATTGTATGTATTGAGCTGTACTGTACTGTACCCATTCTGCAATCTGTTAATAAAGTTTTCATTCATTCATTCATTCATGTTTCAGGTGACTTATTATGTTGAACATAGCTTGCGATATGTTTCTCTGATGTCGCGTTCACGTTACGTGGGAAGAAGCGGAAGAACCAGAGGACATCTCGTTGCTACAACTAGGAAGCCTTCACGCATTGACTCGATCAAAACGCCCACATCCATACTTCCGCAATTCGTGACGCGAAGTGGGAGATATCGGGGTCTATAAAAAATCCCATATGTCCTAGTAGGAATTACAACTAGGAGGCTGACGTGAATGGTTTTTCCCAGTCGGAAGCTGATTCTTCCGATTCTTCCCACGTAACGTGAACGCGACATCAGAGAAAAATATCACCTCCGCGCTGCTTGTGAGATTTACGTGGCTACGTCACAGCCAAGGAAAGGGAGCGCTGGATTTGTGCAAAACGCCCTGTTCCTAAACCACACGCTATCAGTCGTACTCGTACCACAGTACTGGCAAAACGGGAGGAGCCTAGAATCAAAACAAACGCACCAGTCCCAGTTGCCGTTACCACCAGTTGTGTTCGATCCAGTCCCACACGCGAACGGCAACTCCATTCAGTCCCGGGCCTGGGCCCGGGGCCGGAGGGGGGGCCCGGGGCCCGGGCCCCCCCTCCCGCCAGACGGTGGGCGGGCCCTAAGGCAGCTGCCTCCCCAGCCGCGCCTATAGCTCCGCCCCTGCGTGCATGTCTTTATATAATGTGAGTCTCGTGCATGTCTTTATATAATGTGAGTCTCGTCCATGTCTTTATATAATGTGAGTCTCGTGCATGTCTTTATATAATGTGAGTCTCGTCCATGTCTTTATATAATGTGAGTCTCGTCCATGTCTTTATATAATGTGTGTCTTGTGCATGTCTTTATATAATGTGAGTCTCGTGCATGTCTTTATATAATGTGAGTCTCGTCCATGTCTTTATATAATGTGAGTCTCGTGCATGTCTTTATATAATGTGAGTCTCGTCCATGTCTTTATATAATGTGTGTCTTGTGCATGTCTTTATATAATGTGTGTCTCGTCCATGTCTTTATATAATGTGTGTCTCGTCCATGTCTTTATATAATGTGTGTCTTGTGCATGTCTTTATATAATGTGTGTCTTGTGCATGTCTTTATATAATGTGAGTCGCATGCATGTCTTTATATAATGTGTGTATTGTGCGTGTGTCTTCCACTCACTGCCGTCGACAGCCTGGATGCCAGCGTCATCTCCAGGTTTCCCTTTAGCCCCACGAGGGCCGGCACCAAGATAAACACCTCTGTGATCTTCTTGAACACCTCCCAGTGCTGAAACACATCAGAGTTATCCACAAAGGATTCCCTACTGTGACTCCATATTGCCATGGGTGGCATGGTTTTACAGGATGCACCGGTAACATTTTCTTTTTAATCTCTAGTTGAGGTTAGGTGTCCAGTAAGGTGAAAGTTAGGGTTAAGGTAAGGGATATGTTTATAAACAACCATCCCTGAGGCTAAATGACTTGAAGATAGTAAATTTCATTAAAACACACCTCACTGCACTGAAACACACCTCAATGGTCCTTTGAAACAACTCCCAGCACTGAAACACACCTTAGTGGTCTTTCAAAAAACCCTGTCTCACTGAAACACACCTCAATGGTCCTTCAAAACACCCTGTCTCACTGAAACACACCTCAATGGTCCTTCAAAATACCCTGTCTCACTGAAACACACCTCAATGGTCCTTCAAAACACCCTGTCTCACTGAAACACACCTCAATGGTCCTTCAAAACACCCTGTCTCATTGAAACACACCTCAATGGTCCTTCGAAACACCCTGTCTCACTGAAACACACCTTAATGGGCATTGAAAACACCTCACCACACTGAAACACACCTTAAAGCCCAACATCCAGGTTAAACCCTACTGATCAATTATGGGTAGTTTACATCATTGGTATATAATTTCATTATTTATTTTTTTCCATTTGACACCGGAAATGCCACTCCGAAAGAGTTAAAAAGGTCCACGCACGAATAACATGCACACGCGAATCAAAAAAGCTTATCAAACGCAGACGTCACTACAGGTGCATATTAATGAGCCGAATCTAAAAGCTTATCAGACGCTAGCACGGCCGTGACGTCACTTCAGGAAACGTATGCCTTATGCTCGTCCGGGTCATAGTACTACTCGATATATGGCGCTGGCTAACGTTAGCATTATGTCTACTGTCGTGAACCATTTGAGATCGGGGCATGTAGAGGAGTTTGGGGAACGAGTAAAATCATGTGCAGGTCCTCTTCTCAGACCTGTGTGGCAAAGCACTACACACGCATCATGCAAGCTACACGTCGCTGCATGTTGATCAATGGTGGCCCGCTCGGTGCATCACAGTGGGCTACTGTTGTGCTAACAACAACCGCGGTGTCCGGCTTGTCGGCCGGCATGAGTGCTCGATTTGGGGTGGTTCTCTCCTCTTTGTGTGCCCCCTGTCCTCCCGGGTGTCCTGCCGGGGAGCTTGTGGACGCGACAACAGCGGCGGCCGTAGCGTTAGTTAGCTCATAGCTATCGTGTACCACTAGCGTTACGGCGGGCTCGAGCACCCTACGGCTGCCGCCGTTGTCGCGTCCATGGGCTCCCCGGCAGGGTACCCGTGGGGACGGGGGTGTACAGAGAGGAGAGAACCAACCGTCGGGATATGTTGTTAGCACAATAGCTACCAAGCTAAGCTATGTTAGCTTATAACGGTGTACACAATATGTACAACGACACAATGATTTACATTATTACAAATATGGTAACGTGGTTGTGGCTTTTACAAATAGTGGTTAGCTTTAGAGATGGATGGCTATGATCACGGAGCAATAGTGTTGTTAGGTGAAACAGATACATTTTCATTCGGCTAGTAGTAGCAAGGCTCTCAGTGCCTGCCACTAGCTGTGTGTGACTCTCAGCGCCCCCTGGTGAGCCCCCTGGTGCCCTGCACCTCTTGTGACAACATCATTTCGATTACACACGCACGTTATGAACCATTGATTAAAATATCCACGTGCGTGGTGATTGTGTTGGGCAGACAAAATGTTTGATAAAAACGCTAAAACTGGGTCAATTTCAATACTTTTTTTTCCTTCTTCATGAAAGTCACCGTTGGCCTAGTCCACATTGTTTATTGAACAAAAATACAACATGAAGGTTGGGCTTTAATGGTCTTTCAGAACACCTCACCACACTGAAACTCACCCCAATGTAGTCCTTCGAAACAACTCCCAGCACTGAAACACACCTCAATGGTCCTTCAAATCACCTCGCCTCACTGCAACACACCTCAATGGTCCTTCAAAACAACTCCCAGCACTGAAACAGACCTCAATGGTCCTTCAAAACACCCCGCCTCACTGGAACACACCTCAATGGTCCTTCAAAACACCTCACCCCACTGAATATAATCTTGTGCATTATTAAAAATAAAAAGATTGACCCATACAAAATAACCAGTCCTTTTGTGCAACAACACTATGCAGCACTCTTCCTTTGTGTCCTGTATGTTATCTGCCTCTCCGTGTTGTGTGTGGTATTAGACAAATTATATGCACACTTATATAGGCCAGTTATAAGACTGACAGTCAAGAGACACAGGAAGGAGCTGGACATTTGGGGGGTGGGGGGTACCATACATGACTAGGGGCAGGGCCGCCTGGGAGAAATGCGAGGCCCTGTGCGAGATTTAAACGCGAGCCCCCCCCCCCCCCTTAAAGGTAAAAAGATAAAATAAAAACGTTTTTCCCCCCATACAGTCAACATATTCTTAAATAATAGCGCTGCCCGAGGCTGGGCATGATACAGTCAACATATAGCAAGAGAGAGAGAGAGAGAGAGAGAGAGAGAGAGAGAGAGAGAGAGAGAGAGAGAGCGAGCGAGAGAGAGCTCCCGTTCTACAGTCAATATACAGTGTTATCGCTTTGTAACACTGTACAAATTTCTCCACAACACACATGTACAGTACAAGTGGCAGTAATGCAGAAAATCCAGCAAGGGAAGAAGCAGTGTAGAAAACAGGTGGAGTTTTTGCCTAGCAATGGGAATGCTTTGGCTGTACTGTGTAGATAGAAGTACACACTCTAGTGTTGATGTCTTTGTTTACAAGGCTTCAGGTATGGTTGCTCTGCTACAAACACAGTAGAGCAGCTGTGTGCACATCCAACCTGTTTTAGGCCAGGTGCAGGATAAAACTAAATGTGACTGAAGGAAAAATTGCAATGAACTGACCGACACAATTGACAACTATAAGCAATGCAATGCTCAGAGAGAGAGAGAGAGAGAGAGAGAGTCTGTGATGATCCAGACAGAGAGAGTCTGTGGTCCAGAGAGAGAGAGATGAGTCTGTGGTCCAGAGAGAGAGAGAGAGAGAGAGAGAGAGAGAGAGAGAGAGAGAGAGAGAGAGAGAGAGAGAGATGGGTCTGTGGTCCAGACAGAGAGAGAGAGAGATAAGCAAGACAGCTAAGATGAGCCCCTAAAGGATATTCAACTTTTAATCCAAAAGTTAAATCCAAAGAAAAGAGGGTCTATACCAGAGAAAACAAAGTAGCAAGGAGCCAACGGCCGACATCAGCTAAATAGGCTAACTGCAAATAGAGTGGCCAGGTACTGACGCTAGCTCGACAGAACGTTAGCTACGACAGCTAGCCGGCCTGCTTGGCTCAATATAACGTTAGCTACGACAGCTAGCCGGCCCGCTTGGCTCAATATAACGTTAGCTACGACAGCTAGCCGGCCCGCTTGGCTCAACATACGATAGCTAGCTGGCCCGCTTGGCTCAACATAACGTCTACGACAGCTAGCCGGCCCGCTAGCTCAACATAACGTTGGCTACGATAGTTAGCCGGCCCGCTAGCTCAACATAACATTAGCTACGATAGCTAGCCGGCCCGCTAGCTCAACATAAGGTTAGCTACGATAGCTAGCCGGCCCGCTGGTCCAACATAACGTTAGCCACGATAGCTAGCCAACCCGAGAGAGAGAGAGAGATATCTCCACGGCGGGAATAGAATAGAGTGCATTAAAAACTCACCAAACGTCCAAGAGGATGGAGACAACCGCGTGGAGTTGACGAAGTTCATCTGCCGAACGACCGTCCTCTTCATCTTGGCATAACAATGCTGCACGCGCTCTCTCTAGGTTAGCTAATGCTAGTTAGCCTTTAGCTAAGCTACTAGCCGACATGGCTATCCCGACTGAACCACACGTTAGCACTCGATATTATAACGTAGCTAAAGCTAACTAGCTGTCCCTGCCTTTAGCTAAGCCGACATGGCTAGCCTGACTGAACTTTCTAACATGCAACAACTTTCATCTTCAGTCCATCTGCCGAACGACCGTCCTCTTCGTCTTGGCTGGCATAACCTCCAATGCTGCACGCGCGAAATAGTCAGACGCAGCTGACGCACGCCGGCCGACTGTACACATGTAACCCCTCCCTTCGTTGAAACCAATAGTATGTCTGCTGCAGAGCCCCAGAGCTCCAATAGTGTATCTGCAGAGCCGCAGAGCCAGGAACAAGTCAGACACATTCTACAAACGTGTCTAATGTGAAATATATAAGCAAAACTAGATTTTAGGTCTGTGATGAAAAAGGGCCTCGCGGGAAGGGGGGCCTCGCAAAAACAAAAAATAATAATAATAATAATAATAATAATAATAATAATAATAATAATAATAATAATAATAATAATAATAATAATAATAATAATAATAATAATAATAATAATAATAATAATAATAATAATAATAATAATAATAATAATAATAATAATAATAATAATAATAATAATAATAATAATAATAAAAAAATTATAAATACATTTTTTTTTTTTTTTTTTTGTGCGAGGCCCCCCTTCCCGCGAGGCCCTGTGTGACCGCACTGCTCGCACACCCCCTGAGGCGGCCCTGACTAGGGGCATACCCTGGGATGAATTTATTTAAATTAAATAAACTGGCTAATTAGAGAGAGAAGCTCAATATAGCATTACTTACTGTAACAAATGGTAATGAACCCACTACTAGAATATAAAATATACATGAATAGAAATTAAATAAGTGCTTCAAGGTGAGCTCATTCACAGTGTTAGAAAATAATTATTCCTCATACAAGGTTTTAGCTGTATGTTAACAGATTTGGCAATGGGGCGGATAATGTATACAAGAGGCATGGTATTCTATCTTTGGCCTTGCTCTGCTGGCAGCGGTTTATTTATCATGTAGTCTCATAATACAGCAGCACATATGATCTCCTCTCCGGGAGGGGCAGAAGTGAGAAGAAGGAACAGTAGGAGGGAACCAAGGTTTATATAGTCCCAACCTGGTGTAGACAGTAGACGCTCCGCCTACAGCGCCCTCCAGTGGACACAGATATACATGCAGTCATGAGGGCAGTAGAGAGCAATTACAGTCAGTTACAACCATACATACACCTTCTATATTCAACACTCCCACTTATGGTTGCTTAACATTCTGTATGGACTCTTCAAAACAATTTACAAAGGAAATAACACAGTCTTAGAACATCAAAAAGAGTATGGCATTCAATATTTACACACCAAACATAACCTCTGCAAATCTTTTCAATTTCAGTTTGGAAGCAGGTTTCGTCATTGGGTCTGCTACCATGTCATCTGTTGGACAATAAATCAGTGTCATTCTTTCTTCTCTGATGACAGATCTGATGAAATGGTACTTTATGTCCATATGCTTACACCTCTGTCGGCACACAGGGTTTCTCGCAATGGCAATAGTACCTTGGTTGTCCTCACAAACAACAGTTTTCTTATATACATAGTTATCCATCTCTCTGAGCAGTTGTTCTAGGTAAATACACTCCTGTATCGTCATGGCCAGAGCCATGTACTCGGCTTCACAAGTTGACAGTGCTACTGTGGGCTGCTTCTTTGTTTTCCATGAAACCAGTGAGCTGTTTGTGTTTAAACTAACACAGTATCCAGTTGTACTCCTTCTATCTGTGGTGTCAGCAGCCCAATCTGCATCACTGTAGGCTTTAAGCCCTAGGCCTTCGCTGCTCTTTCTGAAACAAAGTAGTTTATCTACTGTACCTTTTAGATAACGAAAAACATGTTTTACTGTGATCCAGTGTTCCTCTGTGTCTGTGGGATCAGCGAAATGTTGTGACAACTTACTCACTACAAAACACAGGTCAGGGCGGGTACATGTTGTTAAGTAGATGAGGCTACCCACAGCTTCCCTGTACATTTTTACATCTGTCAGTTTCTGAGCATCCTCTTGGTAATCAAGTTTCTGATCACATGGTGTTTCCCTTGTTCTACATTCCTGCATGTCAAAACGTTTCAGGATCTTTTCCACATATCTCTCCTGGGATACTGTTACACAATTTTCCGACTGCTCAAAGTCCATACCTAGGAAATGCTTTAACCTGCCAAGGTCTTTCATTTTGAATCTGGTGGAGAGCATACCTTTCACCTGATCTACAGTAGGTTCCTGGTGTTGTCTGCTGCGATGATCAAATCATCCACCCAAATGACGATTATCACTTTCCCTGACTCTTTTGACTCCCTTGAGTAAACACAGGGGTCTACTGGATTCTGTAGGAAGTGATCCTTGATGAGGCATGTGTGGAGCATCTCGTTCCAATTTCGCCCAGACTGTTTCAGGCCGTAAATGGATTTTTATAGCCTGCACACTAGCTTTTCCCCTTTCTTTTCATAACCTTAAGGTTGTTCCATATATATCTCCCTATCTATGGGTGCGTGCAGATAGGCTGTCTTTGAACAACTGCCTCTTTGAACTGTTTGCGGTCAGGCAAGCGCTACCGGAGTCTCATAGCCAGTACAGAAAGACTCAGAAGGAGCTTCTATCCCCAGGCCATCAGGATGCTCAATGACTCCATGTAACAACCCATCATCTACACTCATTGCACACACATCCACATGCACACACTCACTTTTAAACAAACACTCACCTTAACTCATCGAGTATAGTCGGGTTAACTTAAGAGTAGCGTTTATAACACATGGACTGGGGAGACTGGGAGCAGCGTGGATTATGCCTTTCGGACATATACCGTTGGATCAATAAACGCGATCAATATTTGGAATGGCAATCAGGAATTGGATTAATCTTTTTGCAGGACATCAGAGGTGAGGTAAGGAGTCTATGTTACAAATCTTGGGTTAATCCGATGTTTCTTTCGCCACCATCGGCGCGCGTGTGTGTTTCTGACGTTGGCTGCAGGCAAAGCACTGAGAAGCGATTTTTCAGCCCCCGCTTCTGTTCGCGCATGATGACACATATAATACAGATAATCTAGCATTATTTTCAGAACGATTCATAAATCAAGCGACAAATGGCACGATTTCTAAGGAAATACATTGAAGCGCCGTTTGCTCGAGTTTCTTGAGATTAGACAGAATGCTCTGGAAATATACTCTTATTGACCACGGTATAAAACGGAAATGTATGTATGAAAAAACAATCTGTTTTGTGCATGTTGACTGGAAGCAACTCACTGACAATCGACGGGTGTATTAGACCCATAGCTATAATATTAGATATATTTTAAGCACTCGCAAATGTCGCAGTCCCCCCATTGATTAAAGCGATGGCGTTCTAGCGCCCTCTGGCGCCCCGACCCGTGGCGTTGAATGAGTTAACACTCACTTTAGACACTTTAACACCACATTATATTGATCTATTATTAAAGAGAGAGAGTTACGTGTTTTGACCCTGGACTGTTATTCGACTACTCTAATTGCCCATCTGACTTTTGTGCTTTTATTCAATAAATATCTTTTATTTATTAAAATTGTGCTTTTGTGGACAATTTAATTTGTTTGTTTTGAACCGTGTCTCGCCTGAACACCACCAGGCTCGTCACAATATGTATATTGTATATTCCTCTTTACTTACTTTTAAAAAAAATAAAAAATGTTTACTTACTTTCTTACTTACTTTCTTACTTACTTTTTTTACTGTATGAAGCACACTCTCAGGGGCTCATACAGAACTGAGCATTTCACTGTAAAGTATGTGTATTTTATTGTCATATTTAATAAAACAAACTTGAAACTTGAAACAATACAGGCCCAGAATCCCTCCACAACCACTGCCAGCCACAACCATGGTTGTTACTGATACAATGCTGTGCAGTAATGTAGTTGCGGATAACAGAGGTGACTAAATCAGCCCTGAACTAATTTCACTCATCATATAAGTGGGAGGTTTGCAATCTGATCATAATGATTGATCTAAATGTAGCAATAATGTACACAATTGTTTAGATATGAAGAACCTCTTAGACCGGCAATGTCACTTAATCAGTCAAACTGTGTGTTATATGATGGCTTCCGGTTTCCGCTCGGATCAGATGGCTGCTTGATCTTTTCGAGCTCTGTGACCACTTCACATTAATATTTATAACGACGTTAATTTCACGCCATACGCTCACAGTACACATCGTAGTGATGACTAAACAAATACCGAACCAGACTGGAACGTTAAATGAGGTGGACATAGATTTTATTAGAACTCTATTCCGTGTAGAACTTGAAGCTAGCACACTGAAGCTAACTAATAGATTGGACTCGCTCCAAGAAGAGCTAGCAAGCGTGTCCACACGGCTCTCGGGAGTGGAAGAAGAGATGGCCACGGTTAAGGCTAACGCTGAGTCCAACTCCACCGAGGTCTCGGCTATAAAAGACAAGATGCTTGTTTATGAACAAAAGGTGGCCGACCTAGAGGACCGGAATAGAAGGTGCAACATCAGAATCTATGGCTTATCCGAAAACATCGAGGATGATGCACCGATTCATTACCTAGAACGGATGATTCCCCAGTGGTTTCCGTCCATCAACCTTCCGGAGATTGAGCGGGCGCACAGAATCTTCAGGAATGGTCCCCCGGAGAGCTTCCTTCGACGTGGCATGATGGCCCCCCCGGCCGAGGGGGGCGAGCCGGCGAGCCTACCATAACTTTTTGTTCCAACAGAACGGTAACGCTCAAGGTTTATCTCCGCTGTATTATCTCAACGAGGGGTATGCATCAGTGGAGGTTTCTCTATGACAACACGTGAAACACAAATTCACTCATAATTAATTATTATTATTAATTTACATATATATATATATTTTTTTTATTATTATTATTATTATTATTATTATTATTATTATTATTATTATTATTATTATTATTATTATTATTATTATTATTATTATTATTATTATTATTATTATTATTATTATTATTATTATTATTATTATTATTATTATTATTATTATTATTATTATTATTATTATTATTATTATTATTATTATTATTATTATTATTATTATTATTATTATTATTATTATTATTATTATTATTATTATTATTTTTATTAGAAATATTTTCCTCTGTAAAAAAAATGCCAGTGAATTTATTTTTTCTTCAAAAATGGCCAAAATTGACAGCTCTGAGCAGGCCTGCACTGCAGTAATGACTGCAGTATATTCGTGCAGATGGCTGCACAGGTTGACCCAATATTAAATAAATAATAAATAATAGCCAATCAAAATAGGCTATTAACGTCATCTAAGCACGGTCTGTGCAGTTAAACTCTTGCCATTGAATGTGGGATTGAATGATTGACAGCCCTTGACATCCAATACACGGAGGTTGAATATGATTGGCAGCCTTGAAAATCCAATCAGAGGTTGCTGCATTACAGAGTCAAAACGGGTCCAGCTGCAGGTCCGTAGGTTAGGTTTAGCTGGGGCCAATCTCAAGTTTCTCAAGTTTCTTTATTAGTTGTCATACAGAAGTACAGAATACTTTTATACAAAATGTAACAGAAAGAAGCATTTTGTATAAAAGTATTCTGTACTTCTGTATGACAACTAATAAAGAAACTTGAGAAACTTGAGATTGGCCCGAGCTAAACCTAACCTACGGAGCTGCAGCTGGACTGTTTTGACTGTGTGCAGCATTGAAAGAGCAAGGATAGTTTAGTAAGCTGTACAGCTATAACACAGTAGGGCAGGCTAAATTAAACTTTGCGCCAACATTAGGACCGAAGTATAAACCAGCAACTGAGCAACATGAAGAAGTGGACTTATGCATCTGGATCAGAAAAAAAGTTGTGGATGAAAAAGTAAGTAGGCTACAGTGTTTGTAAAAGCTTGTATGCTAACAGTAGCTAGCCAGCTTAGCCTACATCACAATGATGATCACCAAGCTAACTTACTGTACACACTGTAGGGCTGGGCAATTAATCGAAACAGAATCGCGATATCGATTCATAGACCTATGCAATCTCATTTCTAAGTTATGACGATTATTATTATTTTTTTTTTTTTTTTTACTTTTTAAATTATTTTATCTGGGTTGAACATGATTTGTGGAACTCCCTCTGGTGTTGTGGTCGTGGTATTCACTGACCTTTGGGAAGTATTTCAACATGCACATGGGTATCTTAGTGGTGTAGTGTATCTTGTAGACCAGGCCCATTGCAAGTTGCTGTACTCTGTCGTCTACTCTAAGCCATCCTAGGTTGTCTAAGTGGGCAGGGGTGAGGTGGGTTTTAGGAGTAAGGTCAAGCAGTAGTCTGACCAGTTTGTTTTGTGATGTTTGTAATCTTGTTTTTAGTGCCTTTGAGGTGCTTTGGTACCTTGAATGAGTGCTCCTGTTCGAGTCTTTAAGGTATTCTTGTTTACCAGAGAGGAGATCCGGTACAGGAATCTAGTTCGTTGGTTGACTTATTTTTATTACATTGGATCCCATTTTGTCACAGGAAAGATTTGCCTCTATAGGATGGAACCCAGGTAGGTAATTTCATCTTTCCTTTTAAGATAAGATAAGATATTCCTTTATTGATCCCCTTGGGGAAATTCAGGCATCATAGCAGCATGGGGGAAGGGGGGGGGGGGGGTACAGGTAGTGAAAACAACACAAGCAGTGTAAACAAATAGGTCAATATAATTTACTATCTAACTAACTGAAATATATTTTCACAGTGTCACATAAGGCGCAGTATGCATAAGGTAGTGTTATAATTTACTATCTAACTAACTGAAATATACATTATTCATTATTCACAGTATCACAGTATCCACATAAGGTGCAGTATGCATAAGGTAGTGTTATTGTCCTACTTGGGTTCCTATTAGTTCTAGGTCGATGTCTGGCAGCAGTCCCTGCCCACTGTTGTGGAGCCTGATGGCCACTGGTATGAAGGACTGTCCGAGGCGGTTAGTTGAGTGTCGGGGCGGTATGAGTCTGTGGCTTCCTTGTCACCTTCACCTAATATGTTTTGATCTGGTCAGGTGCGCTGTCACCTAATATGTTTTGATCTGATCAGGTGCGCTGTCACCTAATATGTTTTGATCTGGTCAGGTGCGCTGTCACCTAATATGATTTCATCTGGTCAGGTGCGCTGTCACCTAATATGTTTTCATCTGGTCAGGTCCGCTGTCACCTAATGTTAATATGTTTTCATCTGTGTTCATCTGGGGATGTTTTAAAAATATAATTTAATATATAATATAATATAATAATTTGTGCTTCACCTAAAAATTTGGTCAGCAGCCTCCACTGGTATGCATATTGCCTTTTTTCAAGTTTAACTCAGACAAGCTGTGTTGTAATGTATCTGCTTTTTATCGTCTGCACATTGAACTTCGCATTGAACTTTGCATAGATTTATTCTCTCTGTTGAGCGAAGTGGGTTCCTTTTTCTAAATTGTTACAATATACCTTACAAAGTTTTGGTATGGTTAAGTTACATAATGTTGTTGTGGTTGCTATGCTCGGTCATAGTGGCCAACTGATTTTTGATTGATATCGAACAAGTATTCTGATGGGGGGGAGGGGGGAGGGAATGGGGGGGTGCGTTGCTTTTTGTTTTTCTTTTCATTCGATTTGCTCTATTTAAAAAAAAAATGTACGCTCATGCTCGGAACTCAATGGGACTTTAACAAGTGGATATGTATCTGTTCTAATGCTTTACTCCAAACGCATTACATCCAATCATACTGCAGCCCTTTTAGACTATGGCTAATTTAAATATCTTGATCTGGAATACAGGGGGTCTTAATCTACCGCATAAACGCACAAGTGTACTAATGTGGCTAAAAAGGAAGGAAGTGGACCTTGCTTTACTGAGTGAAACGCACCTTTTATTGGCTGATAACGCAAAACTGGCAAATAGATTTTACCATAACATAAGTTCTTCTTCTTTTAGCACCAAGTCCCGAGGGGTAGCCATAATAGCGAAGCGAAATCTGAATATTAAACTGTTAGATGTGTGGTCTGATGCAGATGGTCGAATTACTATTGCTAAAATGGAATACTCTAACCGGAAAATTGCTCTGATCTCTGCATACGCCCCTAATTTGTATGATGCTAACTTTTATGCTGTACTCACTGCAGCTATGTTGAAACTACCTGATTACTCGTTTATAGTAGGAGCTGATTTTAATGCAGTATGGGATCCATTGATTGATAAATCAAAACACACTGAAACCTTTGATCAGAAACAAACTACCACTGCCTTACAGGCCTGGTCCAAGGACACAGGGGTAATTGATATGTGGCGTTCGCTCAACCCATCCGCGAGAGATTACTCTTTTTTCTCTTCGAGACATAAGACCTTTTCCAGATTTTTTTTATTTTTTTCACATCTCTTTGATAGCTTTGATGTTGACGTATTGCCCATTGCCAGGGGTGTAAAGTACTTGAGTAATTGTACTTCATTACAATACTTAAGTACTGTTTTGGACTTTACTCGAGTATTATTAGGTTTGTATACTTGTACTTTTACTCAATTACATTTCAGAGAAAAAAAACATACTTTTTACTCCTTACATTTAAAATGCAGACCTACAAAGTACAAAGTACAAGTCTCGCAGGTCCATCTATTTTAATTAGTATATTTGTTTCTCTGGCCGAACTAACATTAACGCTATTAATCCCGTTATTAATCCCGCTCTTTATTTAAGAACAGCCAATCAAATCCCCACCAATGGAAAATGAACCCGCCCATACCCATGCTGATTGGTCCTTGTGCAAGACTAGAAAGTGGGGATCTTTGATTAAACACCTGCTATCAATCAGAAGAATAGACAGTCAAAAAAAGGTTTTTACTTTTACAAGTACATTTAAAAGTAGAAACTTTTTTACTTTTACTCAAGTGTGTTTTTAGCCAGATACTCTGACTTTTACTTCAGTACGATTTTGAGACGGTACCCATACTTTCACTTAAGTATAATTTCTGGGTACTTTTTACACCCCTGCCCATTGCACTTTCAGACCACAAAGGTATCCTTCTCAAGGGTTCTCTCAGTAAAATAACATCCTGCGCCCCTAGATGGCGCTTTAACTCAACGCTGCTGAAAAATGGAGAGTTTAACTTGCAATTTAAAGAGAAGCTCACTGAATTCCTGCGTTAAGCCCGTAGGTCCCCCTTTAGGGGGACCCTGCTTTTCTTTATCATAAATCGATCAATAGAGACCGTATTAGATCCCCAATTATCATATCATAGGGTATCATTGGAAAGGTCGGCAAAGTGGCGCGTCGCAAATCGTCCTCATGAGGGCCCACATGTGGGCCCTTGGATGTTAAGAGGTTCTGTTTTTTTTATAATTTTTTTTGTAGCCAAGAGTAAATACCATAATAACCCTATCAAAACAGTAGTCAAAGTGTATATTTTGTTTTGTTGTTTTATACGATTTACCGAAAATACGATTTATCGGAAAAATGCTAATTATATCTCTTTTATCGTAAAACCGCAAGGAAATGACTAAATCCAGATTCAACCTTGCCATTGGAAAGAGGACCCTTTTCCCTATCCATAGATGTATGATTTGGCCATAATAAGGTCAAGGTCAAGTTCAAAGTCAAATATGAATTTATAATTCAAATCGATTATCATTTATTACTGTATCTACAAATCCTTCTGTTTAATCATCTTCCCTTTATTCATTTGCTTAGATTCTTTTTACACTTGATCTCAAGAAGGTGCTGAATGAGCTCAGTGAGCGAGCTCGGCTTACTCACAATTGTAACATGGTGTTATTCACCGGCACAGATGCAAAAATAAATCACAATTTATATTCTCCCTTTTTTCATTACAATTTACTCAAGCCTAGTAACAGACACAATATTTCTGACACTGGAAATACATACCCCCAGGTCCCTAGATGTTCCTAGATACCAAGAACATGCAAATTGGCCTTGTAGAAGTGGAGCAATCTTCCATTTACTTAGGCATGTACCTTTAGGCGAGATTTCTGAATATAGGGCTACAGCTTAACAGGTTAATGCTGGCTCGGTACAGGATCCCAGAATTCTATGGGATTCAGTTAAGGGTTTTATTAGAAGTAACACTACTCTCTTTGCATCTAATCTCCGCAAGGGACGTCTCTCCACGCTGGTGGAATTGGAAAAGCTTCATGCCACGTTGATCTCTTCTTTGCAGCACAACTACTCTAGTCGACTGGAGCTTCAAATTAAGGTAGTGAAAAAAGAGATTAACTCCATTTTAAGACAACAATCTGAATTTCAAATGCACAGAACAAGACGTCACCTACTAGCTATGAAGATACGTGCCAGTGAACAATTTGCGGATATCCCTTCCATTAAGAACCAACAGGGGGAGGTAACCACCAACCCCAAAAAGATTAATGATATATTTCGCTCTTTTTATTCCAACCTGTACAAGTCAGAGGTGGTCTTTGATCATACTAAGCTGGAGGACTTTCTTAATCTAATCAATTTACCACAGGTCTCAGAAGATGACGCTAAGCGGTTAGCTGCACCTACCACACTAGATGAGCTTAGGCAGGCGATTGCTGATATGCAACGGGGCAAGGCTCCCGGTTGGGACGGCATTCCACCGGAACTATATCTTGCATTCTGGGATGTACTCGGTCCCTTATTACTTTCAATGATTTTACACTCAATCGAAGAGGGCAATTTTTCCAGAGATGTCAATATGGCGCTTATATCTGTTTTACTGAAGAAAGATAAGGACCCCACCGAATGTGGCAGCTATAGGCCCTTAAGTCTCCTCTGAGCCGATCTAAAGCTATATGCCAAGGTTCTAGCCACCCGACTTCAAAGGCATATGACATCTCTAGTTCACCCTGATCAGATCGGCTTTATAAGAGGCCGCCTGGTTACTGACAACATCAGACGGTTACTACACGTGATTGATGCCAGCAAGGATGTCGCAGATCCTACAGCTGTCATGTCCTTGGACGCAATGAAGGCCTTTGACAGATTGGAGTGGTCTTATTTGTGGGCAGTTCTTAGAAGGATGGGGTTAGGTGAGGGTTTCATTCATATTATCAAAGTTCTCTACACTGGGCCTTCAGCCATGATTTTAACAGGGAAGTTTTGCTCGCCACTCTTCTCTGTCTTGCGCTCTTCTAGACAGGGTTGTCCTCTTAGTCCCGGACTTTTCGCCTTATCCCTCGAACCTCTAGCTCAATACATAAGACAATCCCAAATTATATCTCCTGTTTAAATTCAGGGCACACATCACCATATTAGCTTATAAGCAGATGATGTACTCTTATTTATGCAGAATCCCGCCATCTCTCTACCTCATCTTCTCAGTGTAATAGATGAGTTTGGCAGCCTATCCCGCTTTAAGATCAACTGGCCAAAATCTGCCTTTCTTCCACTTAATGAGCCTGCGAAGGCTACCGTCCTCCCTGCAAACATACTTATGGTGGAGCACTTTAAATGTCTCGGGATTGAAATATTCCCCACTATTAGCCAGACGGTAAGGTATAATTAGTCCAGCTTGGGTGACAGGATTACGAATGACTTCAACAGATGGTCCAAATAAAAAAATTCATTACAGGCCCATGCGTCAATAATTAAAATTAATATTTTACCCAGAATTAACTTTATCAGCTCCATGCTCCCGTTACCTCCTCCTGTTGGTTACTGGCAGAAATTGCACTCTGCCTCATATAAATTCGTCTGGAACAACAAACGCCCGTGCTTAAAGAGATCAACTGCCCAGAGGAGTAAACTCGATGGGGGTTTAGCATTTCCAGACTTCAAATATTATTTTCAAGCTTTTTCTTTGAGACCTCTGATCACTTTGTTTGACGCTCAAGCAGCCGTGTCCTGGCGACCATTGGAGGAGAAGATAGTGTCCCCATATAGACTTCAGACGCCCTATGCCCCCCAACGGGGTAAAGAGGATTAAGTCAAGTAAGTCATAGACTTCAGGATATTGTGTATACCAACATTTCAATTAAGTAATGCAAATTACGATTTGACCCTCTTATCACATATGTGATTCAGACTTGGCGCGACACCCAGAAAGTGTGTACTAGCCGCCATCGGTGGCACACGCGTTCCCCTCTATTTAATAACAATTTGCTCCTTATTGGACAACAACCTATTAGGTACCCTAGATGGGAAAAGGAAGGCATCCACACATTGGGGGATATCTTCGATAACTCTGGTTCTTTCCAGGATCTATCCAGCGGATATGATCTCCCAGGAACCTCCTTTTTCTTTTCTTTACAAATAAGAGCAGCTCTGAAGGCTCATGGCGTTCCATGGGACGTTCCACTAGAGCGTCACCATTTTCACAAATTCTTTTATGACAAAGAGACATCGAGAGGCTTCGTTTCTGACTTTTATCGCCATTTACTTATGTCCTCGTATAAAGACCTCCCCCTTGATACGATTTGGAGAAGGGATGTCCCGGAGTTAGATGTAGATTTTGATTGGGATGCAGTCTGGGAAAATGTTCGGCTATCCTCACGCAACCCAGATCACCAACAGATTCATCTAAATGTAGACACATGAATGTGTCTGTGAACAGATATCACAATCAATACAGACATTCAACAGGACTTTCCGATATGTTCCCTTGGCAGGACGAACACTAGGGGGTGCTGCGGGATAGTCAGACTGGTGGTCAGAAGAACGACATCCGGTGTACTGTGGAAGACACGAAGAAGCAAGGAACACGCCCTCTCTCTGCGCTGACCGTCGACGAGAGCAGGTGTGCGATAGCGAGCTCCCGCGAGCATCCAGCTAACGGCTAATAAAGTGGCCCAGTGACTAAGTGTAACGCTGTGTATAGTGTATAGTGTATACAGGGAGCGAAATTAACCTTTTGACTCACCGGCCAGTGGCGGGTAGATGGGAAGAATCTACCCGCCAAGCATATTTCTTACCTGCCAACTTTTTTTTGATAAAAAATTTTTTATTATTATTTTATATAAATTTTTTTTAATAAAATATATATATTATATAATCATACTTGTGATTGTGTTATCTGCGAGACATCGCCACCTCGCTGTCTGCAAACAGCTCCACTGTCTGTGTGTATACTCGAGTGGCCTCCAGCTCCAGCAAGGATTCTCCGGCGCTGCAGCTGGACTCTAAACGCTACATTCAGCATGCAAAAGGATTCTCCTGAGCTACAGCTGGACCCTATTCAGCAGCCCTCACTCATGCGATGTAAGCCAGGGACTCGAATACGCATGTTGTTGTAGGACATTGATGTCAGGAGCTATCTGTAGCTACTGCTGGATGGCGTTGGGACAACGCCTCAGTGAACTATTTAGTTTACTGCGACATTTCGTAGTGACTAGTGAGCTACCTAGCCAACGGAGGTATTATGCACTGGACTATTGCTGGAGCATTTGTTGATGTCGGGAGCTATCAGTAGCTAGCCGGCTGGATAACGTTACACAATGCCTCATGTATTAAACTAAGTGAATAGTTGACTGGGTCATTTTGTAACGGTAGCTAACGTTATCTCACGAAGGTCCCACACTGACTAGACTAACGTCACGGTGACTGTCGGAGGCAATAGCCTCTGTTTACATGCAGGCATACAGAAACAGGTGGGGAGGGGTAGGAGCAGCAGCAGCAGTGCGCGGTGCGCTGCATGTCTGTGCTGAGACAGCGAGTGAGAACTCCGCTAAAGAATTGGATCATGATTTTCGGTTTTCACATGACTATTTGATTGCCCGCCACACGGCGGTCAGACCTCTCAGTGGGAGGCGCCAAACGTAAAAACTGAGCGCCAATGGCGGGTGGCGCTCTCTAGTTTCGGTCCCTGAGTGTATAGTATCGAGACGTTGCGCCGGCGAGGAGAACGGTCAACCGACCAACGTGAGAGGACGACGGAGACCCTGCGAATTAGAAGTCTAGGTCGTGAGCTCAGTTAGCCGCAACGGCTATTAGGTAACACTGTCATCGTGAGTTAGCCTGTTAGCTTAGCTCGTTGCGCGCACCAAGCTAACCGTGAAAGGAGGACGCTTCAACCCAAGGCTTCTACTGGACGCTTCCAGCAGACCAGCAGACCACCTACTGACTACCCGCATCATCCCGGACGGGGTGAACCAGGTGACGTCTACAGAGACACCTTTTATCGCCGGAGAAGCACCGACTTCATGATACATGCGTGCTAAAGCCAGCCACGGCTAGACTGTTTAACGTGAACTTGACATTGTTAGTAAGTGCCGTGGCGGCGAACTTTGCTAGGTACGCGTGTTCATTAAAGGGACAACCCGTGCTTTCTCCTGGTCTCTGGAATACAGCCTTTTATTTGCTCAGGCTCTCAAGGGAGTGAAAGGGCCATTGTGTTTGCGGCCACAACGTCCCCAAGCTATGACCGGGCGCTCTAACTGGGTTTTCTTTATTCTTTTCTTTCTTCTTTTCTTTTGGTAGTAACTTTAATGTGCCGGCTTAGTACAGGTGTGGGCCCACGCAGGTTGTATGTACACGTTCCAGGTTACCCGCAGGGTTGAACCGTGGTTTGTACTAGCTGTTTGTGGTATATGTTCCAGGGTACCTATGGGGTTGAACTGGGGTTGGTAGTAGTATTCTGCATTGTGCTACCGCAGCACCTCCTTAAAGGGAACGTGCCCCATTTAATTAACATTGAGTAGTATTGTAATAACATGTTTCTGTGACTGCTCAATTCCCATTTTTCAGTAAAGTGAGACTGATAATTGGATTCGCTGTGTGCGTGTGGTTTTATGGTGTCGTACTGTCTAACTTATTTTAATACCCTGTATTTCACCCAGCAGGGTAAGTGTTAATTTCAGGTCTCTCCACAGAGAAAGGTATGGTACTGCTTTGGGGAGAATTACACCAACCACTACTTCCACCGGGTGTGAGGGGGTGTGGAGCGTACTAGGGGAGTGTGGGTGATTAGGGGTTACTGAGTATTGCCCTTAACACTTTGAATGCTCAACCCGAGATATCTCGGGTTATTAGCCCGCGGGTTGAATGCCCATCATGAGAATATTCGTTTTATTTTTTTTATTAGCGATCTGAATTCATATTTCATCAACCGAGTCTACCGTTGGTAAGCCTGCCCCGCCAGGCGCTCAGATGTAAAAAAAGCGCCCCCTATCGTCTCCCAGATGGTAATGCACCCTTTTGGATTGGACTCAATGAAAATTGATGAGAAAAAAAAACTCCGGAATCCACATTTTTCTCACGCATGTAACCGGAGATGATCCCAGTCATTGTGGAGCCTCAGGAATGCGTGGACTATGTGTTTACAGTACGTTGCATTGGATCAATAAAAGGATTGATTTTTGGAATGGCGATCAGGAATTGGAATAATCCATTTGGATACCATCTGATCTCAGGTAAGGAATCTATTTTACCAGTCTTGGGATGATCAGACCCGTTTTCACAGAGATATAAGCTTTTCCTCTGTGTCCCCCAGACTGTTTGACTGTGCGAGCGGTCAGGAACTAGCGCGCGGCACCAGCGTGCATGCGTACACATATACTATCGATGGTCTAGCGTTTATTTGAAAACGATTCATAAATAGGCCGAAAAATTACAACGTTCTAGAATATTACAGCACAGGGCATTTATCAGAGAATCTTAAAAAAAAATCTCGAAAACGAGGGCTTTTCAAAATGCTATAAAACGGAAATGAACCGATAAAAAAACAATCTGCTTTGACAATGTTGACTGGAAAGCGAGTCATTGATGGGCAACGGGCAGATTAGACACATAATTTAAAACATAGATTAGGCGATATTAACGTTAACATTGAAGCGGATGGTGGGCATTCAAGCACTAAATGTGCGCCCCCTGCTGGGCACTGAAAGTGTTAAGAGGCGGGAAGGACCAGTACACCAGTCCTAGGTCAGTAAATCCTAAGGCCCTATATGTCACCTTTGCTAACCTTAAGCCTAGTACCTCAACACTGCAGTCGGGGACCCGGCTGGACTTAGCTCAGCCGGGTGCCTACTATCCGGTGCCAGTAGAATAGCACCCTCACCAAGTAGGGATAATCCACCCTTCTACATACATTTTGTTCACAGGACTTATTTGACCCCTAGATGATTGAATCTAATGGGTCTCAGACCTGACTCTCGATGTACCTTTGTTACGGTAGCAGGTAAGTGGGAGTTCCAATGGTCGAGGAAAAGAGACGGAGAAGTGTTTGCTCTTCAAAACAAGGTATTCTCTTTATTAAGAGAACAAGTAGAAACAGAAATATATAGACGCCAAGCGTCAACAGAGAATAGAACAGAGAGTTGTGTCAGCACTCGTTCAGGCGGTCCTGCTCGTAGGATATAGTGAAGCTCTAGCAAAGAACAAGAGAACAGAGCATTCATTATAAAGCCACATTCCAACATTCCAACGTGTCAATTAGTGACAGCCAGAATGACAGCCAGTGACAGCTTCCAGATGTGACAGACAATCAGTGCGAGACAGCAAATCAGAAGTGACATACAATTAGTGCAACCCAAACAACAAGGTGAAGTAATCCAGACAGACAGTAGGGTACCATCCTAAGGTAGGACAGGACCCAGAATGTTACAACCTTATCTCCAAATGCCAACGGAACATTTATGCATATGTACTGGGAATGTCCTCCTGTTGAGCTCTTTTGTTTTCTCATTGTTCTAATTTGATTGATGGTCATTGTCATTGTCATTGTCGTTATTGTTGTTGTTATTATTATTGCTATTGTTGTCCCTTGATGTCTTGTTTATTGGTGTTGTTACTGTATTGTGTTGTCTTGATTCATGTTGAAAAAAAGGAAAATAACAAAAGATTTTGATATCACAGACTCTCTTGTTCTCTCTCACTTATTCACTCTCTCTCCCTCTCCTTCTCGTATCACACACCCATTCTCTCTCTCACACACACACACACACACACGCACGCGCGCACGCGCACGCGCACGCACGCACACACACGCACACACACACAAACACACAAACACACACACACACATGCATACATACGCAAAAAAAGCAGCCATGTAGTGAGAACACACACACACCCCCCATCACATACTTGTACTACGTCCATGACTATCTCTGCAGCCAATGTAGCAATAATGTACACAATTGTTTAGATATGAAGCACCTCTTAGACCGGCAATGTCACTTAATCAGTCAAACTGTGTGTTATATCACAGACTTTCTCGTTCTCTCTCTCACTTATTCATTCTCTGTCCCTCTCCTTCTCGTATCACACACCCATTCTCTCTCTCTCTCTCTCTCACACACGCACACACACACACACACACACACACACACACCTACACACACACACACACACACACACATGCATACTTGTACCACGTCCACGACTGCTATTGGGATGCTATTTATAGATGCACGTACACGCACGCACACACACACACACACACACACACACACACACACACACACACACACACACACACACACACACACACACACACACACACACACACACACACACACACACACACACACACACACACACACACACACACACACACACACACACACACACACACACACACACACACACACACACACACACACATGCATACTTGTACTACGTCCATGACTATCCCTGCAGCCAGGGCCAAGAGAAGAGAAGTGATTGAAATAAGTCATTCCATCCCTCACCTGTTGCTCGGTGGGATCCAGCGTTGCTAAGATAAAGTCATGGTGGCAACAGTGGAGCCGGGTGAGGAAATGGACTGGTTGCCTTTGTCCTCTGGCATGGAGGACACAGATGCAAACACACACATCACGCACACATTACACACGAGCAAACACACACATCATGCACACATTACACACGGGTACTCTAGACATAGAGGCTGTGAGGCCTCCTCTGACACCCTCTCACTGACAGACCACCTCCCCTGCACAGGCACTCAGACACACACACACACGCACACACTACAACCGCACACACACACACATTCTGCTCACGCCTCACTCTTTAGCAGGCGGACGGCCGAGGTGGAACGCTGGAAGCCCAGGCGCTCGCGAGTCCTGAAGAAGGTCCAGGTCCTGTGGGACAGAGACATCCAGAAGGCCAGCAGCTTTTTCTCAGCCCTCCTCTGCTGCTGCAATTTCTCCTCCTCCTCCTCCGTCTCCCTCTCCTCCTCCTCCTGTACCTGGTGCCCTGTGCGAGCCTGCCCGTGGCACCGGAGCCCCCTCCTCATGTTTGAGCAGCAGGAGACAGCAGGAGGACCGTCTCGCAAAGCCGGGTGGCGTGTAAAGGGACGAAGGACGATGAGAGATGGTGACGCGGTCCTAAAGCTGCCCGGCCCGCCGGGGTGACATTGAAGGAGGACGGTGTGAAGTGGGGAGGCACAGCACCTGTCCTGCCGCCAATAGGGGAACACTTTGAGCTCAGACGAGCGGGCGAGTCGTGATGGTGAGCTGCATGGGAAGGAGGGAGGGAGCGAGGGAGGGCGGTAGGGAGCGAGGGAGGGAGGGAGGTAGGGAGCAAGGGAGGGATTAGAGGTTGCTGCTGCCGTCTGTGTGAGAACGGGGTGACTGGACTGCAACAGGGCTCCCGCGCAGTTTTTCTCTCTCACGCACGTTCTCTCTCACTTCCCCTCTTGAGGTGACTTTGTCCTCACGTCTCACGTCCAGGGACAGGCACTGATGTCTCTTTAACTTGATTTGTTGGGAGGACAGCTCCGCTTCCCTGCATTTGATCGCTCTCTTACTACACTCTCTTCTCTGTTCCTCAACATCCTCCCTCTGAGTGTGTGACGCATTCTCAGGAGCAGCAGGTGCCGCGTGCCGTACCTGTGTTGCCAGCGCGTGCCGTACCTGTGTTGCCAGCGTGTGGTGCTGACTGGACACATCTACGGGACATAAGTTCTCCTGTCTGATAGGATGAGTTTAACAGACAGAACCCAACTGTCATCTCCTTCACTCAGCTGGGATTCGCTTGTTGAATCGGTCACTCTTAATTAAGTCTCTCTCTTTCTCGCTCTCTCTCTGACCAGAGAATCATTATGTGCTGTATTTGACAAGGTCTGACACATGGATGAAAATCAATAGCATCTACATGTCCAGTCCTTGGTGCAGATTTTATATTTGTGTGGTATTTTAAGGTGTGACAGAAAGCAAAATGAGACTGCCTCTGGACATTTTCTCCTCTAGTGCTCTCACACACACACACACACACACACACACACACACACACACACACACACACACACACACACACACACACACACACACACACACACACACACACACACACACACACACACACACACACACACACACACACACACACACACACACACACACACACACACACACACACACACACACACACACACACACACACACACAATCACAATGACTCAGGTGAAATCTGTCCCTGAAACACGATGTACTGTAGTTTGTGCGGTCTGTTCTCTCTGGCGCCCCCTGTGGTACTGTGGTGGTTTAGGAGTAACTGGATGACTAATAGTCTGGGTGGAAAAAATGAATATTGTGTGATTTTGAAGGCTGTTTTCTTCCGTTATTGATACAGTTTATCTGCTGAGGTATGGAAAACAACATGTTTGGTAATATAATCGACATTCATCATATTGACATTCTGAAATATTCCAGGAATCATTTTGTGAGAAATCTGACTGCTTTTACATTTTTATTTTATTATTATTATTATTATTATTATTATTATTATTATTATTATTATTATTATTATTATTATTATTATTATTATTATTATTATTATTATTATTATTATTATTATTATTATTATTATTATTATTATTATTATTATTATTATTATTATTATTATTATTATTATTATTATTATTATTATTATTATTATTATTATTATTATTATTATTATTATTATTATTATTATTATTATTATTATTATTATTATTATTATTATTATTATTATTATTATTATTATTATTATTATTATTATTATTATTATTATTATTATTATTATTATTATTATTATTATTATTATTATTATTATTATTATTATTATTATTATTATTATTATTATTATTATTATTATTATTATTATTATTATTATTATTATTATTATTATTATTATTATTATTATTATTATTATTATTATCATTTTTACAAATGTTTTACAAAGTGAAATTGATTTTGGTTACACAATTGTAGAACATCTTGTTATAGATGTAATGCATACATAAGGTTGTTATACCCTCTGTTAAAAAAGGTTGTTATGGATGTAATGTATAGATATTTGTTATGGATGTAATGCATACATATGGTTGTTATAGATGTAATGTACACATACGGTTGTTATCGATGTAATGCATACATAAGGTTGTTATGGATGAATACAGAAGGTTGTTATAGATGTAATGTATACATACGGTTGTTATGGATGTAATGCATGCAGACGGTTGTTATGGATGTAATGTATACATAAGGTTGTTATGGATGTAATGCATACAGACGGTTGCTATGGATGTAATGCATACAGAATGTTGTTATGGGTGTAATGTATACAGAAGGTTGTTATATAGGTGTATACATAAGGTTGTTGTTATGGATGTAATGTATACATAAGGTTGTTATGGATGTTTTGTATACATAAGGTTGTTATGGATGTTTTGTATACATAAGGTGGTTGTTATGGGTGTAATGTATACATAAGGTTGTTATGGATGTTTTGTATACATAAGGTGGTTGTTATGGGTGTAATGTATACATAAGGTTGTCGTAGACCTATAAGGTTATTATGGGCTTATACATTGTTGCATGCAAAATAAGAGACATATAACCGTATGTCCACCCATTCTAAATGAGCATATTTGACAAAAACTGTGCCTCTTTATCAGATCCACTGGGCCACTGTGACCTCTGAATTCACCCTCGCACAGTTCAGTCACCTCACCGGTCCACAGAGAGAGAGAGAGAGAGAGAGAGAGAGAGAGAGAGAGAGAGAGAGAGAGAGAGAGAGAGAGAGAGAGAGAGAGAGAGAGAGAGAGAGAGAGAGAGAGAGAGAGAGAGAGAGAGAGAGAGAGAGAGAGAGAGAGAGAGAGAGAGAGAGAGAGAGAGAGAGAGAGAGAGAGAGAGAGAATAAAAAGAGAAAGACACAGTATCCTTATCCTTCCTGCCTGGTAGTATTCTTTACTAGAGCATAATTATTTTAGCTTGGAAGGTATTATAATAACATTGTTTTAACATCAGATGTAACCAGTTTGGCTGCACAATGCACTGAGCATAGTGTAATAATACCATGTGTCACTCATCTCTCTGTTGTGCAGGTAACGTTGGACATGTACGTTGGACATGTATATGGAAGGATAACAAGTCCTCTGTGTTTGTATAGTAGACCATGGTTCCAAAACGTCACAGACGCTAAAAGGACCCCCAAATAGTTATAAAATAGTCCACAGATCCCCATTAGATAAGATTGTATCTCAGCCAGGATGAGAAGATATGAGAAGATTAGATCATTCCATTATTTACCACATTATGATTATTGTGAAATTATGATTCAGCACTGAATTATATACTGTAGGGAAATACTATAGCACCATGAAGAAAACCTGTGCAGCAGAGGAGGGATTCATTCACATACATCCTGTGATTGTGCCAACCCCTAAAAATTATAAAGTAACAATGAAATCAAATCATTCCTCATGTTGCTTGGGAAAGGCATCTTTGGTGGGTCCCTAAGGAGTCATCTCATTCAACATCAAGAATCCAACTGACTGACCTGCACCCCATCCAGCACTATGCCAGCCGTGACCATCCCCAGCCCAGCCACCAGATAAGGAAGCAGCACCTGGATGCAGATGGTCCTGGAAGACTCTCTGGGGGACATGCAGCAGGGCTTGTCTTTTCCATCCTCCATCTTGTTGTTCGAGGACAAGATGGGATTCCGCTGCTGTGGTTCATCTCTCTGGTGAGTGGTGTGTGAGCTGCCAATGTGCACACACACACACACACACACACACACACACACACACACACACACACACACACACACACACACACACACACACACACACACACACACACACACACACACACACACACACACACACACACACACACACACACACACACACACACACACACACACACACACACACACACACACACACACACACACACACACACACACACACACACACACACCCCCCCCCCCCTGCTGGCAACCAGAAAAGCTTCATCAATGTTTGTTTTTCACCCTGCCAGCTTAGTTTTGCCAGCTTGTCCAATCTCTCTGTTGTCTCTGTACTTACTAAGATAAATGCTAACATCTGAGCCAGAGAAATACTATGCTGAATCGTTACCGTATTTCTGTGGTAAATCTCATTACAGAAGACTACAGTTACAGTTCATGTTTGTATGGGTGAAACCAGCACCTGGACGCAGTTGGTCTGTCATGTCCCCTGTTTCCTAGTGTCGTTGTCTCTGTGTGGGTACAGTATGTGGGAGTGATTGCAGGATTGGAACCTGGTGTGTGGAGGCAGGTCCCGAGGCATCCACAGCTGCTGGTGATTGGCAATCACCTGGCTACTAATACCCAGCTCGTACTGCTAGACGGCGCCAGATTGTATTCTCAGCTAACCCAGTCAGTCATCGTTTTTGCTTGTTGTATCCTGTTTATTCCCATACCCATCTTGCCGTGTCTAATCCTGCCTGTCCTCCTTTGTCTCTAGTCCTCTACCTGGCTCCCCTCCCTGCCAGGTAGAGGATCCCGTGTATGACCACCACTCGTCGGACTACCCTTGTCCTGGATTGTCCCGCATACCATCTGAATATGCGGCCTCGTCTTTGACCTCACGCTTGTCTGACTCTGTCTTTTATATTAAGCACCCTTGGAACCCGTCCAGTTGTCTGCTCGTCTCTCTGCACTATAGAGTCTCACGATCAAACCATGGTCCATGAACTCTCTGGGGGACATTGTCTCTCCCGTCATCCATCCTCAATTAATGTTTGTATTTTAAAGCATGAATCCACCCGCTTAGGTTTTCCAGACCTCTCTCTTTATGCTACTGGATTTTATTGTGTGGCTCGTTCTTCAAAATGTTTCTTTAAATGTTGCAGCACATACTTGTAGGATTTCCTGGGTGTATTGAGCCGTCACCAGATTGGAATTAATAAAATACACGTGACACGGCACAAGGTAGAAGCAAGTGTAGTCGTTGTATTGCTGTTTTAGGGGGAAGGAAGTGGTTAGTGTAAGTGTCAGCCAAACCGTAATCCAAGAGAATCGTTGTTGTCTGATAGCGAAGGTCGGTACACAGGGATCAGTTCTCATACGGGCAGGGGCTTATCCGGGAGAAGAGCAGGGGTATAAAGTACTTGAGTAATTGTACTTCGTTACAATACTTAAGTACTTTTTTTTGTTGATTTGTACTTTACTCTAGTATTATTAGGTTTGTATACTTGTACTTTTACTCAATTACATTTCAGGGAAAAAATATATACTTTTTACTCCTTACATTTAAAATGCAGACCTACAAAGTACAAGTACAAATCTCGCAGGTCCAACCATTTTAATTAGTATATTTGTTTCTCTGGCCGAACTAACCAGACTTTAGCACTTTATTTAAAAACAGCCAATCAAATCTCCATCAATGGAAAATTAACCCGCCCATACCCATGCTGATTGGTTCTTGTGCAAGACTAGAAATCGGGGATCTTTGATTAAACACCTGCTATGATTTATTGTCTTCCACTCAAATCGGATGCACACACATCACATGTGCATAAAAATAAATGAAAAGGAGCTGTCAAGAGTGGCGTCCACAAAATTCCTGGGGGTCATCATCGATGAGTCACTCAATTTCAAATGCCACATAAAATACCTACAAACAAAACTGTCCAAATATGTTGGCTTATTCTGCAAAATACGTCATTTTCTTCCCTTGCCTGCCCTTCTCACTTTATACAAAACCCTGTTTGAACCCCTCATTAATTACTGTAACGTCATATGGTGCAACACATACCCCAGCCATCTCAAAAAACTAGAAAGCCTACAAAAGAGGGTACTACGAGTGCTGTCATGGTCCGGGTATCGAGCGCCCTCAAAGCCTCTTTTCCATCGCTTTGGTCTCCTGAGGCTCGCTGAATTTAACATTCATCAAAACGCATCAATTATGTATCAAGTTGTCAACAACATGAATCACAGACTGTCTGAGCTTATCCCAGTCTGCCAACCACTGCACATCCACAACACAAGAAACAAGCATCTTATATCTGGCAAGAGGAGAAGGCTAAATTGTGCTAGCCTAAGCATAGCATGCAGGGGTCCACAGATCTGGAACAAG
The DNA here is from genome assembly GCF_963971535.1 of Notolepis coatsorum. Lineage (NCBI taxonomy): Eukaryota > Metazoa > Chordata > Actinopteri > Aulopiformes > Paralepididae > Notolepis > Notolepis coatsorum. The sequence goes on along the minus strand of NC_140170.1, from coordinate 140,256,037 downwards.
CTTGATGAAAATCTAAAAATGACTAATACCTTTAAAACCTTTAAAAAATCATTGAAAGAGGAACTGCTCAAATCATATCTCTAATTAAAATTATAACTTAGGAATAAAATTGTCTGTATTATGTATCTCTGTTATATGTCAGTTAGTAGGTAGGTGTATAAACCTACCCACGTTGTAGTTTTTTGTTTTGTTTTTGTTTGTTTGTTTTGTTTATTTTGTTATTGTTTTGTTGTTCATATTCTGTTTGTATCTGTGTTCAGGCTCCCTCCAAAAGCTTTAAATAGCTTCTTGGGAGACCTGGCACATGCACACAATTTGCGACATGTTATCACATGAGGATACTCGCATGTAAAATGTATCGTGTGTGTGTGTGAATAAAAATTCATTCATTCATTCATTCATTCATTCATTCATTCATGATGTCCTATGATGTAAATGTCCTAACACAACCCCCTCCAATGTACAGTAAATTACCAAGTATGGTCTGGTCAATATTCCAATGTACAGTTTTGCTTGTACAGTGGTACAATGCCCCCCACCCACCCCTCCTACCCAACCTCCCCCCACTCCTATTCAACCCCCCCCCACCCAACCACCTCCAACGTACAGTCCCCCCCACCCCCCCCCCACCTACCCAACCTCCTCCAATGTACAGTTTCTACGTCAAATGTATATACTTTTTTTTCTGGACTCTTTTCGTATCACAAACAGTACTGTATTTGCAAATCTGGTATGTCATAAATGTATAGATGTAGCAGTACTGTCTATCTGTATGTCATGTATGTCATATATGTTACGATGAATTGAAAATGGGGGACCCTGATGTAAACAAGACGAAAGTCTTTCTCTGGGCTGCATCCCCTTAACAATTGTATGTATTGAGCTGTACTGTACTGTACCCATTCTGCAATCTGTTAATAAAGTTTTCATTCATTCATTCATTCATGATGCGATCAGAAGAATAGACAGTCAGAGTGACAAGCTACAGAAGATGGCCACAAAACGATAGTATGAGTGATAAAGAGGTCAACTGGCAAGCTGAACCCATTTGTTTCATTAGCATTGCTACAAATGCTGTCAGTGGATATTTTCATTAACCACTAACCAGTGCCGATTTAAAAATTATTTTCAACTATTTGACAAGAACCTTAGGCTGTGCAATGTCGAACCCACATATATATATAAAAAAAATTTAAAAAAAAGAACTAAACCCTTAAGAGTGGTAGTAAACTTAAAAGTGGGTTTAGCATAAGCCTATATTCTATGATTACAGAATGCCAAGGAGAGAAAGAAATTGGAAGAAAGCAGCTGAAAAAGTCTGCGAGAGGCATCTTCTCTTTGAAAAAGTGGGTCCAAAGCATCAATAGTAAGGGAGGAGATAAGGATACAGGTATGTATTTGTAAGTCCTCACTACTATGTGTACAAGCTTGTCTCACAGAGCCATAGTTTGGATTATAACTGCGAATCTGGTGCTAACATGGCCAATAATGCTTATTTTGGACAGTGTCTTAAACATTTAAATTGACCAACCATAGACCCTTTTTATTCCAATCAAGGCAAGAGCGCTAGTGGTAGTGCTATATGACATATTATTTTATAATACAATTATAACATTGTAGGCTACAGTACAAATATTATATACAGTACCATTATATTACTATTATAAAACAAATATGATTTGTGAGCTATTAGAATAATAATTACCTAGTTACCTTGAATACCTTGAATACCTTGAACCTTGAGCTAGTTACCTTGAATCGACAAATCCATTATTCATAAAGTCCTGCACATAAAAATTTGTAGATATGGTGTACATAAAAACCTTGGAAATCATTTTTCGTGCTAAGAGTAAAAGCCTACCAGTTTGTATTCAATGTCTCTTTCAACCAAGAGAAGGAAAGTATCATTTAAACTGATCTTTTTCAAGTTCCAAGTTTTAATACTCTTATCAACATGCGAGTCAACAAATGCTTGCTTTATGCAGCCATTTAACACAAAAGGATGACCCTCATGCATTGCAAATTTGCATCAAATTCAAAACAGAGTGATGCACAAAATAACTTAAAAGAAAATAATAATTTAAAACAATGAATAAAGTGTGCATGAAATAATAGGGGAAAGAAAACGTTAGGAACTTGTTACATTCACCCACACAAGGGCTGAGTAATTACACCACCCCCCCCTCTCTCTCTCTCTCTCTCTCTCTCTCTCTCTCTCTCTCACACACACTCTCCCAGCTCTCTTTCTCTCTTGCCCCTTCCTCATCTCTCTCACCCCCTCTCTCTATATATATATCTCTCTCTCACACACACACACACACTTCAGAAACAAACATAGTATCAATGAGAGCATCAATAATACACCTGAGTGAAGTCTAGAAAAAAAAAGAAAAAAAAATCTTAAAAGTTAATCGTGAGTTAAAAAAATAGTGGCGTTAATAGAATCGGGCGATAACGCGTTAATACCGCGTTAACTTTGACAGCCTTAGTGAATATATATATATATATAGTCGCCCTCTGGCTGTAGTGTTCCTATACCTCAGAGAGAAAATGGCTTGAATTCTCCATATACATGTTGCACTACATTGCAGTATAAAGGCAGCAGTGCCATTTGGATTTTAAAGTCATCCTTTATTCATTTGGATTATCTTTGTGTGATTACATTTGATTATCTTTGTGCAGTTACGAAATGTACAGTTTTTTTAACTTTTATATTCCAAAAGACATGTGATTCCCATAACTGCTGATTTGTAATAGTTTTTAGAAGATTGGTCAATGGATGAATAAATTATGATAAATGAGCTGTTGTATTAGTGTTTTGATTTCTGAGATGTTGGAAGTCAAAATTACTAGTATGTTAGTGGTGTTTATGGAAGTCGAGAGGTTTATCACAATTCTTCGGGGGGGGGGGGGGGTGCGTTTGGAGGGTGTTGCATGTGATTTTACAGCTAACTGTTGTGAGTTTGGAGGGTGTTACAGTACATGTCATTTTACAGACGTCCCTCTAACATTCACAATCATGACTGGCATTGGTATGTACCTTTTGGATGTACTGAAATAACTTGTTCGAAATCATCCCTATCATTCTGCCTACTGCCAATGTGAAGGCCTGAATGCATCCAGAGTGAGTGCTTATTGTAAAATGATGACCTTGTTACTGCTTGCCATTCTGTAATCTCAAACCACTTAGAGAACATGAATTTGACTTCAGTTGCTTTGACGCTCGATGGGTACAGTAGATGATTCCCAGTTTGAGGCTCACGTGAGTGCACAGTCAATGTCGAGTGTAACCGGGTCCGCTGGTAACACATTTCCGTTTCCATCCTTGCAGACTCCAAGCCACCAACTTTTCTTGCATCAACTGAAGAGATGTCCCCAAAGCAGCAGCCCATCGAGCAGGAGTGGAACCCCGGTCTGGAGGAGCCGGGACCCTCCCAGATTAAAGTTGAGGACAAGTTGGAACTATGGACCGGTCAAAATGAGGAGCCAACTTCGGCAGAGGATAGCAATGATGGGGATGCCTTAACACAAGAGCAGCTGTTGGCCCGCAGCTTCACCTCCTCCACCAGCCTGGTCACAGGGAGGGAGGGGTCAGAAGGGAGTGAGGACAGTGGAGAGATGGAGAGGAGGATGAGGTCAGAGGGAGGGGTGGAGAGAGTGCAGAGTATGTGTGATTGATTGATTGATTGAAAACTTTATTAACAGATTGCAGAATGGGTACAATACAGTACAGCTCAATACACACAATTGTTAAGGGGATGCAGACCAGAGAAAGACTTTCGTCTTGTTTACACCAGGGTCCCCCATTTTCAATTCATCAGGACATATATGACATACATGACATACAGATAGTCAGTACTGCTACATCTATACATTTATGACATACCAGATTTGCAAATACAGTACTGTTTGTGATACAGAAGGAGTCAAGAAAAGGGAGTATATACATTTGACGTAGAAACTGTACATTGGAGGAGGTTGGGTGGGGGGGGTTGGGTACACTGGGATATTGACAACCATACTGGGTAATTTACATTGGATGTGGGTGGGGGGGGGGGGGGGGGCACATTGTATAAACAAGCAAAACTGTACATTGAGGGGGGGGGGGGGGGGGACTCTGTACAAACAAACAAAATTGTACATTGGACTATTGACAAGACCATACTAGGTAAATGACTGTACATTGGAGGGGGTTGGGTTAGGATATTTACAGGGGCCAGTGTTGCATTGCAGTCTCCCGTAGGTGTCTCTTGAGAGAGGTTTTGAAAGTGGGTAGTGATCCACATTCCTTTACAGCTTTGGGTAGGGCGTTCCACATTGATGTGGCATAATTGCGAAACGTGTTTAGTCCCTTATTTGAGCCGAATCTGGGTTTAACATGATTTGTGGAGCTCCCTCTGGTGTTGTGATCGTGGTATTCACTGACCTTTGGGAAGTATTTTGCCATGTACATGGGTACCTTGGTCGTGTAGTGTATCTTGTAGACCAGGCCCATTGCAAGTTGCTGTACTCTGTGTAGAGATGGAATGAGGAAATAAAAGCAAGGGTGGATTTATTTTATATACAATAAACCCATTTTATATACAAGATACAAAATGGTTGTAAAGAGGGGGATATCTTGCAGGATGGGCATGTATTAAAAGCAGAGAAGAGGTGAATTGCATTTGAGATGCCTTGAGTTTTCAGTCGTTTATTACCTGACAACATCCATGGAGGGCTGCCCCTGACTTGAAGAAGTCTGAGCAACATTGGTCAAGATGCTTTGCAACACTGCCTATAAGATAAGATTAATTAATTAATTAAACAAAAGTTGCATGGTAGAATGTTTAATATCTTAGAAATAGGGTAGAGCAATCCAGATATTTTGCCCTGTTGCAGTGCTTTGCCAGAGGATGGTGCTCTATAATCTTAAAATACACACTTGTGATTTCGCCTACACAAAGAAGAAGGTTCATTAAGCTCAAATAAGACTTCCTGTGGATAAATGTTGGATAAAATAGCTGAAATTGACACAAATGCATTAAATTGTCTCAGTACAGCAAAATAACCAAAATACTTTAAGGAACCTCTACATTAACTCTGCAAGAACATACCATATGTAAAATGATCAGTTATGGTTACTGTTAATTTTTCCATGTCAAAATAGGGCCTGATACAGGCTGTCGGCAACATGTATAAAGGTAGGCCTGATAAAAGTTGAAAAAAGACTTGTTACAATACATATACCAAATGATAAAGGACAGGCTCTTATTTCATTATCAATTATGCTAAACCCATAGCAGTGTAAAATTCACCTCTTAGACCTTTTGACTGCATCATTAACTCAGCTTACAGTAAAATAATAAGCACTTCATGCTCCCCTTTACAGCATATTGGGGAATGGGGATGCAACGATATGTTTCTTGAGGCTGTTACATAGAACCATCTGGAAAGTCGTTCTTTGAAACTGTTTGGAATAGGGTCGGCACTTTAATAAAAAATACTTGGCAGAGTATCTTTGCCTGTAGCCACCAGTAGTTCCTCAAATGAGGCTGCTTGGCCAAATTTCGGCTTTAGAAATTAAATCAGACCAATACCGATTGTGCTTTTTAAAACCTATTTCAGCCGATACCGATTTTCTGCTGATATATCGGTACATCACTACAGTCTATGGACCATATGCCTGATAAAAAGTGATTCAAAGCTCCACTACAATACATATCAATCTGGTATTGTATGATATGTACAATACCAGATGATAAAGGAAGGTCTCTTCTTTAATTGACATTTAAATTACATTAAACCCATAGCAGAGTATCAGGCCCTATGCTGTAATAGGCGGCAAGAAGTGCTTATTTAAAGGGATAGTTCAGACTTTTGGACATTCAGTTGTATGAAATAGCATTTGAGGGGGAAGAAACTACATTTACCGGGGCCAGTTTCGAATTGCAGCCTCCTGTAAGTGCTCTTTGAGAGCGGTTTTGATCTATTTCCAGTAACCCTTTACAGATCTGAACTATCCCTTTAAGTCTTTATATAACTCTTTGATTGAATAATCAAATTGATACTGCAGTCAAATAAAACACTAAATGTCCATTTTACACTCACATTTGATGATTCATGGAGCCTTTCTTTACATTTGGAATATGTATAATGGTGTATTTTTTATTCACCTTTTATGTATGTTTCGATATTATAATACTCACTTCATACTTTTATTTTGAAATGTTTATCAATTTCTGCCAGGAAAAGGAATTCCTTATTTTAAGCTGCTTGACACTGGTGTGTGGCGCAACATCTCTTGCATTACAGAATGCGAAGAGGACGGATTGATGTAGCGTTAACGTTGCGTTAGATAATAACAAACCGTTTGTTAACTTTGCATGCAGAATGGCTACCACTACACTACAATCATTTAACGTGTTTCTCACCCAACGATTAACTGCAGCTGCTGTCGAGATATTTGGATTTGTTGAAAAAACAATAATAGACTATCATGAGGAGGTCTATCGGGCCAAACAAGAGAATCAGAGGCTGCAGCTTCTGCTCGATTTGGTTTACAAACCAGAGATAAGGATCCAGAGGGCAGGTTTGTGTGCCTCAGCTTTTACATCATTTTTTAACCCTTTGGGACATTTATCATGATAATCGGATGTTAGTAATAACTGTCTGTGGTTTGGTGGCCAGCATTACCTACGTTTAGCAGGCCACATTAGCTTACTAGTAAAGGCCTTGGTACCCAAGCTACACCCTCTGCAGTTAAAACACCCATATCTTGCAACAATAACGTCAAAGCTCGCCAGCTAGCGTTAACCTACCTAGTTAACGTCGTTGTCTATTTAACTAAACATAAATGGCATTGATGGATGCTAGATGATGATCCCACGGTCCGGAAGAAAATCTTTACATTTGTTTTTTGGAAAGTGGGAATTAGAGATGGGTTCATATAAAACGTTTTAGGTTAAAAGTACGAGTACTGAATAAAAGCTGAGAACCCCCAACAAAACGCTGATGTGATATGGGCCTAGTATCATCATATCTATTCTATTGCAGACAACATTCATGATATATATCTGTATGTCATTCATGTCATTATGAATTGAAAATGGGGGACCCTGATGTAAACAAGACGAAAGTCTTTATCTGGACCTACAAAAGGCCTTTAACACTGTCAATCACTCCATTCTGATTGACAAGCTAGTGAGCTGGATGCAATCCTACCTTGAGGGGAGGGAACAGATGGTGGAGGTAAACGGTACCCTACCCCCCCTCCCTCCCAGTGAGCTGTGGTGTTCCACAAGGAAGCATACTAGGACCGTCCGCTACTGTTCCTAATTTATGCAAATGACATGTCGTCAGCTTGTTGTGACTGCAACTTATTCCTGTTTGCGGACCTCAGCCCTGCTGGTCTCCGAGAAGAACAAGTTACAGGTTGAAAAAACCCTCAGCTCGGAACTAGGCAACATCTGCATATGGCTCGCTGATAACAAACTATCATTACACATGGGCAAAACAGAGTCCATTCTCTTCGGTTCAAATAACAAACTCAGCAAGACCGATGGCTTCTCAGTTACAGACAGTGGGTGACAATATTGTCACAAGGAAAGATGAAATTACCTACCTGGGTTCCATCCTTGGCCACCGTAAATGCCCAAAACCCCCACCACCTCCTAATAGACAGTCTCCTCACCACCGCATGTATATATTCCCTCCCCGCCGTATGTATATTTCCCTCCCACCCACCCACCCCCTCCTAATGTACAGTCCCCTCCCCATCATATGTATATACTCTGTCAGGATCTAGGGGTAACAGTACTGTATATTTGAATACCGTTATGTCACAAATGTATCAGTACTAAATACCTATATGTCCCTATGCCATAAATGTCATGTATGTTGTGTATGTCATAAATGTCTATATGAATTGAAAATGGGGGACCCTGATGGAAACAAGACAAACGTCTTTCTCAGGTCTGCATCCCCTTAACAATTGTATGTATTGAGCCGTACTGTATTGTACCCATTCTGCAATCTGTTAAATAAAGTTTTCATTCATTCATTCATTCATTCATTCATTCATTCATTCATTCATTCATTCATTCATTCATTCATCCTAGAGGCTAATCTTTCCTGTGACAAAATGGCATCCAATGTAATAAAAAAAAAAGTCAACCAACGAACTCGATTCTTGTACCGGATCTCCTCTCTGGTAAACAAGAATACCCTGAAGACTCTGGCAGGAGCACTCATTCAAGGGTACTATGACTATGCTTGCACCTCATGGTACCAAAGCACCTCAAAGGCGCTAAAAACAAAATTACAAACATCTCAAAACAAACTGGTCAGACTACTGCTTGACCTTACTCCTAGAACCCACCTCACCCCTGCCCACTTTGACAACCTAGGATGGCTTAGAGTAGACGACAGATTACAGCAACTTGCAATGGGCCTGGTCTACAAGATACACTACATGACCAAGGTATGTCAAAATACTTCCCAAAGGTCAGTGAATACCACGATCACAACACCAGAGGGAGCTCCACAAATCATGTTAAACCCAGATTCGGCTCAAACAAGGGACTAAACACGTTTCGCAATTATGCCACATCAATGTGGAACGCCCTACCCAAAGCTGTAAAGGAATGTGAATCACTACCCACTTTCAAAACCACTCAAAGAACACCTACGGGAGACTGCAATTCGAAACTGGCCCCTGTAAATGTCCTAACCCAACCCCCTCCAATGTACAGTAAATAAGTGGTTTTGTCAATATTCCAATGTACAGTTTTGCTTGTACAGTTGTACAGTGTTCCCCACCCACCCCTCCTGTTCAATCAATCAATAGTCCTTTGTTGGAGAGATCTAGAGAGATGTTTTGAGCAGCTCTCCTCTCCTGTACCATTGGGACAGCAGGCAACATGGAAGCACAGACTTTGATTTCCGGGTAGAGATGGAGATGGTCAGCAGTGAGAGGAGGAGTGAACCTGGTGCCTTTCAAGATCCAAGAGGAACTAGCTTTACAAGGAGGAACCAGTCAAGCCTCAAGAGTTAATCGGCAAAGTATACAATGATTATGATATGATACATTTGTCTGAACCAAACGGAATGAAAGAACAGCTAAATAAACACATGTACTGAGAAACAGGCTGTGTCAGAAATAATGTGACAAAAGGAACACAGAGCTCCCCTCTACAAAAGATTAACTTTGCTCTGAAAATAAGTGATAATAAAGGCTGTATTATTCCTGAGAGAGTTGTGTCTGGGCAATGGGAGCTGATGTTGCAGCCAAACGACGTCAACTGAGTGACCCTGTAGTTGCATAGGGAATGGTTTTAACTAACACATTTTCCTATCAACTCTTTCAGAAACAAACCAGCTTAAACCCCCTGTATCTACAAAGGAGGCTTCCCTTCAGGAGCAGAACTGTGAGCTGGAATTGATTCCCAGTGTAGTTCCGGAGCAACCAGGCCTCCTGCTGCATATCAAACAGGAACAGGAGGAATTCTGGACCAGCTCTGAGGAGCAGCCACATACACTGATCGGATATAATGGTCAGAACCTGCATTACTCTGGTCCAGGGGAGTATAGTAATGAAGGAAATGACTTAAACAAACGTTATGAAAGAGGACAGCATGCAGACATCCCACCATTGGAACTAGATGATGGTGCAGAGTCATCTTCAGCAGCAGAAGCAAACTGCTCTGAGGCTATGGAGAACAAATGTGTGTTTAAGTGCTCCATCTGCAATGAACACTTCAGTGGACAAATGCAGCTAAAATGGCACCTTCAGGCTCACTCAAACAATAAAGGAATTCACTGCTATATCTGTGGTATGACTGTAGCGTCTAAGAGTGAATTGGAACGCCACATGAGAGTGCACTCAGGGGAGAGACCCTATGCTTGCAGTGTTTGTGGAAACCGATATAAATGGAAAAGTCATATCAAAGAACACATGAGGACTCATACAGGAGAAAGACCTTACACCTGCCACATTTGTGGGAGGAGTTTCTTCAGAGGCACCACCATGAGTAAACATGCTAGAATAACACACAAAGAGTATAAACCATTCAAATGTGTACAATGTGGCCAATGTTTTCCTATGCAACTGTTGATGAAACAACACATTAAGAATGTCCACGAAGACAACATTATGGTGTGAAATGCTGTTGCTGCACCTGTTTTTGTTTGTTTTCAAACATGTTTTCTAATATTGGAGTCATCCTCTGGCGGTAGTGTTCCTACCTCAGAGAGAATTTTATTTAAAAAAAATATCTTGCACTACATTGCAGTATAAAGTCAGCAGTGCCATTTGGATTTGAAAGGAGTCATCCTTTTATTAATTTTAGATATTTGTGTGATTACATTTGATTATTCTCTTGCAGTTACAAAATGTACAGTTTTTTTTTAAAACTTTTACAAAAATAGCACATTATTGATCCCTTTTGTAGTTGCTGTATAGCTCATATTCCAAAAGGCACATGATTCCAATGTGTTATTGAGTTGTAATCGTTTTTAGAAAAACAAAAAATAGAAATAAAGTTTTTTCACCAGTGATGACGGAACCATTAAGTATCTCCCTATTTTATGTTTTATAAGCCATAATTATCTAAATATGTTCACTAACTTGTAAGTATGGCGACTGGTTTTGTTGTGTTGTGTTTCATTCTTACCTGTGACCAGCAGCTCTATAGGTTGTTCTGTTTTTCGGTTGATTGTTCCACAAAAATGTCCTCACCCTCTAGCAGCTACAGTTTTCATCCTAGAAGGCTGACATTAGGAGTGGAGGGTGGGAGGAGGTGGCCCGGGTGCGTGAATGCCACCTACAACAGAACTGTACAGAACTGCGTTTCCGCATTGCTCTGATTGGCCACTGACCCCACGTGACCCTACCCTATTACACGCCCCCTTATCGACGCCCTTATGCGACGCTCTACAGCTCTTTCGCAATCATCAATAACAACATTAACACTTTCAGTGCCACCAGGGGGCGCACGACTTAGTGCTTGAATGCCACCATCGGTGCCAATGTTAACGTTAATATCGCCTAATCTATGTTTTAAATTATGGCTATGTGTCTAATCTGCCCGTCGCTTATCAAAGAATCATTTTCCAGTCAGTGTTGTCAAGGCAGATTGGTCTTTTATCGCTTCATTTCCGTTTGAGAGCATTTTGAAAAGCACTCGTTTTCAGGTGAAAAACAGGTCATTCTGTGATAATCGCCTTTTACTGGAATATTCCAGAACGTTGATATTTGTCGGCCTATTTATGAATCGTTTTCAAATAAACGCTAGATGATCAATAGTATACACACGTTCGAGCCGCGCGCTGATAATAGCTGATTTCATTTCCTCATGGATTTTACAGTGAAACAGATGGAGCACATATCACAAAAAAGCTTATCTCCTCGAAAACGAGTCTGATTATCCTAACACTGATAATAACATAGATTCCTTACCTGACATCAGATGGTATCCAAATGGTATATTCCAATTCCTGATCACGTGTATACAGTAGAACTCATGATCCGCGGGGCTCAGAGGATCCAGAATGAACTCTGGTAACCCCGGCTGCATCAGTGGACTGGAATATTTTTTTTCCACATCCATTTTCATTGAGTCCACTCCAAAAGGGTGATTTACCATCTGGGAGACGATAGGGGGCGCTTTTTTCACATCTGAGCGCCGGCGGCCCTTGGGTAGGCTAGGGTAGGCTCGTGTGATGCAATATGATTTCAGATCGCTAAAAAAAAATGTATTCCCAGAAATCTCGTGAGTGGCTTTCAACGTAACTATCGTAAACACGAGATTAGCCGTGAGTGGCTCTCAAAGTGTTAACGATAACACCAAGCTGTAATAATAACCGGTTTAAAATGGATGGTGATTACCTCACATTGTGTCTATTCTACTAATGTCTAACTATGAATGAACACAACACTCTAACTTAACATCTTTCGATAGGCAGTGAGTGAACATTAACACATTGGTGTACTTGAGAGTGGAGGGGCGGAAGGATATATTTACCCTATGTTCTTGTGTTTTACTATTGATGACCAGAGAGAGGGAGAGTGATGAGGAGGGCAGGTGCCTCTGCTGAGATCAATAGTAAAACACAAGAACATAGGGTAAATATATTTTTCCGCCCCTCCACTCTCAAGTACACCAATGTGTTAATGTTCACTCACTGCCTATCGAAAGATGTTAAGTTAGAGTGTTGTGTTCATTCATAGTTAGATATTAGTAGAATAGACACAACGTGAGGTAATCACCATCCATTTTAAAACGGTTATTATTACAGCTTGGCGTTATCGTTAATGTTGTTATTGATTGATTGATGAGTCGGCATTTAATACAGAGGTGCTGTCGGCATTTAATACAGAGGTGCTTCACAGCGCTCGTTTCCAATATTATAAATACGGAAACAGCTGTTCTGCGAGCGAAAGAGCTGTAGAGTGTCGCATAAGGCTAGCGCGTCGATAAGGGGGCGTGTAATAGGGTAGGGTCACGTGGGGTCAGTGGCCAATCAGAGCAATGCGGAAATGCAGTTCTGTACAGTTCTGTTGTAGGTGGCATTCACGCGGCCCGCGTATGCTCTGTTGGCTCGGAATTGTTTTAAGTGGGTTTGGTTTTTTTGCTTCAGTTGCTTCTTGGAATGGTCGAGGAAATACCTCTATTTTGAGTTTCACAGTTTGGTTATTTTGTGACTTACTGTGAGTATTCTTAATATGAGTTTATTAATAAAGGACCATGTTCGGTCATTTAAGCATTTTCTGCCTCTGCCTCTTGATCCTGTCACAACCTGAATGCTGAATGCAGCCAGAGTGAGTGCCTTTTGTAAAATGGTCACCTTGTTACTGCTTGCGTTTCAGCTGGTATACTTGAGGAAAGCACTTTTCCAGGCTTTTTCTGTTAAGACGAAATACCAAGAGCCAAGCCCATTCAAATTATGAAATGCAGTCAATTCTTTACTGATCTCTGAGAAATCAAGGCATAGCTTTTCTGCATTTGTTGCATACAGGAACATCATGTTGGATCCCGAGAAAAATGTATTGGGCCTATAATCTATTTTTTGTATGATTACCCAAAACCAATGATGAAGTCTAATGTTTATAGGAAAGCTTTGTATGCTGTCACATGTAGAACAGACAAGAGCCACTTGACACAATGATCTGATCCAACACCTGAGCCCACGGTTCCACTCGGCACACCTGTGGCCATACCGTACGAATGTGAGTAATGTTTCCTTTTTGACTAAATATAAAATCATATTTGGCAATAAAGTTGAGAAAGTCAGTTTGGCCGAACGGCATTACCCATTCATTAAAATAAAAATACTTTAGCAGTAGACCCCCATGCGACCCCACGTGGTGATGATGCTGTGGGTCTTCCCAGCCTCCTCCTGGCCAGTCGAGGTATTACAGCCGCACCCCCCTGGCCCAGACCTCAGGTCCTAACATTGGCTGTAGAGTGTGGGGTGCCTGTAATATAGATGATGATGATACCATCACAAGGCTACAGTTTCAGGATAATCCGAGTAATAATTACACTGTGTTGGGCTGCAGAGCTAGTGATCCCCAGTTTTCTGTTAGCGGACTGTATGGCGACCAGCGTCATCTCTCTGAGGATGATGTGATGTGTGGTGTTCAGTGATGCCACAGATTACTTGTAAAAATAAACTGATTACTCCTTTAAAAAGTAATCTAGTTACTTTACTGATTACTTGATTATCAAAGTAACTTAGTTACTTTGAAAGTAACTAGGTTACGAAGTCGTCGTCGTCCCCCCTGCTGCTGCCACAACATAAGAATGACAAAAAAAATGATTCTCTCCCCCTCTACCAAATCCATTCTGAGACAACGGACTCAGTGCGTACTCCGCAAGTTGCGCGTAACATTAATCTCTCTCTCTCTCACTCTCACTCTCTCTCAAGTAGCCAAATGACACTATAAAACTAACTGGATAGTTGATTTAACCATGCTGAAGCCATTCTAAAATCGGCTATAAACGTAAACGTGTGTGTGGCTGTGCGCGTGTGCGAGCGCACGTCCCATCTCCGGTCTAGCTGACTGTACCCCTGGCTCTCTTATCATCAGCATTATGAGATAGTAATTAAATAGTAACGCACAGCCACTTGGAAAAGTAACTGTAATCAGATTACTGGCTTGTAACAAGTTAGATTACTATTTACTGAAAAAGTTATCCGATTAGAGTAACTAGTTACTGGCATCACTGGTGTTTCCCCAGATTTTAACCCCCCCCCCCCCCCCCCGCGCACGGCGGGAGGGACCGGGACCTCTTATCTACAGTTCTTAGCAGGTCAGCGCCAGCTAGGTGCACGACCGCTTTGCGACTTTGACCACATATCGTTACGCAAGTGCAATATGATGGAGAGAACGCTGAGATTGGGGCTTGTGTTGCAATTCGCCCAGCCCCACCCTCCGTTCATGGGTTTGAACACTGCTCTGTTGTCAGATGCCACGATGATGTCAGATGCCTTCCGATTTGCTGCTGCATCTGACTGGAACACATTACAAAACACCCTTAAACTCACTGCCCTCACATCGCTCACTGCTTTTAAACAAAATCTGCAACAGATCTTAACCAACTGTTGCACCTACTGACTGCCTCCCAATCGCACGCATAACCCGCAGACTATTCTCTCCTCCCCCTAAGCCCCCTCACCTACCTCCCTCCCTCTTCCCCTTTCTTCTCTCTCTCTCCCTCTGGTTCTCGCTCTTCCTTTCTCTTTTTCCCTTTATCTTTTTCCCTCTCTCCCTTTCCTTCTCTCTCCCTTATTTATTGTTGTCCTTGTATTGTGGGGATTCGGAGTTCAGGAGAGTAGGATTCAATCGCAGGACGAGGAAGAGAGACAGGCAGGACAAACCGGGGTGTAGTTGACAAAAGGCTTTACTTGTTGATCACAAGGCTTTAACTACAAACAAAAACGAGAATAGTACTTCAGCATAAGCTGGCAGTTTACATGATAACAAACGTGGAGAGCACAGCACGGAAGGGTGCTGTGTGGAATCCCAACCACAACGTTGATAATAATAACAACGATGAATATGATAAGATAGGAATAGACAAGAGAGGACGAACAGCACGGGAAGGTACTGACGGGGGAACCTAATTACAAACAATGACGCGACACTGGAAGACAGGGGCGGGGAGAATATATACAGGTACTAATTAGACAACAAGGAACAGCTGGGGGCTGACACGAATACAAGGGAAGGAGACTAGACACTGAACTAACAGGCAGGAATAAACATGTAACATAACAACACGGGGAAGACTAGGACTAGACGGGAACATGAATATGAATACACACAGGGAGCAAGAACATAGGCAGTGCATTAGTGGTAGCAAATACCAGGTACAGGTGCAAGAAAGTCATTAACCCCAGAATTCCGCCAGGGGGCGTCAGAGGATTGCCTATGTTCTGGGAGTTCATGAGGCCAAAGGGCAGATCCTGACAGTATACTATTGCTACTGTCATTTTGTATTTTATTTACTTGTATGCATGTACATAACCTTGTTTTTGTTACAGCCTCCCACCCCCCCTTCCCACAAAAGGCTTTTGCTTTTTGGACAGGCTGCTTTTGTATATAAGAATTTGTTCTTAATTGCTTGCCTGGATAAATAAAGGTTAAATAAAATTAAAAAAATTTAAGAAATGTTCACTGTCCCACTCGAGGACATGATGAGAGGTGTCTACTCCCGATATTTTCTGGTACCCAAGAAAACTGGGGGAATCGGACCCATACTGGACCTATCTCCGTTCAATCGGTTGTTTGCGGTGAAACCGTTCAGAATATTGACCGTCAAACACCTGCTGGGTGGGAGACTGGTTCACATCCATAGACCTGAAGGATGTGTATTTGCACACCCTGATTTTTCCTCCTCACAGGAAATTCCTGCGCTTTCTCGAATACCAGAGGATGCCGTTCGGCTATTCTCTGGCCCCTCGCACTTTCACCAAGTGCATGGAGACCGCGCTAGGACCTCTACGTCGGCAGGGAATAAGGATTTTATTCTACCTAGACGACATACTGGTCCTCAGCCAGTTGAAGGAGGCCGCCAGGTCACAGACCATGTGGGTGGTGGAACACCTGTCCAGTCTGGGCTTCGCTGTGAACTGGAAGAAGAGTATCCCTCTTCCCAGCCAGCTGGTGGAATATTTTTACAGCTTGGTCCGTAATGTGCCTGCTCGGCAGGATGCCGTCTGCCCACTCTGTGGTCCCGCTTGGCCTCCTCTTTATGAGTAAAATACAGAGGTGGTTTTCCAGCATGAGAATCAACCCTGTGAGAGGCAGGTGGAGGTGCCTGAGAGTCCCTCTATCAGTGATGGGGGACCTCAACCACTGGAGGAACCCGGGGACCCTCACCAGAGGTGTCCCCATGGGCAGCGTCACGTCTCACGTGACAGTCTTCTCCGATGCCTCCTTCACGGAGTGGGGGGTGTGACATGTCGGACCAACGCAGTAGGGCGCAGTTGGCCTGCTCTGTCTACCCTACACATCAATGTATTGGAACTGAAGGCAGTGCATTTGGTCCTCAGGGAGCGTATCACTCTTGTGAGGAACAGGCACGTCCTGGTCAGGACAGACAGCATAACATCGGCGGCTTATGTGAGCAGACAGGGAGGAGTGCACTCCCCTCATCTCCACCAGGCGGCATTCAAGCTCTGGCTATGGGCATCTCGCAATCTGCGCAGCCTGAGGGCTCTCCACATTTCTGGCAAAGAAAATGTGGGAGCAGACTTAATGTCACAAGGAGGCTATTCAGTCACCCTATTGTGAGACACTTTTGCTTGGTGCCTCAAGCCTATTTAACGTAATTTGTCCCCAAGCTGGCACCTCCAATTAGTCTTAGTTAGACTTTTGGGTGCCGTGACCTCCGCTAAACGCGTGGGTGAGCTATGTGCTCAGAGTGCCTGTCTATATGGGGAATAATAGCAGTGTTACTCTGAGGCCCAATCCAGCCTTTGTGCCAAAGAATATCCAGAGCTCTTATCGCTCCAGGGACATTGTGCTAAAGGCTTTCCACCCTTCCCTTCACGCAGGTGAAGTGGGCAAGAGCCTTCACCTGTTGTGTCCTATTTCTGCGCTTGCGATATGTCTTAAGCGCACACAGGACCTCAGGGCTACCAGTCAACTGTTTGTTTGTCACGGTGGCCCTATCAAAGGTAAGGCACTATCAAAACAACGCCTGTCGCATTGGTTGTGCAAGGGCATCGCTCTTTATTACACCTTGGCTGGACAGGTTCCCCCAGCAGGTATCAGAGCGCATTCTACTCGTGGTGTGGCAGTCTCTTCAGCCCTGCTTAGAGAGGTCTCGTGGAGGACATTTGCGCTGTGGCTTCGTGGTCCTCCCCGGGTCCTTTTGTCAGGTTCTATCTGATGGACAGGACTGAGAGCTCCGTCTCTCATGCTGTCCTTAGTGCTGGGAACTCATTGTCATCCCGCTGTTATTGTAAATAGCTAGGATGTGTGATGTAAACTAGTTTTACGCACAGTTTACTCACATTTTGTGTTTCAGGGAGCTGCGCCCTGTTACTGTTTCACTATGAATTGAAAATGGGGGACCCTGATGTAAACAAGACAAACGTCTTTCTCTGGTCTGCATCCCCTTAACAATTGTGTGTATTGAGCCGTACTGTATTGTACCCATTCTGCAATCTGTTAAATAAAGTTTTCATTCATTACACACGGTGTCAGTGTTCTATCCTTATGCTCCTTGTTAGAATGAGTGGGGCTAGGACACTCCCCGCTTTCGATGGTCTTGAAGGGACCTCAGGGGGTACATTTATCGGGGTCCAATAGGCGGATCAAGATGCAAAGCCAGTATGAAATATAATGAAGGTTATTCTATAACCCTAGTTATATGATTACTAGCAAAGCGTCTTGCTTTTTCAGCTCTGAGGACCCCAGTCCGTTTTTCGCATGACATTTGGGCTCGGAAGGGTGAGCATGGCCACTTCACCCGGTTATATACTATGGAAGTGGGTGTGGCTAGGTAGATGTAAGGTGCATGAAACGTTATTTCAACGTGCGCAATAGGCGCGTGCATAGTCCAATAGGCGGAGCAAGGCGCTTTTCCAGTAATCATATAACTAGGGTTATATAGAATAATCTTAGTTCGGAACGGGCAGATTGCTTGGCCCCCCAGAAGT
The DNA here is from genome assembly GCF_963971535.1 of Notolepis coatsorum. Classification (NCBI taxonomy): domain Eukaryota; kingdom Metazoa; phylum Chordata; class Actinopteri; order Aulopiformes; family Paralepididae; genus Notolepis; species Notolepis coatsorum. The sequence continues at coordinate 140,237,887 of NC_140170.1, read as the reverse complement.
GCTGCTGGCAGCGGTGTCTAGAACCATGGTATTGCTGCTTCCAGTGTAATCGAGAACGATGCATCCAATCAACTTCACATTCGACACTGCACTTACTTGGGCACTCGTCATGTTCACTCGGGCACAGGGACCGAAACTAGAGAGCGCCACCCGCCATTTGCGCTCAGTTTTTACGTTTGGCGCCTCCCACTGAGAGGCCTGACCGCTGTGTGTCGGGCAATCAAATAGTCATGTGAAAACCGAAAATCATGATCCAATTCTTTAGCGGAGTTCTCACTCGCTGTCTCAGCACAGACATGCAGCACCGCGCACTGCTGCTGCTATACTCCCCACCTGTTTCTGTATGCCTGCATGTAAACAGAGGCTATTGCCTCCGAGTCACCGTGACGTTAGTTAGCACTGCTGCTGCTGCTCCTAGTCCTACCCCTGTATGCCTGCATGTAAACAGAGGCTATTGCCTCCGAGTCACTGTGACGTTAGTTAGCACTGCTGCTGCTGCTCCTACCCCTGTATGCCTGCATGTAAACAGAGGCTATTGCCTCAGACAGTCACCGTGACATTAGTCTAGTCAGAGGGACCTCCGTGAGATAACGTTAGCTACCGTTACAAAATGACCCAGTCAACTATTCACTTAGTTTAATACATGAGGCATTGTGTAACGTTATCCAGCCGGCTAGCTACTGATAGCTCTCGACATAAACAAATGCTCCAGCAATAGTCCAGTGCATAATACCTCCGTTGGCTAGGTAGCTCACTAGTCACTACGAAATGTCGCAGTAAACTAAATAGTTCACTGAGGCGTTGTCCCAACGCCATCCAGCAGTAGCTACAGAAAGCTCCTGACATCAATGTCCTACAACATGCGTATTCGAGCCCCTGGCTTACATCGCATGAGGGCTGCTGACTAGGGTCCAGGTGCAGCGCAGGAGAATCCTTTCATGCTGAATGTAAGAGTTTAGGGTCCAGCTGCAGCGCCGGAGAATCCTTGCTGGAGCTGGAGGCCACTCGAGTATACACACAGACAGTGGAGCTGTTTGCAGACAGCGAGGTGGCGATGTCTCGCAGATAATACAACTACAAGTATGATTATATAATATATATATTTTATTAAAAAAAAAATTATATAAAATAATAATAATTTTTTTTTTATCAAAAAAAAGTTGGCAGGTAAGAAATCTGCTTGGCGGGTAGATTCTTCCCATCTACCCGCCACTGGCCGGTGAGTCAAAAAGTTAATTTCGCTCCCTGCTCGGGCATCATATATACATATCCACCAAATGCGGTTACAATAGCACAAAGGGCTCAGGAGATATGAAATGAGGGCCAGCTATAGCAAAAGTATATGGAATATCAAACATCTGAAAAAGTAAAGTTGGGCCAGAGATGCTCTGTACGAAATTTGGTGAGGAGTAGCGAAAAACTAGCACGCCCCCCTTATCGCCCGCTGCCGCGCTGTGAAGCGGAAGAGCCAGCGAGGTGACGCGAGGCGGTGGTTTCAGCAGCAGCGGCCGTTTTCTTCCGAGGCGGCTCGTTCTTATTAATCCCTAATGTCATGTATGTTGTGTATCCTGGTCTGCATCCCCTTAACAATTGTGTGTATTGCGCCAAAGGGAACACAGTTTCTTGAGTCTGGCATTGTCGTACTTTATCTATTTAGTGTTACTTTTGGGAGTAGTGGGGGAGAAATTAATGAATGAATGAAAACTTTATTTAACAGATTGCAGAATGGGTACAATACAGTACGGCGCAATACACACAATTGTTAAGGGGATGCAGACCAGAGAAAGACTTTCGTCTTGTTTACATCAGGGTCCCCCATTTTCAATTCATATCGACATTTATGACATACACAACATACATGACATTAGGGATTAATAAGAACGAGCCACCTCGGAAGAAGACGGCCGCTGCTGCTGAAACCATTGCCTCGCGTCGCCTCGCTGGCTTTTCCGCTTCACAGCGCAGCAGTGGGCGATAAGGGGGGCGTGCTAGCCGCGGTCACGTGGGCTTAGTGGCCAATCAGAGGAACCCGGAAACCGAACTGCGTTGTATTTGGCATAGACGCGGACAGGACAGCGATTCCTTCCTTTATAGTTAGATCCTCCCACAAACACTGAGCAGTTACCCCTCATAGCCACAGGGGGGTGCGATTGTGTTAAGGTTGCATAGTGGAGCTTAAGATGTGTTTCTTATTACCTACTGTACATTTCAGTCATAGTAATCCTGTTAATAAAGAACAGGTTCAAGATTTTGTTAGTAATGCTAGTGCATTAGTGAGTATGAAATCATTTTATTTTTGTCAGCATGCTATTCCATCTAATTCTATAAGCTTTTGTAATAGTAAGAATATAAACTGTTTGAGAAGCCTTCGCAATTTTGAAAATAATGGTTTTATACCCCCATTGACTTGTACTAACGTTGATAACAAATGTTAACAAGAGGCTCGTGCCTACTCCTCAAAAATCAAAACACTGGCATGTAAAGTTTGTTACAAGAGGTTTGGTTAGTGAATAATAGGAAAGGATTCTAAACATCCTGCATTTTGGGTTATGTTAACGACAGGTTGACCATGTCATGGCTGCCACCAAGGCAACGATGCCCAAGAGGTTTAAATTGTGTTCAGACCTCTGCCAGTGCATGCAGTCAAGTGATCAGATACTTCACAGTAGCTAGGACCAGTAATAACACATTTTCCTATCAACTCTTTCAGAAACAAACCAGCTTAAACCCCCTGTATCTACAAAGGAGACTTCCCTTCAGGAGCAGAACTGTGAGCTGGAATTGATTCCCAGTGTAGTTCCGGAGCAACCAGGCCTCCTGCTGCATATCAAACGGGAACAGGAGGAATTCTGGACCAGCTCTGAGGAGCAGCCACATACACTGATCGGATATAATGGTCAAAACCTGCATTACTCTGGTCCAGTGGAGTATAGTAACGAAGGAAACAACTCAAACAAACTTTATGAAAGAGGACAGCATGCAGACATCCCACCATTGGAACTAGATGATGGCGCAGAGCCATCTTCAGCAGCAGAAGCAAACTGCTCTGAGGCTAAGAAGAAATGTGTGTTCAAGTGCTATATCTGCAATGAACACTTCAGCGAAAGAATGCAGCTAAAATGGCACCTTCAGGCTCACTCAAACAATACAAGTATTCACTGCTTTATCTGTGGTTTGACTGTGGCATCTAAGACTGAATTGGAACGCCACATGAAAGTGCACTCAGGAGAGAGACCCTACGTTTGCAGTGTTTGTGGAAATCGATACAAATCGAAAAGTCATATCAAAGAACACATGAGGACTCATACAGGAGAAAGACCTTACACCTGCTACATTTGTGGGAGGAGTTTCTTCAGAGGCACCACCATGAGTAAACATGCTAGAAGAGCACATAAAGAGTATAAACCATTCAAATGTGTACAATGTGGCCAATGCTTTCCTATGCAACTGTTGATGAGACAACACATAAAGAAGGTTCACAAAGTCAACATGATTGCGTGAAATGCTGTTGTTGTAATGATGAACACTATAAGCAGCCTGTTTTTGTTTGTTTTAAGGTTTTAGCTCTCTGGCTGTAGTGTTCCTACCTCAGAGAGAAAATGGCTTGACCTCTCCATAAAGAATTTAATTAAAATAATATCTAGCACTACATTGCAGAATAAAGGCAGCAGTGCCACTTGGATTTGAAAGCAGTCGTTTTATTAATTAATTTTGATTCTTTGTGCAGTTATGAATTGTACAGTTTTTTACTGTATTGATCCCTTTTGTAGTTTATTGCTGTATAGCCTACAGTATATTCCAAAAGGCATGTGATTTCTATTATAGTTTTTCGAGAATTGGTCAATGGAGAAATAAATTGTGATTTTCTCAGATGAGAACATGACCATTATTTTTTACGACCATTTTATGGTTTATATGGAATGTTATCAGAATATGTTCACTTGTAAGGATGGCGGTTGGTTTTGTTGTCTCATGTTTAATTTAAAGACTATGAATAGATACTTGTTGCATTTACAGGCAGGGTTACATGGGTCACTAAACATTGTTCATAGAAAATTGAGAACAATTAGAATGTCAACTGATTAAGGTCTGACTGATTAAATAATTATTATAGATATGATTAACTCCCTCTGTGGCTGCTGTTATGAAATCACTTTTTTTTGCCTGCCTCAAACCTGAAGTTGTGAGAAAAAGTATTGACTGTATCTTCTCTGCCATTAAAATGCTCCTTTTACCTTTATTCATGTCAGTTATCTTTGTTACAAACATCCATACTGTACATACAAACAATGTAACATAATGGGAGGGTTGTTACCAGACAGGCCAGTGCTACAAGCGCTGTTTGAATTTTGATTTGATATTCTTGATGTCGCTGCCCAACAGAAATATTACTGGGCAGAGAACTTGTTCTGTCAAGATTTAAGAACGCCTTTTTTTATCACCCCAGTCCACAGGCTCCTCACTGCTGGGTCAATTTAGTTAATTTTGGAAGGAGTACAATTATCCTATGTAGAGTTTTTATTTGTATTATATCGAATGGTAAATGGACTGCATTTATATGGTAAATGGACTGCAATTATATATATTTCTCAATGACACCTCGACACGCTGCTGGGAGGAGCCGGAATCGAACCTGGAACATTCTGATTACAAGATGACCGCTCTACCTCCTGAGCCACTGTCGCCCCCCACTGTGTAAATCTTACACAATTAGATTGTTATTTACTTTTTCCATGTTTTTTTTACCATTGTGCCCCCCATGAGGGGGACCCCTACATGTGATAGTGATGGTGTTGTAGCCAGGAGAGGAGCGGCCAAGCAGACTATAGAGCTTGGAGACCACTCCCCACCCAAGACTACCAGGACCCTTTTGTGACAGACCTCTCAGTATTTGCCCTTATTTGGTGGTATTGCAAGAAGGAGTCACATAATAATGTACTTTGAGCTGCGTAAATGGAAGTATGTCCTTGTCCTGTAATAACTGGCTTATACTGTAAGGTATAATGTTTTGGCGCTGCTAAACATATATTATTCAGTGTTTTTCCCCCAGTTGAAAAAATACGGTTATGCCATAGTGGGCAAGAAGGTAGAGATACATCACTGATGCCCAGATTTTACATGAGAATACCATCATAGGGGTGTCTAACTTTGGAGGGGGTTTGGGACAGTATGATATTAAAGATATGTATTATGTTCTGCCAGGACTCGTCCTTCCAGCCATTCCCAGTTACCTTCGGTTTTTGTTTCATTATATGCCCATTGCTTGCATTCAATGATAAATAGTATAAATATACATCTGGGATATTGAGAACTGCCTTAGATGTTGGTAATGAGAGTTTCTAAGCTTTCTATATTTCCATAAAAAGCCTGAGAATAATTTATTTCTCCTTTAACCAGTACTGTGGAAATTGTAGTGTGCTCTGCCCCACAATGGCAACAGCAGAGTACCATTCATGTGATTGGTGACCTAATACATATTATTCATACCCAGATACCTCATTCCTTGTATTTTCCATACAGAAGGTGCTGTCTCTAGCTCGGATGGAAAGGTATGGTAATTGAGTGGCTCCAATTCATTTTATACCCTGAGAATTTACTAAATTATTGGATCAGATTTAACATAATTGGAATCAAGTGACGTGGGTTAGCCAAGGTAAGCAATATATAATCTGCATATACATTTATTTTAAAATGATAACCACCCATTGAGATACCAGAGATACTAGGATAAAGAGGATTGTGAAAGAGGGTGTCCCTGTCCTGAAAGGATCTGATGTTGAACCATTTGTTTTCACAGATAATAGAGGCTTATGATAGAGAGCCCTAATCCACTTCATAACAACAGGTCCCAACCCATATTTAGATTTAGACATTAGGCTACATGTAAATCTCCTCACATTATTATATGACGGTCTTCTCTGGTACAAAACCCACCTCACATATCTATGTATTAATGAGGGAATCACTTTTGCCAGTTGTGTGGCAAGGAGTTTTAGAAAACACTTTGTAATCATTATTTAAAACACTTAAGGGACGACGTTACTCATTTCAATGATACTATAGCAGAAAGCATTGTAAATGGCATGTTCCATAATGTCATTACAGCGCATCCTGGAAACATGTATATAACTCAATACTACAACCAGCTGATCGATCTGGGTCTGAGCTCCCCCATGAGCGCCTGGATCCTGGACTTTCTAAGTGACAGGCCCCAGGCGGTCAGGGTGGGGGGGTCATACCTCCAGCACCATCACCCTGAGTATCGGGTCCCCCCAGGGCTGCGTTCTGAGCCCCCTGCTGTATTCACTGTACACACATGACTCTGTGGCCAGGTTCAGCTCCAACTCCATAGTGAAGTTTGCGGATGACACGTGGTGGTGGGGCTGATCTCTAACAATGACGAGAAGGCCTATCGGGAGGAGGTTGATGAACTGGCACGCTGGTGCCGGGATAACAGCCTACTCCTGAACATTGGTAAAACCAAAGAGCTGATCATGGATTTTAGGAGAATATAGCAGGGGACACACACGCCACTGTGGATAAATGGGGCTATCGTGGACAGGGTGAGCAGTTTCAAGTACCTGGGAGTCCACATCACAGAGGACCTGACATGGTCAATACACATAGATTATGTGGTGAAAAAGGCGAAACAGCGCCTCTATCACCTGAGACAGTTAAAAGGAAGTTCAGAGTATCGGGGAAGATACTCCACTCCTTCTATTCCGGGGCTGTAGAGAGCATCCTGACTGGAAACATCACTGCCTGGTTTGGAAACAGCACGGCACAGGACAGGAAGGCCCTCCAGAGAGTGGTGCGCTCAGCAGAGCGTACTACGGGTATTGCACTACCACCCCTGCAGGACTTATAATAATAATAATAATAATTCATTTAATTTATATAGCACTTCTCAATAACCCGAAGTCGCTGACAGTAGTCGGGAGCAGGGGTACAAACAAAGAAACGAAAGCAGAGAAACAAAAACAAAAACAACGAAGAAACAAAAACAAAAGGAACATGAGACCATGGGGGGAACAGGGGAGACAGCCTGATAGCACAAAAAAAAAGACTGGAGACAGATATCAATCAGGTTGGAGGGGAGGGGGGGTTTAGGGGTGGGGGGGGGTTGAAGGCAAGGGAGGTAACAACAGGAGGTGCAAATCCAGAGCCTGCAGAATAATGAAAGACCCCCACCACCCCAACAACAGCGTGTTCAAACTGCTACGGTCAGGCAAGCACCTACGTACACACACACGCAACGAGAACAGAGAGAATCCGGCTCAGCTTCTTTCCCCAGGCCATCAGAACTCTCCGTACACATGAGCACACACACACACACACACACACACACACACACACACACACACACACACACACACACACACACACACACACACACACACACACACACACACACACACACACACACACACACACACACACACACACACACACACACTGAAATCTCTTTAAACAAAATGTCACTTTAAAACAAAATGAAAAGGTCACTTTAAAGGAATGAGGAATATAAAAGCCACTTTAAGGAAAGAAAAGATGTGGTTCTTGTATAGTATAGTTTAGATATAGTAAAATATAGCACAATGACGGAGTTAAAATTGTATATTGTATAGTACATAGGAACCAGTGCCTTCTCAGGAATTTAGCATGTCTATTTTTATCATGCACATCTTATGTCTTCTTATTACCTGTTTTTTTATGGCTATTTTATTATTGTATTATTGCACAATCGATGCGGGAATAACCACCCGCATTTCACTGTATGCCCTGGTAAGTATGTGACAAATAAACCTCTTGACCTCCTCACCTGAAGATCTTTCAGACGAGAGGTTCAAACTTCTGTTTCCAGGACTGGTGCATCCTACGCTCTGCATGTTTCTTCATCATCGGAAGTGATACAGAGTGGACAAATTCATAAAATTATTCTTAATTCATGCAGCATTCAGATTCTCTGAATGCAGATAGGCCTAAAATTGGTGGAGTATCCCATTAATTCTGTCTAATGCCAATGTGAAGGCCTAAATGCGGCCAGAGTGAGTGCTTTTTGTAAAATGGTCACCTTGTTACCGCTTGCCATTCTGTAATTTCAAACCTCTTTTTGAAAACGTGAATTTGACTTCAATTGCTTTGATTGCTTGACAAGTCCAAGTTTGTTTGAGTTTACAGTCAAATGCTCGCAGACACATTTCCGTTTCCATCCTTGCAGACTCCAAGCCACGATTAAAGTTGAGGAGAAGGTGGAACTATGGACCAGTCAAAATGAGGAGCCACTTCGGTGGAGGATAGCAATGATGGATACCCCTTAACTGCTAGCTGCCCCTTAGCTGGTGAAAATTGCCCAGGAACTAGTGAACCATATCACAACAGAGAACACACAGACAGAATGAATGAATGAATGAAAACTTTAACAGATTGCAGAATGGGTACAATACAGTACGGCTCAATACACACAATTGTTAAGGGGATGCAGACCAGAGAAAGACGTTTGTCTTGTTTACATCAGGGTCCCCCATTTTCACTTCATAGTGGCAACAGAGAGCCACATCAGATTGCAGCAGAGAACCCCAATGGGTCTGAAGCTAAGAAGAGCAGTGACACCTTCTATCGCTGCCACATCTCCAATGCATTTTCACCAAAAAAGTTCTGACATAACATCTTAAAGGGGCACTTCACCAAAAAACAATGCTGATTTATTTGCACATTATCTCACACATCCCAAAACTCTAAATTAATTTAGTTTAACTGTCATGGTTTTTGCCTTATTTCACCTTTCTGTGAGGGACAGCTGTCTATTTTTGTGTGTGGGCTTGATTGCACCTGATGCAGTGCAGCTGTGCCTATGGCCATGTTGAGTCTATTTAAGTTTGGATCTCGCAGTGTTAACTGCTAATTAATTTCCTTGTGCTGGCTATATGTTTGGTCAGGCTCATTATATTTAAGTGTAGTGCTGCCCTATTCAGCATTTAGCCTTCTTTTGTAGCCATCTTGTTTTCGGCTACTGGCTTAGTTTACACTTTACTTTATAGAGGCTGAGTCCTTTATGGTAGTGTTTTCTTTTGTTCTTTTGGAACTGTCCGTTGCACATAAACTCCCTTGGTAGAGGTTTATTGTTTTATGTTTTCAATATAAACTCTGGTTTTAGGAGTTGCCTTTGTGGCTTATTTATTCTTTCTACAATACCTCTTTAATGAGTGTCGTCCTGTTTTTTTTGGACTTTACTTATTTTCTTAAATACTCACTTTGAGGCTTTCACCTGTAAAGGTTGTTTTGTGTTTATTTTCCCCCTTCTCCTAAAACGTCTGCGTAAGCAGTTTTGTGGTTATTCGTTTGACGTATAACTTTAAAAGTCCCTATTATCTGCTCATGACCCACACACACACCCACAGCCCTCACATTAACAGACTAAGTACCAGGTACCTAAAGCGAGTAGAGTAGGGTAGAGTCGAATGGAAAAGAGGCATTAATTAGTTTGAATATGGCCACCAGCGATGTCATTGGGGTATTGCTATGTCTTCATCTACATCATGTCATGAAGCTGTAATTAACAACACAATGTCACTGCAATACGAAACTGGCCCCTGTAAATGTCCTAACCCAACCCCCTCCAATGTACAGTAAATTACCTAACCCAAGAATACACGAGACCCTCCTCTTGGAACCAAGTATGGTTTCGTCAATATTCCAATGTACAGTTTTGCTTGTACAGTTGTACAGTTTCCCCCACCCACCCCTCCTACCCAACCCCCCCCCCCCCCACCACCTCCAATGTACAGTCCCCCCCACCCCACCCCACCTACCCAACCTCCTCCAATGTACAGTTTCTACGTCAAATGTATATACTCTCTTTTTTTAGACTATTTTTGTATCACAAACAGTACTGAATTTGCAAATCTGGTATGTCATAAATGTATAGATGTAGCAGTACTGTCTATCTGTATGTCGTGTATGTCATTGTTATGATGAATTGAAAATGGGGGACCCTGATGTAAACAAGACGAAAGTCTCTCTGGTCTGCATCCCCTTAACAATTGTATGTATTGAGCTGTACTGTATTGTACCCATTCTGCAATCTGTTAATAAAGTTTTCAATCAATCAATCAATGTCCCCGAATCGGGGACCCCGATGACATCACTGGTGGCCATATTCAAACTAACTTACTCTGAATAACTGTACAATTAAATTAATGTGTGCAAAACTGTTTTGGATGTGTGTGAGATTATGTGATAGATAGATAGATAGATCTGTTTAAATGTTTGTTGTTTTGTGCAAAAATAAACAGCTTCTATGTGCTTAAGAGTTGTACTTTTATTTTTAAAAAGGTCCAACCGGATGTATTACTGTTGTCAATTGTCATTTAGCGGAACACAGTAGGAGGCTGGCTAGCTAGCTCCCTCTTGCTTCTTTGACGTTATTCAAACATTGTCTGACCCCAGCACGCCTGCCAGCATGTCTTTGCAACTGCTCAAAGTGTTTGTTATTGAGCGACTAAGGGTTGCAGCCGAGGAAATATTTGGTGCAGTTGAAAGAACAATAACTGATTACGAAGAAATGTCTCCTCGTAACAGGCTTCACGACGTTCTGAAACACGAAGAGGTTCACAGAGAAGGTTTGTGCGCAACTGGTGTCTTCATTACTTGAATCTCATAGTGTCCTCCGAGTCCAAAGTCATTCACGTTAGGTACTGTACGTTGTTGGCAGTCGGGCTTAAAACTATGCTAATCGATGCTAACGTATTTCCTGTCCTTGCTATTTCCCCTTGACCTTCGTGAACTGGTGAGATGGATAACGCGACACACCTGACGTTTCGGGTCAGGAACCGTTCCAAGTTCAACCCCACTCTTGATTTACACGATGGTCCCAGTTTGAGGCTAGCATAGACTAGTCCCACGACCCACTGCCAGACTCTGTAAGCATTGTTGTGCTTCAAGATTGAGCACAATGATAATCATGTTTTTCAATCTCGTTTTTACAGTCAGTGTAATTCAACATGTTAGAACTTTTGCGAAAATGCTGACTAAGGCCCTTTGCTATTTATCCCCACGGATATTATCAATATTATAATCAAGCCAATATTTAGATTGTGGGCCCATCAATCAGTTGTAAAGGATATCCACGAACAAGTAATGAAATTAGCCTAGTTTGTAGAGATTTTAGGGGTTCAAAAACATCCACAATGTGACAATTATTTATCACTTGCTAGTAGAATGTTAATCATGGCAAGCCAAGTCAAGTGATCCTTTAATCCCCTTGGGGAAATTCAGGATTCAGCAACTGTCACACTGGGATCATGAATTTGTTTACATTTGAAAGCTTCATGCATTATGATACTAATTTGACATCTCCTTTTTAAATGGACAGAATATTGAGTTGTCTGTGCTCAGAGAGGGTGCAGCACTAAAACAGATCAAATGATACATCTGAAGCTGAAAATATTAGACATTAACATTCCACAATAAGCTTTTTCTGACTGAGTTAACATCATTGTACTGTACTTTAAGTTAAATAGGTTACCTTATGGCTCGTAGTAATGTAGAAACATGCAAGTCAATAGTAGAATTCTTGTGACGTGCCATATGTTGCCTGAGAGGTTTTCCGTTTACCGAAACATATGGAATAGTCTATCAAGGCTACATTGCTGATTGTCCTATGGATGCAATCTGATTAATAGTGCATGAAATTGCAGCATCTCTGGGCCTGAAGTTCATTCCGGTCTTCCTGTGTCACAAACTGCAATATGTTGTCCAGGCATATTGAAATAACATTGAATAGCCTATACAGGCCTATCCAGTGGCATTCAACAAATTCTCTTTACTTCTTCATCCATAGTCTCCCTGAAAGCCACTTTGTCTGAAGAGGAAGCCCCTGTTGAGCAACAGCATGCTCACCAGTGGAATGCCATCCTGGACCAGGGCACAGAGACCTCACCATTCCAAGAGCCTCAGGAACACTGGTCCTGTCGAGACGAACCCGAAGCCAATACCTTTACTCCCACACTTATTCCTACTTCTGCTAAATGTGATTATTCCACCAATTGGTCTACCCAAACATCATTCAACAGAGAGAGACACTGTCAACCCAGCACTTCAATGGAGCAGATTCAAACACCCAGAGGAGGTGGCTGCAGAGCATCGGAAACAGCCAGTGACTGGAAACCCCTCCCTTTAGTGACTTCTGAGGCAGAGATTGAGGATATCGGTGGTGATGATTGGATAAAGAATGGAGGACATAAGTCAAATGTTAAGACAATGAAAACAAAGAGAAGAAGGCGAAGACCAAAAGAGACTGAAGTTGGTTACACGAGCAGGGAACCAGGGTCGTTGTTGAATCTGAATTCCTTCTCAGAGGATCACGGTCTGTTTCGCTGCAAGGTGTGTGGGGAATCTTTCCGCGGCAGGAGTTACCTGATGAAGCACGTTAGGGTGCATTCAACAGACATGACCGGCCTCCATCCCGACAGACACGTCATATCTGTGGAAAACGCGGTTGAGCACTTGCAGGCTCACCGAGAGGAGAATCTCTGTGAGAGTTGCGGCAAAACCTTCACCCAAAAGTCCCACTTGAAACGGCACATGTGGGTTCACACGGGACAGAAGCCACACTGCTGCAAGGACTGTGGCAAAACGTTTGGCAGAAGTGAGAGTCTGAGAATACACAGGAGGGTGCACACAGCGGAGAGACCGTACGTATGTGGCGTCTGTGGCAACGGTTTCAACCAGAAGGGCAACCTGGACGCTCACATGAGGAGTCACACGGGGGAGAAACCCTATGGCTGCGGGGTTTGCCTAAAGGCATTTGCGCACAAGAAAGACATGGTCAGGCACATGAAAACGCACATAGAGACGCAACACAGTGATTGATCGTCTGTGTGGACCTTTGGTTTATAGTGATGTTGCACCCAATGTTATAAGTAATAATGAAGATTACCATAGCACTTTGGTTGCCACTTGTTAACATGGTAAAACGTGGTTGAATGCCGCCACCCACTTCAATGATAGTGTTGTGAACGCATAAATCTCTGTCTTAAATTTTGGCTATGTGTCTAATCTGCCCGTTGTTTATCAATGACTTGTTTGCAGTCAACATCAATGACTTGTTTGCAGTCAACATTGTCGAAACGGATTGTTTTTTTTAATCGGTTCATTTCCGTTTTATAGCATTTTGAAAAGCCCTCGTTTTTCAGGAAAATATATAGATTCCATGATAAAAGGCATTTACTGGAATATTCTGGCATACACAACTGTAATTTTTCGGCCTATTTATGAATCGTTTTCAAATAAACGCTAGATTATCGATAGTACTGTATATGTGTACTTATGCACACTATATAAGCGATCTGAAAAATATATTCTCATTTCCTGATCAGCGCGCGCACACACACACACACACACATGGGGCACACACTGATATAGGTAAAAACAGATCCGATTACCCCAAGACTGGTCAAATAAATTGCTTACCTCAGATCAGATGTTCTCCAAAAAGATTATTCCAATTCCTGATCGCCATTCCAAATATCGGTCGCGTTTATTGATTCAGCGTTGGGTACTGTAAATATGTATTCCACGTTTTGCGGCTCGGCGATCACTTGGATCCTTCAGTTGGCTTGACGGAAAAGTAAAATGAGGAAACTGCCCCCCCCCCTTCAGTCTAATCCAATGGGGTGCAGTTACACAGGGAGAGACGATAGGGGGCGGTATTTTCCCAATGGAGCTCAGAGGTTGCTGCACTAGCATGAGGCTCGATTGATGAAATATGAATTCAAATCGCTAAAAAAAAATACGACAAACAAACGCTATATAGCGTTGCTGGCATTCAACTGGTGGCATGAACTAACAACAAAACGCGCCCGTGGCACTCAAAGTGTTAGTGTAGGGATGTACCAATATGCTTTTTCTTCGCTGCCGATGTCCTGATTTCCAAATTCCCCCTACCCACATGTCAGTGCAATCGCAGGCACAAAAAAGGTTACGCTTTTTAGACTTGCCCGACTTCAGATAATCTAGTGGTATCATGAGTGTAGAGGGTTACAACATTCCTCATAACAAACTAGACTTATGCTGTCGGCGAACCAATGACAAACATTACTCCATGAGACCTTTTGATAACACCCCTTATTAGGGATGTCCCGATCACGTTTTTTTGCTCCCGATCCGATCCCGATCATGTGATTTTGAGTATCTACCGATACCGATATTTCCCGATCCGATCAAAATTATTTTTTTTATTTTTTTTTATTCAACAAACATGACCATGTTCACGTCTTAAACTCATACTGAGGCCTTAGTTTTGGTTTTAAATTGCATATCATCATTCATTTATTTATTGTCACACAGAGCAGAAGAATTTTGCCAAAACAAACCAATAGTATCCAGCTGCAGAACAGCAGACCAGCCACACTCTCAGACCCAAACGCATTTCCTTTGATTTAATTATACATCAAATGATTTATGAAGTTAACTTTTCACCTGGATAACGTCAACATTCAGGGTGAATGTAATGTGAGAAATTGGGATAAAAAAAATTTAAATAAAAATTATTTGGGTCTGAGATTGTGGCTGGTCTGCCGTTCTGCAGCTGGATACTATTGGTTTGTTTTGGCAAAATTCTTCTGCTCTGTGACAATAAATAAATGAATGATGATATGCAATTTAAAACCAAAACTAAGGCCTCAGTATGAGTTTAAGACGTGAACATGGTCATGTTTGTTGAATAAAAAAAAAAAAAGTAAAAAAAAAAAAAAAAAAAAAAAAGTTTTTATTTTTTTTTTTTTTTTTGCCGATCCCGATCTTCGGAAAATCACGTGATCGGCCCCGATCCCGATCACGTGATCGGATCGGGACATCCCTACCCCTTATAATACATACTGTAGTGTACGCACAGTCAGTATAATATCACAAGGGGGCAACACATTTAAAATGTCATTACGATCATGACATGCTATTGAGTTAATGTTTTGAGTTTTGTGAGAAAGCGCTACCTTGAGCCAAAACTTCAGTCCTTGATATAGCTTAGGGCTCATTCAGATCTAATCAGACAATGTGTGTGTGTGGGGGGGGGGGGGGGGTTCATGTTTCCCCTTCTTTTGAATTGGGGGGGGGAGTTGCGTTGGGCTCCGACAACCGTTACCGCACGGAGGGACGTTCTGCAAGAATGTAGAACATGCATCAACTTTTGCCGGACGACCAAGCTAGTGTAATAACAAAGTAATTTCACGTCTACATTACATTGGCGAGCATTTGTTTTCTGGCCCATGGTTTGTTTTCACCCAATCTCATACTATGGTTGAGCATAGTAGAGGTTGGGTTTACCAGCTAGCCCTCCCATGAGTGGCTAATCGATATATCAGCTAGCCCTCCCCATGCTGCAGTGGCTAATCGATATACCAGCTAGCCCTCCCCATGCCGCGGTGGCTAATCGATATACCAGCTAGCCCTCCCCATGAGTGGCTAATCGATATACCAGCTAGCCCTCCCCATGCTGCAATGGCTAATCGATATACCAGCTAGCCCTCCCCATGCTGCAGTGGCTAATCGATAGACCAGCTAGCCCTCCCCATGAGTGGCTAATCGATATACCAGCTAGCCCTCCCCATGCTGCAGTGGCTAATCGATATACCAGCTAGCCCTCCCCATGAGTGGCTAATCGATATACCAGCTACTACAGCTAGCCCTCCCCATGCTGCTGTGGCTAAGCGGTGGAAGACAAGGGATTGGGGGGGAGGGGGGTTTAAAAGCTCATAGCATGATGTCACACAAATGGCCCTCAGATATGAATGAGCCCTTCATTTCAGGGATATACAGTATAAAAGGACACAACTGACACAATGTAAATGAATGGAGAAATTAAATAAAAACATTTCATTAAACAAAATCCTTGTTCGTGGCATTCTGTTTATTATTTGGCACTTGTGTTAAGTAACACACTCCCAGTAAAAGGGTAAAAGAAAAAAGACGATTCTAATATCAGCTGTAGAAATACAATTGGCCTGATACTGAATGTCTGATATAATAGAGCATAGGTGTCAAACTCACGGCCCGCGGGCCAAATGCGCATTTGATGTGGCCCCCCAAGAGCTCTGGTTAAAACATTATTTTTTTACATTAATCTTGGGTTAAAAAATAGCTGTGTTAAAATAATTGTGGGTTAATGCGTTAATAAAGCTTTGACAGCCTTAGTTATTACACATTCTTACACATACATGTGTGTTGAACATCTGAGGTATTGATGAAGTAACAAAGGAAAAAAGCCAAAAGCACTTACTCCTCAGACATTCTTTGACAATTTTACAGCCCAAAATACAAAAAAGATCCAGGCGGAATAGGTAACAAAGGGTTGAAGAAATATTGTCTGAACTGTCAGATGCAAGCTGGCTGTGTGACATAACCGAGCATCTCGCTCAATTGAATAAGAAGCTGTAGGGACGCAAACAAGTCCCACCCAAAACTTGACCAATATAGTTGTGAACTGAGACAACCCTTATTTTGTTATTTTTGAGTACAGTTACAGTTGTGTGTTCATGCAGACACATAATAGCAATTTCATTACGAATTGAAAATGGGGGACCCTGATGTAAACAAGTCGAAAGTCTTTCTCTGGTCTGCATCCCCTTAACAATTGTGTGTATTGAGCTGTACTGTACTGTACCCATTCTGCAATCTGTTAATTAAAGTTAATTAAACTATCTTCCATTAGTTGGATGTATGGCCTCTGCAAGGTTGTGTGCAGCCATTTGTTTTTGTAACATCTGCTACATCTGTCCCACGTGTTCTTTGCAGCTCACAGGTGTTAGTTCTGCCCCTCTTGACTGTGACAAAAAGGTTTTGAACAAACTTAATGTCATAGCTTGTATTTGATGATATTCTTCTTTGTTATTTACTTGAATGGTTTGATCATTGATTGATGGAGTAATATGGGGTTCTGATAAACAAAAATTATTTGTTAAAATAACATAAGCTAACATATATTTTTACATCTATGCAAATGCATATGCAATATGTATAACTTGAATAAGTAATAAATACAGAAACAACATGTTTAACAATATGTAAATGAGTAGCTACATTTATTTTACATTACATTAACATTTATACGGTCTTTGGCCCTTTGAGGGCAACCATAATGCTGATGTGGCCCTCTGTGAAAATGAGTTTGACACCCCTGTAATAGAGCATCAACAAACAAGGCAGGAGAGGTTCAGGGCTTTGCTCAAGGACACTTTTACTGATGGTGGGCACAGAATACATTCTTATCACTCCAGTTTACAACTTGAATACACCCTCCTGTCAGTGTGTCAAACTAGCAACAGTTCAATTACTGGCCTCCACACCAATCTGCGGTCCCTTGAGTAAATATAATGATAACGACTTTTGAAGAAGTCTTTATTCGTCATGCAGTGACACACATGCGATGGGCGGCACACACAGGAACACACACATGCAATTTGTTTGAGATTGAGTCTCTGCGCTTGACCCATCATGTAGTCCTTCCCCCAAGGGAGCAGATGATATACAACCCAAATAGCCAGAAACTAGCCTATGTCTCAGATAGGGTTCTCTCACTCTCCATAGTTCAGGGAAATTTACATTTAAGTTAGATTAAAATGAATGTGAAATAATTTAGGACTGAAAAACATTTGTTTAGGACTGGGAATCGGCACTGATTACCCAATTTAATTTAGATTGAAGGTCCCAATTTGATTTGATGGTGATCCGATTAAATTAGGTATCAAACCAGTTAGGCTTGATGGTGCTGGACCATTTTCAAAAGTTTGCAAATAATATTTTTTACTCAAGTTTGTACACAAGTACAGTAAAACAGATTCCTCGTTTGAAAGTGATGCTGTTAGTAATGTTCTGCAGTGTTTTAATAGATATACTTTCTTCACTCACCTGTTCTTTATCCAACATTTTGCTCCATTGTATTGGAGTGATGGCAGACATTTCTATGGCTGAAGATATCATACCAAAACTATCTGGATGTTTAGATGGCAGAGGAATTTTTATTTTGTTCTTTTGTAGTACAGTATTTGGGTGAACTTTCCCTTTAAGAACATTTGTTGCATTAGAAACATATCTTGGAGACATATACACAGAAAACCCATGGGAATTACCCGTTTTCAAACGTCCTCACAATCTTGCATCGTGGAGTTTTAGATAGATGGCTGCTCTCGGATGAAAACCTTTCCTCTCCAAGAAAGCTTTTCAAGAATTGAGGAAAAATAACCTTATTTCCATATTGACAACCGTGAAAATATACAAAAGGTTTTGAATGGGTTTCGGGGGCCCTCGAACTTGGCACATTAGTAATATAAAACAAAGTACTTGTGCGCTAAGGATAATGAAGAAAGCTAAGTTCATGTAACATACAGGGTCCCATCACAGTCAACATTTCACTATCATTTAATTCGCCTTCTTATCATAGATTAACTCATTGGGGGCCAAACAGCAGAGGGCGCTGATATGCTTCAGCGCCAGTGCTTTATCCAATGTAGGATAGGACTTACTTGCGAGTGCTTAAAATATATCAAATATAATAGCAATAGATCTAAATAACGCATTGATCGTCAGTTAGTTGCTTCCAGTCAACATGCACGAAACAGATAATTTTTTCATACATTTCCGTTTTATACCTTGATGAATATATTTCTAGAGCGTTCTGTCTAATCTCAATAAACTCCAGAAAATCGAGCTTAAATCTATTTCCTTAGATATCGTGCCATTTGTCGCTTGATTTATGAATAGTTTTCAAATAAACGCTAGATTATCGATATTATGTGTCATCATGCGCGAACAGAAACTGAAATCGATTCTCCGTACTTTGGTCGGCGCGAACCTCACACACACACACGCGCTCCGATGGCGGTGAAAGAAACATCGGATTAACCCAAGATTGGTAACATAGATTCCTTACCTCACATCTGATGTAGTGCAAAAAGATTAATCCAATTCCTGATCGCCATTCCAAATATTGATCGCGTTTATTGATCCAACGTTATATGTCCAAAACACATAATCCACGCTGCTCCGAGTGTCCCCAGTCCAGCTGTTATAACGATACTGCATGCCCGAGAAGTAAAACCTGGACCGGACTTCTTGGATCGATGCACAGCCCCAGCCAGAGGGATTCCAATGATGTGCAATACCATCCGGGAGGCGTTAGGCGGCGGTATTTGCCCTTTGCGAACTCAGACCCATTCCCAAGGATAACATCAGGCTGGATGGATGAAAAATGAATGGATATAGCTAATAAAATAAATAACGATTAAAACCCGGGATTTCTCGGGTTTGGCGCCCAGAGCATGGCGAGATATCTCGGGGTTGGCCTGTTGTAAGATTTATAGCCATGGAAGACGGAATCTTCATTAACAGAATGACTGTCTGACTGCCCAAAGGTTTAGGAAAAATATAACAATGGATTTCAGTTGTGTGTGTATATACATTTTTTCATCAATCTACAAGAATATTCAGAGACCCTATTTAAATAGACCATATAGCTGTCATTATTTGTAAATGCTGTGTGAGAGGGCAGGTGGTGTTAAGAGGCTTGTACTACCACATTTCCACTTGCATATAGTATTATAATAGTACTTCCAGTAAATTGCACTGCAAACTAGGCAGGAGGAATATTTAAGCAATAATACACGAGGAGCGGTGGTATGTCATGAATGTTGCCACGGCTGTGACAATAAGCTCTTGTGGCGTAGGCATCACAGCCGTGGCAATATTCATGACATACCACTGGCTTCCGAGTGTATTATTGCTTTATACAATAGGTTGCGTCGGGAAAAATATAGGATGAATACAGACAATTCTAGGGTCTTTTATATCGATTTCAGTGAACTTGGCGTAGACATTTTTTTCCTAAAGATGTCTCGTTGCTATGGAATTTCAAATGGAGTAGGCCATCAACAAGCTTGGCAACGCAAACAAATGATGTATTAGTCTATTTTAACGTACCCGTTAACTATAAACGAGTGGATATATATAGACGACGGGCCTACATCTAATGGTATTCATAAAAACAGCATTATTAGACATGCCAATCCAACGAAAGATGAGCTGGACGCGCTGAGAAAAGCCGCAATGAATCTTTCAACACCACAAGTCGACGGCCTGGGCATTGAACTCATGGCCCAACTCCCGGAACTGTCAGAGGTGCTGATGACTTTTTCCGACTTTCGCTTGCATTAGACTATATCTATCCACTCGTTTATAGTTAATGGGTACGTTAATCAAACGTAACGTCCGTGGAGTAGGTCATGTTGACAGTTTCTGTTTGATGAATGGCAGTTGAAACTTTCTACAACATTCTAAAGCCAGCGCAGTGGTATATTCATGGTGATTTAACCGTGAGTGTATCATGAATATACTCACGGTTTAGAACGCTCTCGACCAATCACAATTCGTGGTCGGACCTACCTGTTGTATAAATACTGTTATTTGTACAGTGATGAAAAATAAATGTTTATATCAGTTTGAGATCACAAGTACAAGATCCTTTAGAGACATTTGTCTTCAGTCTTAATGAGATTGTACTTGGTACGCAACAAGAGCCACCCTGACAATATAACAAAAAGTAAATTTTCCTTGAATTGGAGGTCAAAAGCAGACAAGCTATTCTGTGGTTTTAGTTTTAATTTGTGAATATTATTCACTTGTCTTGACGGATCAAAAACAATGAGATAATGCTACATTCTCACCCATCTGTATTTTGATACAGTACATACAGTATTGCAAAATCATCTGCATGTAAACTCAAGAGGGGTTACATTTCTAATAAACTTTTCAAGTACAATAGAAATGTTACATTTCAAAAGACTGTGCTGCTGTATGCAATACTACAAAATTAAAGCTATTCATTAAATTCAAGTAGTGACTCAATTACTGTACAGTACATTCATGAAACAGTCTGCAAAAGTCTAAATATATTCTCTACATGCATAGTCCAGGACAAAATATACTGTAAGGGGAATACCACCTATTTGAATAATTTACAGATGCTCTTCCTGTGCCCCAGGACAGTTCAGTCAGTATTTGTGTCATAAAGCCCCCATATTATACTTCCAGTGACATCATTTATTTAGAGGGTCTGCCTCTGATTTTTAGTATGAGGAGACAGAGGTGCATGTTCACAAATACTACCGTAACCAAACTGTCCTGGAAAAACACTAGTGGATTCTTAAAATGGGTGGCATTCCTCTTTAAAGTGTGGCTCAGAAGTGTGTCATTGCTAGAACTGCGCATTCACAATGAGAGTTAGAAGAGCTTAACGTGGCTCCATGTTTACGTGACTTAAAGACATCAGGGCACATGCTACCGTCAGTAGTTAGTAGGGAAAGGGAACAACTCTCCTCACATTACTTGTGGTCCAAGTACAAAAGAAAGGTATGTACTGTATAAAATTCAGCTGACAGTACAGGCCCATCGAGATGTTAATGAAAAACATTGATGAAAGGTTGAATGGAGGTGGTGATTCATATCTTCATGACCATCTCCATATCTCCTTCTCTGGCTTTAATACTTAATACTCAATGGTTACCGACTTAGTCTTCAGGTATTCGTTGAGTGCTTCTTGTCCTGTTGTAGAAGAGTGACAAGAGGAGGGATGTCAGTCAGTACATGTGTGAAAAAACATCAGACTTCATGTCAAGTGCCTTATCATCAATGCCACCACCAGAGCGATATATTGGGTATCTCACTAACTCTGCAGTAAATATGTTAAAATAGAAATGTATAAAAAGGAAACTAAGTTGTAAAACTAGAAAATATTAAGTTATGTTAGAAATAAATCAGTTTTTGTTTTACTTAAAATAGCCTGAAACCAACCAAGATCTACAAACATTCTAGAAACAAACATTTATCACAATATTATGGTCGTTTTTCCTCACCCAGATCTTTGCCAAAGCCAGACTGCTTGAAGCCTCCGAAAGGCGCAGCCACGTCGGTCTTGTTGTAGGTGTTGACGAAGACGGTGCCGGCATTCAGCTTCTCGCTGACGTACAGCGCCTTGCTGATGTCCCGCGTGAACACGCCAGATGCCAGGCCGTACTCTGTCTCATTAGCTCTTCTCAACACGTCATCCACCTCTCTGAGGGAGGGAGCGGACAGAGAAGAGAACATGGAGAATGGGCAGTAGAGGGAAACAATAGATTAATGATTAACAAAATTGTACATACTGTACAGAATTAGCTTGCACATTTTCAAAGAAAACAAATAAAAGTTCTTAATTTTTGTCTGAATTATTTTGACAATATAATATTAATATTAACAGATGCCTGCAGATCTATCTACTGTACAGTTATTTGCTGAAAATACTGCTGGGGGCATAGCCTGAAATCTTACCTAGAACATGTCAAGTCGATAACAATATCACAAAAAATTAGTGTTTTACACATTATGTAATGGTATTGTTCTGAAGGATCAGATTAAACCGAATATATATATCTATTTATATATATATATTTAATTGTATTTGTATATCCCCTGATATCCCGTGTATATTCCTTGTACAATATGCATTGAATATCCCTTCTAGTCTACTGAACATCCCATAATAGTCTCCATTCTACCATTGGACGAGACCTTGGTGCCAGGTCGCCATACCCCTCAGACCAGGTTCAATCGTACCGCTCAACATGTATGGACAAGTCCTAGTTCCGCGTAGGAATATGTCTACCGCACCACTAATGGTACTATTTGTTCATAGTGCGTATATATACTGCGCTATTAAAGTAGAGCTTTCTTTTAGTCCAGTTCCTTACCCTCCAACAGAGTGACAGACGCAAAAGCCTCCCCGCGAACCACGTGTGGGCAGTAAGGCCAATTCGGCCCAGTATCGGCATTGAGACATCGTGTATATTAATATTTGAATAGTCATATTTGGCACTATATCGTCGAGTTGGACGTATTCTATTAAGCTAATAATAGTCTATTCATATGTAGTGCCTCGTGCGGTAAGAGTTCTATAGTAATCAGCACCCCCATCGTTTCGGGCATCAGCTGGACGCTTATCCAGGGTGGTTGACCCCACGTGAAGCTGCACCCGAGGAGCTCCAGGCCAAAGAGCGAGTGGACCTGTATATTGGATTATTCTACCGACGACGGCTAGCCTTCCCCGGCTTGGATTATGCTTTGAGTACTTTGATTATTCTATGGATAAAGGCCAACACTGCGGTGTGTTGGAAATACCCCCCCCGGAGAGGACGACAGGTGAGAAGACGCTCTACACGACGAGGTCGCCTCACGTCTCTCCATCGTGGACCGGAGGACGCCGGCCACAGAGAGTCCAACTGCTTTCATCTGTGGATCGAGGATCGCTGGGCACCGGGTCGCACGACTGTGGGCTCTCCCAGGATACCCTCGGCCAGACGGGATACAGCCAGACTCTACCCCCCCCCTCCAGCTGTCCTACAAGCAGTCGGAACCTTCCCCTAGTGTATCCAGCTATATAATCATTCAAGTATCATTGCTATTGTTCCCTAAATATTCCAGGTTGTATATTTGCTTCCTGCGCAATCAGAGATTGGACATTCGATATTGATCTACCTACGAATACTCATTTGCCATAAAAGTGCATACTATTTCAAATCATAAATGTAATTAAGTGATCGTTGTACATACCTTTTGCTATGTATTATTATTAAACGCAGACTTTCGACTTGGTACATTTGTGTTGGATCCGTTTCATCAGGTGGGAGTGTTTATCATAATTATTTATACCTAGT
Organism: Notolepis coatsorum; assembly: GCF_963971535.1. Classification (NCBI taxonomy): domain Eukaryota; kingdom Metazoa; phylum Chordata; class Actinopteri; order Aulopiformes; family Paralepididae; genus Notolepis; species Notolepis coatsorum. The sequence goes on along the minus strand of NC_140170.1, from coordinate 140,214,149 downwards.
ACTGGGTGGCCAGAGTCTAAAGTACAAGAGGTAGTGGTAGTAAGTATCATATCTAACAATACAGTCAGGGAATTGTACCCCTCAGTTACAATTGGTCCTTCGAGCCGGATGGTAATCAGTGTAATATTAATATAGTGTTATTAATATTAAAATGGCCTATGATGAACACTCCACGAAACGATCCTCCTAACCAACAACGCCCGCGGCGCAAACGACAGCTCCCTCAGTACCTAGAGGCTTACGCTGTCAGTCAACAACCTAGTCTTCTACCAACAGTAAACGCGGTAAAACTAGAAAGTAAAATTATGTCTAACCCTAACAACCAGGCTACCCCGACCATAGAGGCCCCTATGGGTTCTAACGTAACTGACCCAGCTCACGGTGGGGACCAGGGGGAACCAGACATGACTTTACACCCCGCCAATACCGAAGAAGTAGTCCCCGACGAGTCCCGGGAGGAAGACAACACTACCGAGAGAGAACTCGGCACGGAAGAAGATGAGGAGAGCACCGTGGAGATAGAGCTCCAAGACTCCGCACGGAGTACCCCAAGGGACGGCTCCCCTATACAACCGTCTTCTCCCAGCGAGGCAGAGAGGACACTACAGCAGGCATTCCTCGTCAGCCTGAAAGCCTCTACTGAACGCGATAGACTCCAGGGTGAACGCGATCGATTGCAGATACAGCAACGGAGCGAAGAAGAGCACATACGCCTGGAAATAAGACGCATTCAGATGGAAGAGAATATGGCAAGAGACCGGGCCGACGCCCAGCGCGCCGCCACCGGTGCCCAGAGAGAATCGGATCTCACCAAGCGCGAAGCCGAGCGCGACAGAGCACAAGCGCAACTAATAGAACAGCTGATCAGAAGGACAACACCCCCTCCCTCCACCAGAGGCTCCAGGAACTCGTCTAGACATCACTCCAGGGCGGCATCCCCTAGCCGAGTAAGCGACCCTGAACTTGACCAACAGACGAGGTTTATACCCCCCGCAGACCCCCTTCCCCAACCGGTCCAAGCGAGACCCAGCCACCGGGAAGGAGCAGCATACACTGCGGAGAGGCTAAATCAGAGACTACAAGCCCTGGATGACCTAACGGAAGACGAAGAGGAAGAGGAGGAGAACCACGCCCGACGACAGCACAGTACTCTACCGGACCAGGAGGTCCAGTGCAGCCCAGGCTATACCCCCGCGGAGCTGCGCTACAGACCCCCGACGCTATTCACGGGTGAGCACGACGCACGACCCGCACCGAGGAACAGCACCTGGACCAGCGGGCCATGGTACACAGCCGGTACCAGCCCACGCCAAGGAGCAGGAGGAGACTCGCCTAGGAGGCCTCTCCCCCAACGCTCGCCGATGTATCAACAATCCGCGTCATACATTGGCACACCTATGGTACCAGACTTCACCCAGGAGAACCGGGCCCAGTATACGGAGCTCCGCATGTGTCTGGAGACAATGTTGGTGGATGTCATTGATGAACGCCATAAATACGCGATACTACTGAAGCATTTAAAGGTACCCCGCGCGCACAACATAGCGCTCGCCTACGCCACTTCCACGACCCCATACACCGCAGCGCTGGTAGCGTTGGACCAGAGATATGGACGTATATGGGATTACGTGATCCAGGAGATCAGGCACATCGACCGCCTACCCCCAGCAACAGACAATCGAGCACTGGACGACCTGTCCATCAGAGTGCAGTCCCTGGTAGGGATGCTGGGAGCGCAGAGGGAAAAGGGTAGGCATGAACTATACGCCAACTCAAATGTAGAGAGGATCTTGGAGAAGCTACCGCCCGCCCGACAGGAGCGCTTTAGGCGGCAGAGAGACCACCGAGACCCTAATGGCCCCGAACCGAACCTCCTCGATCTAGCCGACTTCCTGGCGAGAGAAGTCAGCAGCTTACGGCTAGATACATTCGGACGGAGCACCCCTGGCTCCAGAGAAGGAACCAGGAGACTAAATGATGGAAGAAGATCGGTGACTGTCATGCACCAATCGGAGTCAGTGCCAAGCAGTAGGAGCCACAGTACCCCCTCAAGAAAGGAGAAGTGGAAGATAGTGTGCCCCTACTGTGAGAAAGAACACTGGCTGTCACAATGTGACTCATTCCCCAAGATGAATGCGGAGGAAGCGAGTCAATGGATAAAGTCCAACAGACGCTGTTTTCGCTGTGCACGATCACACATGGCAGCCGAATGCCGCTTAAAGAAAAAGTGCAGTCGGTGCGATGGAGCCCATCTGGACATACTCCACGACAGTAACAGACGGCGGCCTCCACCCGCACCATCAAGCAGCAAAGCAAGCGTCATGTACATCGACCCCGCCAGCAGCAGCGGAGCCAGAGTGCTCTTAAAGGTAGTCCGTGTGACATTGAGCTACCAGAATAAAGTCATGGACACTTACGCCGTCCTTGATGACGGGTCAGAGAAGACCCTTCTGCTCGCGTCCGCTGCGGCCCAGCTAGGGCTGCGGGGGAGCGAAAACCAAATGACAATTCGGACAATAAGAAGAGATTTGAAAACGATAAAGGGCGAGAATGTCTCATTCTCTATCGCAGCAAGCGGCCAGCCCGAGCGACGGTACAGGATTACAGACGCTTTCACCAGCCAAGAAATAGGACTCTCGCGGTACACATACCCCGTAGCCAAGCTGATGGAGAAATATGTACATCTACGCAAGCTACCGATCCCACTCATAGACGGTGCTACCCCGACACTGTTGATAGGCTCCGACCATGCAGACCTCATTGTCCCGATAGACCGGGTTCATACCGGACCCAGAGGCTGTCCTGCAGCAGTCGAGACCCGCCTAGGATGGACTCTCCAAGGCCCACTCGCCAAATCTCTCAACCGAACCACAGCCACTAGCTGTCTCCACTCCCGAGTCACAGAGGGAGACACCGCACTCCTGCAGCATGTAGAAAGGCTATGGACCTTAGAACAAATGCCCTTTAAGAACGAAAAGAAAGACATTCGCTCTAAAGACGACATCTACGCCATTAACCTCCTCGAGACGGGAACAAAGAGAGTCCCAGTCAGCGGCGTGTTGAGATACGCCACGCCGCTCCTGCGGCGGGAAGGGATGCCTACCTTTCACGCAAAGAAAGACGCCACAGAGCGGTACCTACTAAACACAGAGCGGCGCTTAGCCAAGGACCCCGCCCAAGAAAGTGTATACCGCGCTGAGATTGAGAAGCTCATCACAGCGGGACACGTCACAAAGATTGACATTAAAGAGGCCGACCAGACGACTGAATCGTGGTACGTGCCCCACCACAAGGTTCATCACAACGGCAAAGACCGCATCGTGTTTAACTGCAGCTACCAGATCGGATCCCAAAATCTGAATAAAGAGCTATTGCCCGGTCCTACACTCGGCCCCTCCCTACTAGGCGTACTACTCCGCTTCCGCCAGGACAAGGTGGCTATCAGCGGGGATATCAAAGGGATGTTCCTGCAGGTGAGATTAGTAGAGGAGGACAAGCCCCTGTTGCGGTTCCTATGGAGAGAGAGGCCAGGAGATGAGCACCCAGCCATCTACCAATGGGAAGTCCTCCCTTTCGGAACTACATGCAGCCCATGCTGTGCTACATTTGCACTACAGAGACATGTCGCAGAGGACCCAGCAGCGGACAAAGAGGTCCGACACAGTGTGAAGAACAGCTTCTACGTAGATAACTGTCTACAAAGCGTTTCGACCCAGGAAGAAGCCGAGGCTCTCCTACTTAAACTCTGCGCCTCTCTGATCAAAGGCGGCTTTGATCTCAGGCAGTGGGCCAGCAGCGATCCGCACGTACTGCGCAGCCTCTCCTCCGCGGACAAAGCAGCGAGCAGCGAGACCTGGATGGCCACAATCCCAGGAGAAGCCCAAGAGATGACACTAGGACTAGTGTGGCGCTTCAAAACAGATTCGCTCCACTATAGACACAAACCCCTGACCACGGAGCAGGGAAGGTCGACGGCAATACCGACCACCAGACGGAGTGTGTACAGAACACTCGCCCGACAATATGACCCGTTAGGATGTATACTACCGTACACCACCAGGGCAAAGATGATTGTACGAGCATTGTGGGACAAGGACCAGGGCTGGGACGACCCCATTCCCGCACACCTTGCATCCACCTGGAGAGAGTGGGAGATGGAACTCCACTCACTCCCAGGCGTTAATATACGCCGAAGCTACTTCCCACCCACGGTGAGGCCAGAGACATGTAAAATGGATCTACACGTCTTCAGTGACGCCTCCGAGGTCGCCTACGGATCAGTAGCCTACTTGCGGGCCCAAGAAGAGGGGGGAGAGATCTACACAGCATTCATCCTCGCCCGCTCGAGAATAGCCCCACGCAAGCAACAGTCTATCCCACGTCTAGAGCTCTGCGCAGCCCTCGCAGGAGCGCATCTAGCCACGCTCATCCAACGTGAGCTCACCATTCCGGTGCATAGAACAATCCTGTGGTCAGATTCCACGACAGTACTCGCCTGGATCAAATCGGATTCATGCAAATACAAAGTCTTCGTGGGAGTCAGAGTCACTGAGATTCAAGAGTTAACCGGAGAGTTAACCGGAGAAGCAAACTGGCGCTATGTTGATACAAAACACAACCCAGCTGACGTCATCACCCGGGGAATGTCCCTAGATGACTTAACCCGTCATAACATCTACAGTGACGGACCAGCATTCCTCAAGCTCCCGGAAGGAGATTGGCCCACGCCCACCCCGAGGGAAGCAAGTGACGAGGAGGCTGAGAATAAGAAACCCATGTTCTGTGGATTGAGCACTGTTGTCTCCGCAGACCCCAACATAGACGATTGCATTACCATAGAGAGTGCGCAGCAACGGACATTCCTGCGGCACCACCCAGAGATTAAGTCCCCCGCTGATATGTCAGCAGCTGACTACGAGGAAGCAGAACTGCTTCTACTGCAACGAGCCCAGAGAGACTCGTTCCCCGATGAACTAGACTGTCTACAGGGAGGAAAGCCCGTCCCATCAGACAGCAGATTGATTCATCTGGCCCCCGAGAGTGACACACATACCCTCATCAGAGTGGGTGGTCGCCTGCGGAGAGCCCCCAATTTACCGGATGACATTAAGTACCCGATCGTATTGAACAGCCGACACAAGGTCACAGAGCTGATTATAAAGAAATACGACGAGGATGTACACCACGCAGGAGCAGAGAGAGTCTTCGCGGAAATCAGACGTCGTTACTGGATACTTCAAGGAAGAGAGGCGGTGCGACGCTTCCAGCGAACCTGTCTAGACTGCCGAAAGTGGCGCGCGCAGCCCAGCATACCACGGATGGCTGACCTGCCTCCATGTCGCCTCCGAGTCGGCGACAAGCCATTCCACTCAACAGGCATGGACTGTTTTGGCCCGCTGCACATAAAGAAAGGAAGAGGCACCGAGAAGCGGTGGGGTATTGTATTCAAATGCATGACCACCAGAGCGATACATATCGAGCTCCTTCCGACCATGAGCGCAGACTCATTCCTTATGGCCTTCCGAAGATTCACATCACGGAAAGGAAAACAGTCTACATTATTGTCCGATCACGGGACAAACTTCAAAGGCGGAGAAAGAGAGCTGAGGGAGAGCTTCCAAGCTATGGGCCCAGAACTTAAGACCCACCTCGCTCCAGCCCAGATTGACTTCCAATTCAACCCCCCAAACGCACCCCACTTCGGTGGAACTTGGGAACGAGAAGTACGTTCTATAAAGACAGCCCTGTACGCAGTACTTGGGGCCCAGACTGTGGTGGAAGAAGTCCTAATGACAGTCCTCACGGAGATTGAGGGAGTATTGAACTCAAAGCCCCTCGGTTACGTCTCCAGTGATGTAGCAGATGTCGACCCAGTCACCCCCAACACCCTCCTGATGGGGCGGCTAGATCCCGCGTTACCCCAGACAATGTACCGGCCTGAAGAAGCGAACGGCCGACGAATGTGGAGGTACAGCCAAGTATTAGCCGACAAGTTTTGGAGCAGTTTCCTACTGCACTACCTACCGTCTCTACAGACCCGCCAGAAGTGGGTAAAAGAGAGAGACAATTTGACGGAAGGAACAGTCGTCATGATTATTGACCAGTCACTACCCAGAGCTATGTGGCCGGCTGGCCGCGTAAGCAAAGTGATCACCGGTGCCGATGGCAAGGTCCGAGCAGCTGAAGTACTCGTCCAGGGGCGCATTTACACCCGTCCTGTGGCGAGGCTCATAGAACTGCCCCGACTCCCAGACACAATCGATGATGACCATGACCCTATGACTTTGTGAGTTGACTGACCCTTACAGCGAACCCTTGAGTGGTAGACAGTGCGGTTAATCTGTCTCTGCTTAACTAATTGGGTTGGGACCAATTAGGGGGCGGCTGTTCTGAAGGATCAGATTAAACCGAATATATATATCTATTTATATATATATATTTAATTGTATTTGTATATCCCTGATATCCCGTGTATATTCCTTGTACAATATGCATTGAATATCCCTTCTAGTCTACTGAACATCCCATAATAGTCTCCATTCTACCATTGGACGAGACCTTGGTGCCAGGTCGCCATACCCCTCAGACCAGGTTCAATCGTACCGCTCAACATGTATGGACAAGTCCTAGTTCCGCGTAGGAATATGTCTACCGCACCACTAATGGTACTATTTGTTCATAGTGCGTATATATACTGCGCTATTAAAGTAGAGCTTTCTTTTAGTCCAGTTCCTTACCCTCCAACAGAGTGACAGACGCAAAAGCCTCCCCGCGAACCACGTGTGGGCAGTAAGGCCAATTCGGCCCAGTATCGGCATTGAGACATCGTGTATATTAATATTTGAATAGTCATATTTGGCACTATATCGTCGAGTTGGACGTATTCTATTAAGCTAATAATAGTCTATTCATATGTAGTGCCTCGTGCGGTAAGAGTTCTATAGTAATCAGCACCCCCATCGTTTCGGGCATCAGCTGGACGCTTATCCAGGGTGGTTGACCCCACGTGAAGCTGCACCCGAGGAGCTCCAGGCCAAAGAGCGAGTGGACCTGTATATTGGATTATTCTACCGACGACGGCTAGCCTTCCCCGGCTTGGATTATGCTTTGAGTACTTTGATTATTCTATGGATAAAGGCCAACACTGCGGTGTGTTGGAAATACCCCCCCCGGAGAGGACGACAGGTGAGAAGACGCTCTACACGACGAGGTCGCCTCACGTCTCTCCATCGTGGACCGGAGGACGCCGGCCACAGAGAGTCCAACTGCTTTCATCTGTGGATCGAGGATCGCTGGGCACCGGGTCGCACGACTGTGGGCTCTCCCAGGATACCCTCGGCCAGACGGGATACAGCCAGACTCTACCCCCCCCCCCTCCAGCTGTCCTACAAGCAGTCGGAACCTTCCCCTAGTGTATCCAGCTATATAATCATTCAAGTATCATTGCTATTGTTCCCTAAATATTCCAGGTTGTATATTTGCTTCCTGCGCAATCAGAGATTGGACATTCGATATTGATCTACCTACGAATACTCATTTGCCATAAAAGTGCATACTATTTCAAATCATAAATGTAATTAAGTGATCGTTGTACATACCTTTTGCTATGTATTATTATTAAACGCAGACTTTCGACTTGGTACATTTGTGTTGGATCCGTTTCATCAGGTGGGAGTGTTTATCATAATTATTTATACCTAGTACTGGGTGGCCAGAGTCTAAAGTACAAGAGGTAGTGGTAGTAAGTATCATATCTAACAATACAGTCAGGGAATTGTACCCCTCAGTTACAGGTATGTTTAGGCGTTTTTCCAAATATTTGTAAGAGGAGTCAACACTACCTCAGTCCCCTCTCCCCCTCCCCCACTCATCTCTTGTTACCCCCACCCCTTCCCTACACATACACAAACAAACCCTCAACCCCCAGAAGAGCGACAACAATAGATCAGCGCAATTTGTGCTCCGTAGAGAGAGGTCGAATTCTGCCTTTGTCTCTATTAACTACATATAAATATTTATATAATAGTTTGCTTTATAGACGAAGGTTGCAACATAATTATGTAATGTAATGTTGTTGGCTGTGTAACAGAGAGCAGCCGCCCAGGCAGTGCAGCTCCCGACTCATTAATTTTATTAATCCAATCCACTTTATTTATAGAGCACATTTAAAAACAACGAAGTTGAACAAAGTGCTGTACAAGTCCCACAACATAATAAATAAATACAAATGTATAATTCTTTATTTTATTAAATTTGTATCTCGAAGCTTCGAATTAAAATCGAATCTCGGCCCAGAGGCTTCGAATGCCAAAAAAATATTCGAAGGTCAGCCCTAGTGAGAAAACACCTTTAAAACGGCTATAGAGAGAACACCTTTAACAAGGATATAGTGAGAAAACACCTTTAACAAGGCTATAGTGAGAAAACACCTTTAACAAGGCTATAGTAAGAAAACACCTTTAACAAGGCTATAGTGAGAAAACACCTTTAACAGGGCTATAGTGAGAAAACACCTTTAACAAGGCTATAGTGAGAAAACACCTTTAACAAGGCTATAGTAAGAAAACACCTTTAACACGGCTATAGTGAGAAAACACCTTTAAGGGCTTGTGTCCATAGCGGACGTTTTATGAGTTGTCAGCTCCTTCCTGTCATTCATTTCTATGCTACAGGCGCGACAGGCGCGCTCCTCTTCCCAGCGCCACGCCTCGCGTTTATGAGCTCTCGGCGGCAGCGTCTTTGGGCGGAGCGTTCCCAGCGCATAAAGTTGAAACTAGTTAAACTTTTGGAAAGGAGCGCGCTCATCAAGGTAATCAACATCGAGGAAGGGGCGGAGTCGCGAGACCCAGGAAAAAACGCTCTGAGCTTTTTTTCCCTTTTTTTTCAAAGCGGTCCGCCTTGAAAAAAACTTCCGCTATGGACACAAGCCCTAACAAGGCTATAGTGAGAAAACACAAGGCTATAGTGAGAAAACACCTTTAACACGGCTATAGAGAGAAAACACCTTTAACAAGGCTATAGTGAGAAAACACCTTTAACAAGGCTATAGTGGTAAAACACCTTTAACAAGGCTATAGTGGTAAAACACCTTTAACAAGACTATAGTGAGAAAACACCTTTAACAAGGCTATAGTGAGAAAACACCTTTAACAAGGCTATAGTGAGAAAACACCTTTAACAAGGCTATAGTGAGAAAACACCTTTAACAAGGCTATAGTGAGAAAACACCTTTAACAAGGCTATAGTGAGAAAACACCTTTAACAAGGCTATAGTGAGAAAACACCTTAAACAAGGCTATAGTGAGAAAACACCTTTAACAAGGCTATAGTGAGAAAACACCTTTAACAAGGCTATAGTAAGAAAACACCTTTAACAAGGCTATAGTGAGAAAACACCTTTAACAGGGCTATAGTGAGAAAACACCTTTAACAAGGCTATAGTGAGAAAACACCTTTAACAAGGCTATAGTGAGAAAACACCTTTAACAAGGCTATAGTGAGAAAACACCTTTATCAAGGCTATAGTGAGAAAACACCTTTAACAAGGCTATAGTGAGAAAACACCTTTATCAAGGCTATAGTGAGAAAACACCTTTATCAGGGCTATAGTGAGAAAACACCTTTATCAGGGCTATAGTGGTAAAACACCTTTATCAGGGCTATAGTGGTAAAACACCTTTAACAAGGCTATGAGAAAAAACCTTTAACAAGGCTATAGTGGTAAAACACCTTTAACAAGGATATAATGAGAAAAAACCTTTAACAAGGCTATAGTGGGAAAAATATTTGCCTACAGTCTTGAGCTCATTAACTGGTCCACTCACCCATTGAACGTTGAGATGATCATGACGGGCCCAAAGGACTCCTCCTTGGCGATGTACATGTGGTCCTGAACATCAATGAACAATGTAGGCTCAAAGAAGAAACCTGGAGATACAATCAAAACACAGTGGAGAGTCAGTCACCAAATAATAAATGTAATCGGTTCATATTAATGCGGATGGGGTAGCCAATAGGTTTCTTTTTGTATCCACTTTTTCTCCCCATTTTCTATTTTTCTCCCATCCCAATTTCGCCTCGCCAATTCTCCCTTCAATTCTCCCTCCCCTGTCTCGAACGTTGCTAGACTAATGCCTCCCACTGGTCAGCTGCAGTGAGGACCAAGCCTTGCATCACGTGTCCCCTCCGGTACACGAGGAGGCAGCTGTCGCATCTTTTCACCTGTACAGCGCGATCTCTCAGTGGCGAGGAGTAACGGGGGGTTACTTCCTGATTCTGCTGTACAGGCGCACCAAGCGACCTGTAGGAGTTGCTGTCCACAACGTCCAATCCCCACCCACCAGCTTTCCTACCCCTAACATTGCCAATTGTGTTAGTATGAACGACCAACCAAGCTGGTAGCAACGCCGAGAGCTGAGCCCAGCATCTCCTGTGTTAGTGGCGAGCGCCTTGTCCAATGCGCCACTTAGCCGCCCTTGGTAGCCAATAGGTTAAAGGAGTTGCCTTGAGAAGAAAAGGCAGCCGATTTCAAATCCATGGCACAGCTGGGACACATTTAAGATTCCCTTGAGCAAGGCATGTAACCCCCAACTGCTCCAGTGGCCAACAGTACAAGACTGTGGTTGTACACAAGTGTGAGTCTGCATGTGTGTGCAACCCCCCTCCCCCTGAACTACTCCTCAAGGCTGTTGCTGTACATAAGACTACCTTCTTCCTCAACCTGCCTGGTTAAATAAACGGATATGAATATGAAATCTATCTGCCTCACCTGGGCGGTTCACCTGTTTGCCACCACACACCAGGGTGGCCCCCTCCTTGGCGCCTGTCTGGCAATACTCCACCAGCTTGTCCAGATGGGCCTTGTGGTTTTGGGGGCCGTGGTCCGTGGAGCGGTCGAGGGGGTCGCCGACCTTCATCTTCTTGATCTCCTCAACCTGAGGAGGAAATACATGTCAATGATGACATGGCAGAGAACACCAGGGCCCTCATTTATCAATGGTGCGTATGCACAGATATGTGCGTAAACCATGCGTACGATAATTTCTAAGCAAAGTGTGGGACTTATCAATTTGAACGTGTGCTTGAGATTGTGCATATATCTACGCACAGCTCAGACCGTGCGTACATGGCACCCAGCGGTAGAATAATAACTGCACCATGAGACGGACTTTCATGCATTCGTTTCAACACTGACGTGTTCTGTATGACCCGTAATTCATTATAGTTAATTGTAAAATAGCGACATTAGTGTAATTATTGTCAAACCCTATAAATAGCATTTGGAATAGGTATTTCCGAATGAATTCAGCCTGGTTCATAGCGTTATTATAGGAATACTTCTCGCGGTGTGTGCTCAGATGTTTACAGAGATATAGGGCAGTCTATTTGCAGAGAGAGAACATACAGCTACCCGAGACACATTCTCCTTGATTTGTACCGCAATTTGGGACCCAAATTGGAGCGTGGAACAAAACGCAGTGTAAAATGTCGTAATTTCCCCAACCTCCAACTACATACAATATCCATATATCAATAATAACAGCAGGCCGAGGCCAAGAGAGGATTTTACGCCAGGTTACCCAACATCATTGGAGCAATAGACTGTACCCGTGTAGCTTTCAAAGCGCCATCAATAAACAAATCCAGTTATGTGAACGGGATTCCACCCGGCCAATGTACAGATAATCTGCGATGCGCATTTTGGCTGATAATGTCGTTGCCGGTGGCCGGAGTCTCATTCAGGCCTAATTGTATTTAATTCAATTGTAATGTTATTAGTGGGGTATCTGTAATTAAAACATCATTTAAATGCAGATCGGGATTATCCACTAAAGCCATAATGACTCTGACCAAAACCACGGGCTCAGGCGCGCACAATAGGCATTGTGGAGCGCAGAGTTGACCTGCTCAAAGCAGCAATTCAGTCAAGAGGATCAGACAGCAGTTTTACCCTTTACCCGTCCCCAAGTCTACCCTTGCAAGGTCTTAATCTAACTTGAAAAAACCTCAATGAAAGAAAATGCGAAAAATAGTAGTTACGAGTTTGTATTCTCCATTGGATTGCACATACAGTGTGCTTCAGCAACTCGTTCATTTAAGTCATTACAGTGCTTAATGTCGGGTCAGCTTGTCATTTATTTCTGTCAATGTGCTGGTTCTGTAGCAGGAGGACTGGGTCAGTCAACATCCTTGGCACCGAAGATAGTCTACACGCTCCCTCATCCTCAGCTAGACCTCCGTGATCAATCTCGCTCTGTGAAGTTTCTCATAGTTCGCTCGGCTTAGTCCATTATTTCACATCCCATGGGGGTGTTTCATTACCATATATAGATAATCATGCACAAGCATAGACGGTAAGAACAATGGTATTTATCAACACGGAGTGTGCGTATGACCTGTGCACGCACGGTTAATAAATACTAGGGATGTCCGATATTATCGGCCGATATCGGCAGTAAAATGTGATATCGGAAAATATCGGTATCGGTAAAAAAAAAAAAAAACAATAACAATATTTGTTATATATATATCCAGTGAAGTTATTAGTTACCTGAAATTATTCCGTTTTTTTGGGGGGGGGGGGGGAACCCTGCATATATCGATATCGGTTGATATCCGTATCGGAAATTAAGAGTTGGACAATATCGGAATATCGGTATCGGTAAAAAAGCCAATATCGAGCATCCCTAATAAATACCAATTTTTCTGTGCATAGAGACATTCTAAATTCCGTGCGTAGGAACGAAAATAGAACACTTTCTACGCATTATTGATAAATGAGGGCCCTGGGTAAATATATATACCTATTCATAAACATTCTAAATGGACCCAAGTTTATTTCCTGTTGCAGTGTTTACTAATCCAATACACTTAGGCCCAAGGTGTTTCCCTAGCAATGGAGTTATTCTGAAAAGGTCTACTGCAATCTAAACAAAGTTTAGTTATGTAGGTTCTAAAATGTTCTGAGAGTGTAAGAGATCCTGTGAGTTTAAAACAACACATACCACTCTCGTCACATACTGGTCGTGAATGGAGTCTTCCACAAACAGTCTGCCAGCTGCAATGCAGTTCTCGCCCTTGTTGAAGAACACTGCGCTCATGCCCTGAAACACAAGCATGTGCATGCACGCACACACACACACACACACACACACACACACACACACACACACACACACACACACACACACACACACACACACACACACACACACACACACACACACACACACACACACACACACACACACACACACACACACACACACACACACACACACACAATTGTAAATGTTGATAGAACTGTATATAGGTGTTCTTATGTGAAAAAAGTATTAATTGAACTAACCATGCGCACAGCCTTGTCCATGTCACAGTCACTAAAGATGATGAGGGGAGATTTCCCCCCTAGTTCCAGAGATACCTTCTTAACATTACTGACTGCACAGCTGTAGAGGACACACACACACACACACACACACACACACACACACACACACACACACACACACACACACACACACACACACACACACACACACACACACACACACACACACACACACACACACACACACACACACACACACACACACACACACACACAATAAATATTACAACAGTAAAATAGTATAATAAAGGCATTACCAAAAAAACATCATACAACAAATATACTATAGACCCTAATGGGGTAGGGGAATGACTGAAGCAAATTGTTTTCTGTAGTGTCATATTTGCATTGACGTATAGAAAGACACACAGTACTGTATATACTATAGTATAGACATAAATAGACTTGACCCCTGACCTCTTCATGATGTGTTTGCCAATCTCAGTAGATCCGGTGAAGCCCAGCTTACGCACATCAGGGTGGTCGGACATACGCTGACCCACCAGGGCTCCTTACAGAAAGAAGAACAGAAAGAGTGGTCAGATTAAAGTGGAATTTTTTAACCATGAATCCTATTATTGACTGTCCATCAAAACCAAATGTACGTAGTGTGTGTTCCTACCTGATCCTGGGAGGATGTTGATGACTCCCTTGGGGAATCCTGCCCTTGCCGCTAACTCAGCAAATTTCACAGCGGTCAGCGGTGTGACCTGAAAACCACAAACTCAAACTGACTCCTCTGTAAGGTCACAGAGTCTCTGCATTTTAACACACATTTCCATGAATGTATGGAGTGAAGACAGGTGTGATTCCTTCCCAACCTGGGCTGGTTTGAGTACGACTGTGTTCCCTGCTGCCAGACAGGCGGCAGTCTTCCAGGCCAGCATCATCAGGGGGTAGTTCCAGGGGATCACAATGGCACACACTCTGATACAGGGAAGCAGGGAATCACAATGGCGCAAATATGCTCTATAATTGACTCAAAATCCACCCTCTTTTCTTCAAAAATCAACTGATCTCACTTATCTAAACACACTCACTTCACTCCCCTCTACAGCCTGCAACCATACTGTGTGTGTCATGCTGCCACACTGACATAAATAGTGCTGAGTGTACAGTATACAGTATGGAGAGTGATGTGTATACTGTATGCTTTACAGTCTGGATCTGTGGTGCTGTCCCTGTGCGTGAGGTCTCTGTACCATGTGTCTGTCGTACGGTGGAACTTAGTTATGTCTTTGCACCACACATTCCTGTAGAATCTTTGGATTTGTTCAAATAAATGTTTTGGAATCTGAACACATTCAGTGCCAACCGTCCGTGTTGTATGAGACATATATTGTGCATCCATTTATCCACCATTCTCTCACCCTATTGGTTCCTTCTTGGTGAAGGTGAGGTTCCGATTGGGCCTGGCCTGGTTGATGGGGATAGTGCAGCCCTGTAAAGTAAGACAAGAGTGTGCATTTCAGTACAGTATGGTACAGCTTATGATGACATGGCTTCATCCTCCTACATTAGATAGGAGGTGCATCAAGCAGGCATTCAGAGTGTTTTACTTCTGTGGTTCTGAATGAAACAGGATTGAGCAGAACTTTATGTCAGGAGGATGGTGTAATCCCTCACTCCATTACTGAGAACTAATGGGACCTCTCTATATGAATGGAATTATAAACTAGAAATACCACCTTGTATGCCTCAGTCAACCAGTAGCCAGTGGGGGCTTAAGAGTAGGGGGCGAGGCAAACATAGGCCAATGTAAGCAGATGTCCCTGCTGAATGGCTGACAATGTTACCACCAGTGACTCAGTACGACAAACACAGTACGAGATACACAAGGGGACGGGACTTAAGTGTAGGGGTAGGGCTTAAGCTATTTGGACATGGTTAACTTCCCTCAAGGTGTTCCTAAGATATTGTGTCACAAACACATGAGTACAGATGGATGGACAACTGGAAAGCATAATGCCCCTGGCCACGGCTGCGTGGAGGCATAACAAAACTGATTATCACATTTAATTGGATTGAATTGGAATTGTTCACGAGAGACCGTGAGAACTTTTCTTTGTCATTTTTGTCAACTTTTTGGCATGAAAGGCGACATAGATGTACAAGACATGTGCCAGACATGACTTGAACCACTCTGCTCTCTCACCTGGATCTTGTCGCACCAGCCGGCGAAGTAGCGGAAGGTCTGGATGGACATGCCAACGTGGGTCTTGAGGGCCAGGGTGTAGACGGCCCCGGAATCTATGGCTTCGATGGTGGCTAGCTCCTCCTGGTGTGCCTCCATCAGGTCAGCTAGCCTGTTAAAAAAAAAGGAGGGAGGTCAGGCAGTGGTCATAAACACTTGACATAGTTGTTATACCTATTGCTAAGAGACAGAACTTAATTTTTTACATTCACCTTTGCATTCTGGTAACTATTTTATTTATTCACAAGCTGCTCTTGTCATTACTCTTGTCTCCGGCTTATGGCATCGAGAACCACCATAAGCCCTTTATACCATTCGGATTTTATTTACAACCGAGTGTCATTTAGTCGACTGACTTGTAGATGAGTCTGCCTCTGTCCCTGGGGTTCATCCTGCCCCACTCCCCCTCTTCGAAGGCCTCCTTGGCTGCTGCCACAGCCTTGTCCACATCACTGACCTGAGCCAGAGACACGTCACAGATGGCCTGGAAAGAAAAGAGAGGAAGATGTACTCAATTAGGGGTGTAACGATTCGACCTCACAACGATTCGATTCGATTACGATTCTTCAGGCAACGATTCAATGCATCATGAAATCTCTTCATTTGACCACGATTCGATTCGATACATTTTCTATACATTTTCGATTAATTTTCTATCAGTTAATTCCCCAAAAAATTTTGAATACACAAATGTGGCTGGGGGAACTGATTCACTCAGCATGAATGGACTATAGGTCAATAAAAACAATACACACACAAAAAAAACATAAAAATATATATTTTTTTTTCCCGATTATAATCGATTCTAACATAATCAAATCGAACACATTAGAATCTATGCATTTCGATTAATCAATGCATCGTTACACCCCTATACTCAATACATCAGAGGAGGGGCAACTTGATGCTAAAATAGCTCCGCTGAGAAAGCTTTAGACTGATGATAATGGTCCATGGTTCGATCTGTGGTTTTGACAAGCGTGTTAATGTGCTGCAGGTTGGCCAGGTGGTGAGAGAGGTTATCCGGGGGCGACAGTGGCTCAGGAGGTAGAGCAGTTGTCTGGTAATCGGAAGGTTGCTAGTTTGATTCCAGCTCTGGCTCCTCCCAGCAGCCTGTCGTTAGTGTGTGAATGTATGAGTGAGTGGGTGAATGTGAGGCATTAGTTGTAAAGCGATTTGGATAAAAGAGTCATATAAATGCAGTCCATTTATCCGGGGTCACAGGTCCCATGCCTGCAGCAGCCAGTGTGTCCATCCCTGTCAAAGCATAACTGAGCCAGATGACAAAACCCAACCTGCTCCAGGGACACTGCGCTCTGAGCCCCCTTGTGAATTGCCTACATGAATGTGGGTCATTCCTAATTACACTGTGTGTAATTATAGTGTAATTAGGCTTCCTACAAATGTAACATTCCTCGACTTTTCCATAAATTCACACGACCTCAAATGTACATATTACTGGTACTGTATATGGAAAACTGCGTAAAAAACAACAATTGCGTTTTGTGTGTTGACAAAGCTGAAAGATGCACTACAATGAAGATTTAATTTCCTGTAAAGGAAAAGTAATTTGTAAAATATCCCAGGAATTAGTCAGATAATCTATCGTATTTCCTGTGTGGAATAGAGCTCTCTAAACATAGACATTTCATGACCTGTAAACCCTGTCTCTCCCTCTCCTTACTGTGCCGTCTGTGGGGTTGATGGTCTTGTAGGTCTTTCCTCCCTCAGCGTCAACAAACTCGCCATTGATGAAGAGCTGATGCGGCATCTTGATGGTCATGTTGTTGACGTTCTTCTCCACCTGGGGGAAGGATAAGATATACAATAATGTATCTGTATGCCACACTTCCAACTCTGACAAACAAGGCACTAAATGGATAATGATACGTATTGATGGGGGCTCAATGGCTGTCATAGACTGACACCAGGCACACAACACTACAGAATGGCTGACAGGCTCAGGAGACAAGGAGAGGGGTGATTAGGTTGTCTTGATGTCAGAGATTGGGAATTTGGCCATGAACATCCGGGAATCCCCTACTCCTTGCAATAGACACCCACCCTGGGTTATTTTTAATGTTAATGAATGAATAACGAATGCATGTTTAATTGTTACTTAGCTACCAGAGTTGTACCCTTCCTGCTGACCTGTTGTACAGAACTTATAAGTCGCTTTGGATAAAAAGTCAGACTAAATGTAAATGTACGTCTCATCCGAAGGACGGCACTCACCACTGTACACTGCACGGTTAAGAGTTCTGTAGGATAATGACCCCCCCCCTCTCAAACAATCTCCCAGCCATGTTCAAACCCCCCCTCCCATTACCCTCCCCCATCCATTCACCTTTTGTCTCTCACCTTCAACCCTCCCCAGCCCCCCAAACCATATTTTACACTACAGAAGGTGTAGTGTGGCAGTGAAAGGGTTAACATGCTGTCGTGTGGCAGTGAAAGGGTTAAAAGGCTGCACAATTTACATAGCGGGCGGCTCAAATCACAGAGCGAGAGAGAGAGAGAGAGAGAGAGAGAAGAGCAGTCAGCACCATGGAAAGCACTGTCCACTCGCTCTCTCTCTCTGTGATTTGAGCCGCAGCCAAAGGTCCCACTGGGCAGAGCAGAGGTCTCACTGTGTTGAGTAGAGGCCCCTCTATGCTGAACAGAGGTCCTACTGTGTTGAGCAGAGGTCTCACTGTGTTGAGCAGAGGCCCCTCTATGCTGAACAGAGGTCCTACTGTGTTGAGCAGAGCTGAGGTCCCACTGTGTTGAGCAGAGCTGAGGTCCCACTGTGTTGAGCAGAGGTCCCACTGTGTTGAGCAGAGGCCCCTCTGTGTTGAGCAGAGCTGAGGTCCCACTGTGTTGAGCAGAGGCCCCTCTGTGTTGAGCAGAGCTGAGGTCCCACTGTGTTGAGCTGAGGTCTCACTGTGTTGAGCAGAGGTCCCACTGTGTTGAGCTGAGCTGAGGTCTCACTATGTTGAGCAGAGGTCCCACTGTGTTGATCAGAGGTCCCACTGTGTTGAGCTGAGCTGAGGTCTCACTGTGTTGAGCTGAGCTGAGGTCTCACTGTGTTGAGCTGAGCTGAGGTCTCACTGTGTTGAGCTGAGCTGAGGTCTCACTGTGTTGAGCTGAGCTGAGGTCTCACTGTGTTGAGCAGAGCTGAGGTCCCACTGTGTTGAGCTGAGCTGAGGTCTCACTGTGTTGAGCAGAGGTCTCACTGTGTTGAGCTGAGCTGAGGTCTCACTGTGTTGAGCAGAGGTCTCACTGTGTTGAGCAGAGGTCTCACTGTGTTGAGCTGAGCTGAGGTCTCACTGTGTTGAGCAGAGGTCCCACTGTGTTGAGCAGAGCTGAGGTCTCACTGTGTTGAGCAGAGCAGAGGTCTCACTGTGTTGAGCTGAGCTGAGGTCCCACTGTGTTGAGCTGAGCTGAGGTCTCACTGTGTTGAGCTGAGCAGAGGTCTCACTGTGTTGAGCAGAGGTTCACACAAGCAAAGGGCCACACAGTGGACCGGGTTTTGGTCGGGCTCAGGCTCAGGCTTAGTATTGAGAACTCGGTATTGAGAACTCTAATCACTGTCACCATAACAGGGGCATTATTACTGCCAAGTCCAGAGGACAGAGTTCTGGACAACAGCATCACTTTACGTCTGCACCCTGGCCGGGGCTCAACTCCGACCATGAGCCAGGAGCCCTACCCATGTAGTGTATGATGATCACAACAGTAACGATGACAGACAGTGACTCACGTAGTCGATCACCAGCTCCTCCTCATCATCCTCGCCGCGAAGCTTTCTGACGCACATCTGGATGAAATCCTGGAAGGTGGTGTTCATGTAGACGTCCTCGTTCTGCAGCTGGCAGCTGTTGGCCCGCAGCTTCACCTCCTCCACCAGCCTGGTCACAGGGAGGGAGGGGTCAGAAGGGAGGGAGGACAGTGGAGAGGAGGAGGGGACAGAGGGAGGGGTGGAGAGTTCAGAGTATGTGTAGAGATGGAATGAGGAAATAAAAGCAAGGGTGCAAAAGAACGCAGAGGGTGAGAGAGAGTCTGAATTATAAAACGACTATTAAAATATATTTAAGTTCATACATACATCCCCCCCCCCCCCTCAATAATAATTGTCTTGAAACAAGCTGAATTGACATACAAGATAATAGGGGTGTAACGGTACACAGAAGTCACGGTTTGGTACAATGATTATTATATATTTATAATAATTATTATTATTAAATTATTATTAAATATAATTTATTATTAAGTTATACTTAGTTCCACCTAGGCTTGCCGCGGTAGTCAGTCAGTGATAACGGTGTCATTCTGGCATCCACTTGAGTAAATTAATTGCCTACGGCCCCCAGCCCCCACCGGTGTATAGTTTCACTTTCACTTCTAGAGTAGATTTTACTTCAGGTGAGGCAGAGAAAGACTAGAGAAGAGATGCCATGTTACACAACAATGGCAGAGGATTTATCAATATTTTGGATTTAAACACCGCAGCTCGACTGGAGAGGAGCTCAGAGGACCAGTCCAGATCACCAAAAGTATGTTAGCGGGTTTTTTCCTCTGTGATCAGCTGTGAAGGGAAAGTAGCGTGGAAGAATGTTGGCGTGTGTGTGTTGGTGTGTGTGTGTGTTTGTGTGTGTCTTTCCATTGGATTCATTATTAGGCGAACAAGAAAACAATGAACATTTTCAGCCTAGTGTAATGACCCTGCTGTGTTACAAACATATCATTCATGGAGGAGGGGAGAAACAGCCCAGTGCAGAGTAATTTGTTCTGTCGGCTTGTCATCGTGCCTTTACAAGCTTCAACGTTTTATTCATCATCTAAATGTGGCAATACAAGCTTGATATTCAACGTTAAATGAATGCCCTTCTGTGTTAAGACTGTTACAGTGTAAAGTAAAGTAAAGATATTGAGCATACATTTGTAAAATGTGCAACCCTAGTTTCACCTAGTGGTATGAGACGTATTGTGAAGTCGCGGGACGAATACACGTACCGTTACACCCCTACAAGATAACAATTGTTTGTAAAGAGGGGGATTTTGTGCACGGTGGGCATGTATTTAAAGAGATTAAATACATTTGATAAGATGCCTTTCCAGTTTAGTTTATTACCTGACCACATCCATGGAGGCCGCCCCTGACTTGAAGAAGTCTGTGGAGTCCTCAATCTGAGCAACGTTGGTCAAGATGTTCTGCCACACTACCTATAAGATAAGATACAATGTTAGTAGACAAGAGCTTAAACAATTCCCCTTGTGCCTCTCACTCTTTCAGCACCATGGACAGCTCACTTCAGGCCTGGAGAGCGAAAAAAGCAAGAGACAGAGATGGAGAAAGCAGTCTGAATCGAGCCAGGCTGAGCTGTCCATGGCGCTGAAAGAGCGGGAAGCGCATTTCATTCTAAATGACCAGTAGTCAGACACTTTGAATTCCCAAGCAAAATATGGCATTGCTTTTGTCGTCAAACAGCAACATTAGCTCTTGAAATGGGCTCCCAGATGCTTACTGTCTGAGGCAAAACTGCAGAGTTACATTTACATTTAGCTCCAGTCTAAGGACTTTCCATTCCATTCTCTG